>NC_087447.1:49468390-49798747 GCF_036321535.1 Camelus dromedarius
CCATGAATCTGGTGTGGGGACAAGCCCAGTGCTGGTTGACCCGCACCCAGGTTTCAGCCCTCTTACCCTCTTGTTGACCGCACTGCCTTCCCATGCCCTTCTGCTCCCCACCCTTCCCATGCTGGACTCTGCCACTTCCAACCTTCTCTCTAGTAATTGATAGGAAGAGCGTCACTACTCCTTACCCTATTCTACTGACCTCAGAGTTACAGGAAAGGAACTTTACAGAGCCCATACCCTTACCTAGAAAAATCACCTCGTTTAATCCTTATGACAGTTCTGTTAGGGAGGGATTATTACTCCTTTTACAGAGGAGGAAACAGGCTCACAGACTTTGGCTTGCCAAAAGTCATGTAGCCAAAAATGACAGAGCTGGAATTCAAGCCCAGGTTGGTCTGCCACTAACCCATTCTCTTCACCCTTGTCTGACCTCCATCATGGACTGCTAATTCTGCTGCATCCCTCCTCTGGTAACCATCTCCTAAACCCATCCCCTAATCATGAAATACACTGAGCCAGGCTATACACCTTTTCAGCAAACATTCCCCCTCCCACTGACCCCTCAGGCTTCTGACTTCACCAGAATTTCCAGACCCTTTAGCCAATGGTTTACTGCCTAATCCTTTAACAAATATTGAACATCTTCTTGCACTAACTAGGCCCTGAGTTAAGTGTTGAAGATACAGTAATGAGTAAGACAGAACCCGTCTCTTATTCCCCTGAGGGTGACAGACCATCTTGACCACTCCACTCAAAATCTAACAGTCTGCATTCCAGGGGTGGGAGTAGGCCTTTTTCATTTTTTCCCCACGCCCTGCCTATTTGTACCCTTTACTAGATTGCGCTCCTAGAGGGTAAGGGGTGTTTTCAGATCACTCCTGAGTGTGGGGCACGAGACAGAATATGCGCGAGGTGTGAGGTCCCTGCATTTCTTCATTGAATTGTGAACTCTTAAGGGCAGAATGCCCAGCACCAAGCCTATGAAATGTCTGTTGAATGTATGACTGGATCTCTTTCAAGAGGCACTGTCAAGTGCTTGGGTTAAAGGATGGTGGAGGAGTGAGTGAGAAGTGAGTTGAAGAACACAGGAATAAGGGAAGGCATGAGGCAAGGGGGCAGGTAGCTGTACCTCCGCGGCCGGGCCCTCAGCACGCCGGCCTCGCGGCCCAGAATGAAGCAGGCTCGGGCTTCGAGCAGCAGCGGGCGGCACTCGCCACAGGCCTGCAGCAGCTCGTCAGCCTCCACTTTCTCCAGGAAGTAGGCAGGCGCCAGCAGGGGCAAGCGCACGTGCTCCAGCAGGCGCCGCAGCTGTCCACGGCGGGCAGGCGTGTCGTGGCGCACCCAGCGCATGGCCGCCTCGAACACAGCCTCCTCGCGCACCACGCCCAGCGCCGGGTCAGCCAGCAACGCCGCCACCTCGTCGGGCGCCAGCTCCAGGAAGTCGGCGTGGCACGCCACCTCGGCGAAGGCCTGGCGCAGCACGCGGCCACAGCGCTCCGCCAGCGAGGAGAGTGAGAAGGCAGCGGCTACGCGGCGCAGCGCCAGGCTGTTGGCGGCGCGCAGTCGGCCCTCGAGAAAGCGCGTGCAGGCTTCGCGCAGGCCCGCCACACCCAGCCGCTCGGCCAGCGCCAACACTGCGGCCGCCTCCTCCTCGGTGCGCAGCCGCACGCCCGCGCCATACACGTAGTCGAGCACCACGGCCAGCGCTGCCGCTGCCCCTGCCCCTGCCGGACCCATGCCTAACACCTCTGGCACCACGGGCACCACGGACAGTTCCCCCTCCGGCCGCCCGTTCGCAAACAGGCTGTGGAAGTAGGCGCTGCCCGCGCTAAGCGCGGCGCGGTGACATGGGAAGTCGCGGCCACCGGTGCGCAGCACCACGTCGGTGAGGGTGCTGCTCCGCCGGTATGCATTGAGGGTCTGCAGGACGCGTTGCGCGTGGCAGGACCCCGCGCATGGCGCCTCGGAGCCCCGCTCCGACTCCTCTGGCACTGGGCCCTCGAGCATCCTGCCGGGCAGAGAACACAGACAGCGTCGGCAAATCCACCTGGCTGGGGCCGGGTTGGACGGCAGGAGGGCCCTTATCCATTCATTCCCTTGGATGGTTCACTAGTTTATTCAGAAAGGTGAGCAGGAACTGAACGCGTGTGCTTTCATTCACACAATCGCTCTTCCTTACATCAACCCTTCCATATTCTTAATGGCCTCGGTGAGCTAGTCCCTGCCTACCCAAAGGACTAGACCCTATCTTAGCTGTGCCACCTTCTCCCCCACTGACCTACTCCAGCCGTTTTGCTCTTTTTGTTCTTCAAACTCCCTAAGCTTTTTCCTATCAGTATTGGCAGGAGGCAGATGGCATACTCTCAAATGGGGTAATTTGAGAAGAGTCTAATATTAAAGGAAGGATTTACAAAGGCATCGACGGTGTTTTGGGACTCCCACAAGGACTAGAGCAGTGCCACGTGGCTACCAACAGCAGGGAGCCTTTACCTATCCAGGGTCTGAAGGCAGAGGCCTGGGAGGTTATTGAAACTTGCACAAAATATCTGTATAAGGAGGGCCCCCTGACAGGAGGTAGTCTTTAGTCCAGGAATTCAGGTGACCCCCCAGAGATCCAGTGTGTAGGCAGGGTATAACTCTACCCCGCTCTCCTCACCTTATCCTCTTTCCTAAGGATCTCCTGTAAGTGCTCCCCCATTGACCACACCCTGATTATTCTATTTAATATCTGCTCCTCCCCACAAAGTACAGGATCTGGCCCATAGTAGGTGCTTAATTAGTACCCATTCAAGGTTGAATGAATGTATTAAGCTAGTATTTATTGAGAGCCTATTCTCTGCCAGGCAGTGAACAAGACATAGTCCCTACCCTCTTGGAGCTCTCAGCTTGGCGGAGGCCCCATGGGGAAGTACAGAGCATTGGGGAGCTCAGAAGGGGCATTGAACCCAGTTGGAGCAGTCAGAGAAGGTGTCCCTGAGGGGGAACCATCAGACTGAGAAGAGTAGGTAGAATTAGCCAGGTGAAGGGAAGGGAGTAGAGGGAGTAAGTCTCCACCTGAGAGAACAGTCTGTGGACTCAGAGGGAAGAAGGGCATGAGGTTAGAGCCTAGGCTGAGAAGGAAGTTGGCCCTCTCTCTCTAGTGAGTTCTCTGTTCTCAAGGAAGCCCTGTGGGGAAGTGAAAAGAGCTGGCTCTGAAGACTGATCTGGGTTCTAATCCTGCGTCTACCACTGACTCACTGTGTGACCTGCACAAGTCACTCCCCCTTCAGGTTCCTAATCTGAAATGGGGTCGTAATGCCTCCCTCATGCAGTTGTTGTGACTTGGTGACTATTAAATGGATTGTATGAGAGGTGCTTGGTACACAGTACAAGCTCAACAAATGTTTCCTCACATGTTTTTACTATGTGTTCTAGTTGCTTTTATGTCCATAATTTCATTTGATCCTCACAAACCTGAAAATTTCTTTAAACTCTTTCCTCCCTTTTTAAAGTTTGTCATGCAGTAACAATCACACAGAGGGAACCTGTCCTTTGGAGGTTGCTGTGAGGATCAAAGGAGGAGTGTTTGTGAAAGCATTCTACAGACTGAAAGGCTGGTTGGGGTCTGGCCATTACAAACATATAGACTCTGCTTGCACACCTCCAGGGACAGGGCGCTCACTCCTTTATGTGGCACCTTACTGTAGGGGAGCAGAGCTCTGCTATCTGCCCCTTGCCTCTCCTTCCATTCTCTTGATATCAGCTGCTCTGCCTCCTCTGAGACTGCTTTGCCCTGGAAGTCAGATTTGCCTAGTAGTCAGTCTGGCTTTCACTGCTCATTCCTTATCCTGGGTGGTGGATCCCTTGTCTCAGCATCAAAGGAAATTAGCTCTCTGGTGGGCAGGGTCTAAGGAAGTTAGCTACTTTGCCCAAGTAGAGGGGCTGGGGCCTGAATCCACCTGGCTCTAGACTCTGCATACCTAGTGGGTTAGCCATTGGTAGGGTTGGGGTGTGTCCCAAGAAACAGTCCAGGACCAGAGGAAGGAGGTGAGAGCAGTCATGGGAGCATGCTGCCCCTATTCTTTTCTCTGCTGGCTGAGAAAGCAGCCGCACTCTGAGCTGAGGCTCAAGAGGGCAGGTCATATCAGCACAGGAGGGACTTCTCTCTACAGAGATGTGACTTCTCTCTGCAGAGATATCCTGGCACAAAGGGTTGCCTGGAGAGGGGAAGGAGTCCCCCTCCTGGGAAGTGCGCTAGTACTTTTTCATTCATTCTCCTGCTGTCTACTGTGGTGGGCACTGGACACAGTAGGACATCAGACCCCGTTTCCACCCTAGAGATTTCCAGTCTTGGCGCTGAAGGACACCCTGTTGGAACATGAAGGGTAGGGAATTCCCAGGCAGGGCTTGATGCAGTTTTCTCCCATCCAAGCTATGAGTCTAGGCGTCTCAAGCTGAGGGTCCTGACACAGACTGAGGGACCCACCCCCTAGACATTGACATGCGACCCTGTCTCTCTTTCATACCCACATCCACTCACACAAACACACTCAGACTTGTAGATACCAGACAGCCAGGGCAGCCCTGGATCCTAAGTCCCCAAGTGTACCTGGCACTTACCTGGCCATGACCTCTCCCAGGCACTCTACAGCTGCTGCTCCTGCACTGACCACTCCTGTCTGTCCTGCTGCCTGCAGCCCTGGCAGCCTGGGCTCCAATGTCCCTGCCGCTCTGCCTGGACTCCCTCTCAGGCTCAGCTGCAGGAGGACAAAGGGGCTGGATGCCAGAGGGGAAGGGAGGGGAGTTAGGAGGATGGGGAGGAGGGGATGCTGGGCTTTTGTTCTACTCTTGGACCAACCCTGGGAAGGGAGAAGGGAGGAGGGTGGGGGTAGATGTGGGATTGACTGTATGTACAACTCTGGGATCCGCATGCCTGGATTGGGAGTGATTTGGCACTAGCTGTTCCCCTGAATGATACATGGATGTGAGGGTGGGGGACGGGGTGTGGGGGCTGGGGGGGTTAAGTGTGCAGGTGTTCCAGAATACCCGTATGTAAGTGTGGAAGTGCATGGGGACATGGTGACTGTGTGGCATTGGGGTGGGTGTGATTGAGTAGCTGTAGGTGTGACTAAGAATGTAACTGCACAGTTTAGAGGTCTGGGTTTTTCTCCTGCCTCTATGTGACTCTACTGTGTTCCTACATGACAGCAGATATGTCACTGTGGGATTTCATGTATCTGGTTATATGCCTTGTGTATCCATATCTGTGTCTGTATCCCTATGTGATGGTTCATTTCTGTGTGTAACGGGGGGCTGTCTCATGGACTGTGTGTGTGGACAGCATGTGGTCCTGGGGCTGTGGTATGGTGTGAGTTGAGGTGGTTTTTACTCGACAGTGTACTTGCCTTGGAGAGGGCACAGTGAGGCAGGTGTGGTGTTAATGGGCTGGCCTGGTGGGGGTGGGGGTGAGAACAAAGTAGCTCTGGGCTGGCCTGGCCTCCTAGAATTAGAGGAAAGTGGTTCCACAGGCTGGTGTCTGATCACTTGCTACCTCTACGAAGGGTCACAGGGCCTGTGTCTGTGGGGCAGGCAAGGGGATTTGCCTTCATGGAAGATGGCACCAGTTTGGGAGGAGGTTGTCTAGATAAGAGCCTCAGTGGTCCTGGGGCACCTGGAGCCTGGTCCTGGAACTCACCATGCAGCTCCAGGGTGATCACTGCCCACCCCTTCGACCCAGCTCTTCATCTCAGCAGGCAAGATGGTCTAGTTGCGACTCCTGCTCTGCTAATCTTATTGGAGTTACTGTGACACTCAAGAGGGTTTGTGAGTGAAACCCAAGTGCCATGTAGTCTGTGAGGCTGGGATCCTGTAGGAACCTGCCCCCCAGAGGTTCAGGCAGGCCAAGTTTGTGGAAAGAGTCATGATGGGAGAGGGTCACTGTGATGCTGGCCAAGTGTGTGTTTGATAGGGAAGAGTCTGTTCTGTGGACTTTGCTCCGGGGAATGGTGTATCCCATAAAAAAGGGGTGTATGTGTTGCTGTGTGTTAAAGGATGTGAGCGATTCGGGCACCTTTACACCTATACTTGAGAAGGAAGGCCCTGGAGGGTATGGAGGGTGGACTCAGCCTGGAAAGGTCTCACCCACTAAAGCTAAGAGAGGAAGGAAGGAGTAGGTCTGCAGGGGTGGCAGGAAGAGAAGGGCCTGTTTCTCTGTAAAGGGCAGTTAGGCCATCCTCCACAGACAAAGGAGGACCCACGGAGAGCATTAGGAAGGTAGACTTCTCAGTAACCCCTCAGGTCGAGGGACAGAAGCTAGGATTGACCACAGGCTGTGGGCTTAGCTGAGGGTGGAGAGGGGTCCACCCATCTGCCCAGCTAGGGGATGGTCTCCATCCTTCTTCCATTGTTTGGGATGAGGGGAGGCAGCTGGACTGCCTCTGCATTGGGGAATGGGTGGGTGGGGTACAGTGTAGGGCTCTGGTAAGAGTGGGATGCTGACTGGCTGTTCCACTCAGAACTCCCAGTCCCCCCTCCCCACTCCTGAAGACTCCAGGATCTCAAGTTGCCCAAGTGTGGCCAGGAGCCTGGGACATGCTGGCCAGTGGGCCCAGGGGCACTGACTGGACAGGAAAGGGCTGGCAGGAAAGGTCAATTGTGTTTTTTTGGGAAGGACTGCCAGAGGCTGGAGAGGAGGTTACTGGGGCATTTGGGTGGGGCAGTGTGCCCCACTCCTGACCCAGACATTACAAGTTTCACTCACACTTCTTGGTGCCCAGGAGAGGCTGGAGCTGACCTCTGCCCCAGAAAGGGAGCACTTGGCAGATGTCTGAAAGTGATACTCCCTGGGGCCAGATACTACCCCCCCCGGGGGGGGTGGATTCCGGCTCTGCCACTTCTAAGCTGTGTGGCTGTGGACAGTCACTTTACCTCTCCAAGACTGTCTCCTGCATGATATGGGGACATGGGTTCCCAAGCCCAGGGCTGTTAAGGAAGCCCTGGCACTGGGTGAGGCAGGGGAAGGGCACCACCATGCCACTCTCCCATTCATTTCTGAGAGTGGTTCTTCCTGTCTTGGGACCTGAATCCCAAACCCAACAAGCTCTGTCCCCACCATTCCACTGACAATTCAGAGATGATACATGTCAAGGTGGCAGCTTTAATCATCTTGGCCAAGGTCCCTCAGGCTCCCACTGCTGTAGGCCTCCTTGGCCATATACCCACCCTTTACCATGCTTGAACACTTTTCCCACGTGGCCCCTGCCCTGTGCCCACTGACGTGGGAACCTGAGGTTGTGTCAGTTTGTGGATCTCCTGGGCCCTCAGGCCAGTCTGCCCTGGAGGCCTGTTGGACACTTGGGTGTGGGATCCATCAGCCCCAAGCCTGCTCTTCTGGCCATCTCCAGCTGCTCCTAGGGGATGGCTCAGCCCTCTCGGGCAGGGCCAGCAGCAGCAGGAGGCTGGACAGGGAGGAGGAGTGTCTCCACCACTGCAGCAGTGTTCCTCCCAGGCCAAGCTTCCTTGTGGGTTGAGACTGATGGAAGAGCACAGGCCCTCTAGGCAGGAGAGACATGAGAAGTCTGTTTCCTTGCAGCGCAGACAAGAGAACAGACATACGGGCACACATGGCTCCACATCCTCCATTGCCACAGGGGTCATGGAATAGCCCAGTGACCCCTCAAAGCTTCCAGAATAGGATGCAAGGAAGGGCCTCAGGGAGAGGAGCAGGCCCCAGGCCACAAACTTCCCAGAAGGAGCCCTGGGCCTGCAGGGGCATCTGGGAGGCTGGAGAGGGGAGCCCCTCCAAGAGAGGCCATGGCTGACAAGGGGCTGGAGCCGACAAGGAGGCCGTGGAGTTGGCTCTTGGAGCATGCTTCTGCTAGCTCTCCAGGCTTCCCTGTTCTCCACATGAGGTACAGACTGGACAGATCAGTCTTCAGCTAATGCCCACTCTGGTCTGTGAGGATCTTGGCGCGGCTGCTGCTCCCTCGGGGGGCCACAGGGGCAGTGGCGCTGTTGGCGTACATGTCATAACTGTTGTCCGAACATACAGAGAGCTCATCGGAGACCTCCATGCCATCGCTGATCTCTGTTGGGCCAGAGGAAGCAGAATGTGAGTGTGGGGAGGAGAGGAATGGACGAGGATGGCAGCAGATGCAGTGGGAAGAATGGTCTGTGGCAACAGGTGTGATATTGAGTTTGGCATTCAAGGCCCTTCTTGGTCTCTGTGAACCCTCTGGCTGCACCTCAGTCTCCTCTCCCCTGGAACTCTACCTTCCAGCCACAGAAAACTATGTGCACCCTCATGAGCTTGCCATGCACGAGTTTACTCTCCTCAGGGCTCTGCATATACTGGCCTGTCTCCTGGGAGCGATCTCCTGATACTACCTCCTTTTCTTAAAATCTGGCTAAATTCTTCTTATTTCTATTATTGCAGCCTCCTCTTGAGCCCCCAGGCCAGGGTGGTGCCTCCTCATGGCTACCCTGCTCCCACCTGCCCCATCATACCCTGTACTGTCACTGTCTGTGGCCCCCACCGGCTGAAGCACTTTAAGGACAGGGGTGAGGTCTGGGCATCTGTGTGTCCCCAGTACCTGGCACAGTGCTGGACACATAGCAGAGGCTCAGAAAAGGTCTGCTGAAGGAAGCTAAGCCCACCCCAAGGGGACTCAGGGTACCTTGGGGGGCTGAGGGTCCCTGAAGAGGACTTCTCAACCTGGAGTGGGCAAGGTATGAGACCTGTGGCTGACTCCTCAGGGCCAGGACTCAGAAGGTGCTAGGCCTCTCTGGCACTGCAGAAGGGGGTGGAGGGGGGTGGTTCGGGCCTGGGGGACAGAACTTGCCAGGCCTAGGTGCTAGCCTCCTGCCTTCCATTCATTCTACCCACCCTTTCTCACTTCTCTGGGCCAGGCACAGTGCAGGAGCCAGACGACCAAGGGTACCCTGGCTTGGCCCCTTCTAAAACCTCCCCAGTGTCGTCAGAGGGCTGTGGGACACCAGGGGGAGGCACTCCAACCCAGCTTCGGTGCTTAGGGAAGGCTCCCAGGAGAAGGGTTTCTGAGCAAGGGTAGGAGAAATTAAGTACACCCAAAAGCAAGAATCTGTGTATCTTAAGCACTTATAACAGTGCCTGGCATGTATTTGTGGAAGGAATAAAGGAGTGAATGAGTAGATGTTCACAGGCTCCTGAGAGTCAGCCTCACTGGGCTCTGGTTCATTTAAGCTGTGTATACCAAGTACCCCTCTGGGCCAGATGTGGCACTAACCCTCCCAAGTACCCTGTGAGGGGAAGCTAGCCCATTTTACAAATGAGGAGTCTGATGCTGAGGGAGGTTAGATCATGTGCTCTTGTGCACACAGCTGGGGGATAAGCTGATATTTGAATCCAGGTCCATCTGGCTCCTAAATGTCTCTCAAATCTTTCCTCTCTGTTTCCATGCCCACATCTCTCATCTGAATTACTGGTTTCCTTGCCCCCAGCATCCCCCTCTAACCCACCCTCCACCCTTGTTAGGGGTTGATTTGTGTTTCCCAAAATTCATATGTTGAAGTCCTAATCCCAGCACCTCAGAATGTGACCTTTGGAAATAAGGTCATTACAGATGTAATTAGTTAAGATGAGGTCATCAGGGTGGGCTCTAATCCAAAATGACTGGTGTCCTTATAAAGAGGGGACCTTTGGACACAGAGATGCATCTACAAGCAAAGGGGAGAGGCCAGGACCAGATCTTTCCCTCACAGCCTTGCTTACACCTTGATAATGGACCCTTGGCCTTCAGAACTGAAATAATACATTTTGGTTTTTAAGCCACTCAGTTCATGGTACTTTATTACAGCCTTATGGTAACAAAGAAAAATCTACCTGTAATCCTCTTCTGCTATCAGAACAAAGCCCAAGCTCCTGACCACACACACTCGAGGCTCAAGTTCTTCCCAAGTGCCATCCTGGGGTGAGTCAGCCAGAGGCCGTCCCTTCAAGCCAGGTACAATGATGTTTAGTTCTTGTTGCCCAGCAAGCAGTGCCCCCTCACTACCTCTGAACACATGCTGTTCCTGCCTGGAATGTCCTTCCTTCCCATTTCAGCTATATCCCCTCGTAAAGTAGGTCCTAAAACCTTCCTAACTGCTCCAGGGAGCTCTGAACCCTTCTGTCCTCCTTGCACCCAACTCTGGCTCAGCACCCCCATCTGTTAGAGCTCTCATGACACCTAATTTTCCATGTGTGTGTTTACAGCTGCCTCCCCCATCAGACTGGGAATGTCAACAGGGGTTAGCGGCAAGCTGAGGTGAAATCAGTATTTGTGGGGTCTGTGTATGAACCAGGCATGGCAGGATGGGCCTTCAAAGCAGACTTCTCCCTCCACCCCTGTATGTCACCCTTGCACACCACCCGTAGGGCTAACACTAATCCACAGTACCTGGCTGCATGTGGAAGGGTGCACATTTCTGTGTGTGTGTGTATTTGCGTACCTCTGGACCAGTGTGGGCATGAAGCTAGGTGAATATCTGTGCCGTGTCCCTACTGGTATGTGCTGCGTGTGAAGTGTGTACATATCCACCTGTGTGCACGTGTTGGGTGCAGAGAACAGAGCACAGAGCCTATTTCAACCTATCTGCAGGGCTGCACACCTGAGAAGATGAGTTTCTCCTTCATGATGCTGACATCCCGGCTGGTCCGGCGTACCGCAGCGCTCAGCATGATCTGCTCAGGGTTGTAGCTCCGTATGCCACCCAGGCGCCACCTGCAGAGACAGCCCCATGGGCATCAGGTCCTTCCCCTCCCTTCCTGGGAGCAGGGATCTTGCCCACTCCCATGTTCTCTCTGGATCTGGCCTGAGACCAGCAGGACTCTTGTCCTGTACAGATGGGGAAGCTGAGGCCCAGAGAAGGGCAGAGCTGGGGCTTGAGTCAGTCTGCTCTCAGCCAGGGCTCTCCAGTCCTCTTACTTCTAGAACCCTAAATCTACTCCCCTTGCCCAGGAAGATGGTTTGGGGTTGGTTACTTATGTTTCAGGTGCCCCCAGTTATACACCTAGCTCTCTTTGGATAGGAGAAATTTGGGGGTGGGGGTTTCTTAGCAGGCATGAACTCTGATGACCCACCTAGGGTACACACCAGTCTTGAGGAGCCCCAGCTGATGTCACCTACAGCTCCACCATCAGAACCAGGCTGAGTGAAGCCAGTGAGGAACCCCCAGAGGAAGTGAAGGAAAGCAGGGAGGGGAGGGGAGACAGCAGGGAGCTTATCTTCACGGGTGCACAAGGCAAGGGTGCTGGAGTGACTTCAGGGTGGGGCCTGCTGCTGCTCTGTTCCAACAGCCTTGGAAGAGTGGGGTGCATAATCCCTAATGGGGAGGGACAGGCTGGGGTGTTACCCCTTTAATGATGGGGAAAGGTGGGGGCAAAAATTAATTGAATGGGCTGAGAGATGGGGCTGCATAGGTCATGTAGGGACCAGGCGGAGCTGGGAGAACTTGGGCTCCTTTGCCCAGCCCTGGGTACAGTTTTTGCTGTTACAGTTTTTCTGAACTAGCCCCAAATCCCTGGCCTTTGAACTTGTATTTTTCTTGGAACCTAGACAGAAGGACTCATTTGACCCCCATCCCCACTCAGGGAAGTGGGGATCAGTTTGGAAACAAAAACCCAATCCCTCAGGGCCCTGAGCCCTGCTGGAGTGGGTGGAGGGAGCCCAGACTTCACCAGAAATTGGTTGTTTCCAAATGGGATCAGCGCAGCAGAAATGAACAGAAAGGACAGGCAGACAGGTGGATGAATAAAGCAGACAGACAAGGGGAAAGCCAGAGGCAGAGGGGAAGGCAGCCGGCACTCTTGCTGGGCTGGCTGCCCTACATGTCCATGAGGACAGCATTTGGGTCTCTTACTTATCGCTGTGTCCACCCCACCCCCTAGCACTGAGTACTATAACTACTTGATTAGTGAATGAATGGAAATATGAGGCCCACAGGGAAATGATCTTCTTCCATAGGGTCCTCTCCTCCATCAGGCCTTTCCTGACCCCCAGGAAGACAGTGATGCTGCCCTGGTTGTATCCATGGAGCACACTGGGGCTCTGGGTGGGAAGGCCTGACTCCTTGCTACAGGCCCAGTACAGACCTAGCCACCACGTGTGTACATATGCCGACTGAGATGGTGGAAGGACCAGGTAAATGGCTGTTTGCTGGGTTCAGTCCCACAGTCAGGGAGCACGGAGTTCCTCCTCCTAGAAGCTGGTCAGTGAAGGTGCCTGACCCAGGAAGGCCCAAGGCACTTGACCAAGGGGGACTTGGATCCCCAAGACTTAGGTCTTACCTTGGAAATTAACATTAAACCCAGGAGGAAAGTGTCAGGCCCGGCCGGGTCTGTACAGCAAAGTACATCAGGGATAGGAAGCTCAACCACTGGGGATCCTTCCCAGAGGAAAGTGGGGGACGCTGTGCACATGGGGGGAGACGTGTGGTGGGAGTCAGAAAGTGAAGAAGTGATAGGAACAGATGAGAGAGACAGACAGAAAAATAGAGAGTGAGCGATGTGAGAGGTGGGGAAGCAACAGGTGGGCAGGGAGAGATAGAACTTGATAGGCTGTGTGGCAGGTAGTGGTGAAGGCCCTGCCCAGAGTGCCAAACTTGGGAGTGGAGGTAGGGGTGATGCCAAGGAAGAACCCCCTCCCCAGAGGGAAATGCTTTGGTGCTGAGAGAGGCCAGGTCAGCAACCTACAAGGAAACACTTATTCCTTGTCTGTGGGAAGAACAGAGAGCAGAGGGACACACACAGCAAGATGGGAAGAGAGAAGGGAGGACTGCAGGGGAAAGGAGGGGAGGGGAGGAGGCTTCAGGCAGGGAAGGTGTCTGGGAGGGTGACCCGGGCCCAGGGCTCTCAAGAGGCAGGCTTTTGAACGGAAGTGGAGAAGGGGCGGTGAGAAGGGAGAAAGAGGAGCAGGAGGAGGAGGACCACACCAGAATTACCTGATCAAGTGATAGCTGTGAGATGCCAGAGTGCAGCAGAGAGGGGGAAAGGGAGGGAGAGAGAGGAGGGACATGCGCCGGATCAGAGCAGTATGGGACAGAGAGAGAACATCAGTCAAGAATAAAACCCCAGCCCACTGCTTTATGGCTGAGTTGGGGCCCCGGCTTGGCCCTAAAACCTCCCTGGGACCAACCCCCACCTCCCCTGTGGCTACCACCCCAGCTGTTGTCCTGAGGGGTGGAGAGATCTGCAGCCTGGCATGACTGTGTGAGTGCTGTGGGAACCCATACCCTAGGTGACAGGCAAGGAGACAAGCCTGGAGGGGAACCAAAACTTGCCCAAGTCCACACAGCAAATCCTGGCACAGCTTGGCTTGGGACTCCCAGCTGGTTGCTCATTCCAGAAGCCACCCTGCTCTGGCTGAGAGGGGACGGGCTGGGGGCCACTGGGAGGCCTCCTCCCCTGAACAGGGCTGTCTGGTCAGGACAACTCCTGGCTGAGGGCTCAGGAGGACATTCACCTGGCTAGGGTGGGGGCTGGCCTGTCTTGGGCAGGGAAGGCCATGGAAGGTAGTCAGGGCCTACTCACTTTTGGAGCACGAAGATGCCAATGATGAGGGTGAAGGAGATCAGGTCGGCGGTGACCCACATGAGGCAGTACTCGTCCGGGGGCTGTGGACAGATGGCCCATGGCCAGCCTCCAGTCATGGCTGGTCCAGACCAAGGGTCCATGGGCAGGAGGACCCCACATCACAATCAGGGAGGGGCAGAGGAGGTCCTGGAGGGGGCTTGAGATTATACTTTGTAGAGGTGGGCTCTAGGCACCGGGTTTGGGTGTGTGTGTACACAGGATAAAAGAGATCTGTGCAGTGTTCAGAGTAGAGGTGGTATGTGTTAAACCTAGAAGGTCTGTGTGCTTAAGGGCCTTAAAGCGAGAGCTGAATAATGAAAGACAAGTAGCTGAACATGAGGGTGTGATGTGACTAGCAGGTGTGTATGTGAAGAGGTGTGTGGCATCCATGTGGCTATCATTGTAGGGTGTGGAGTGTGGGGGCTTCCTCCCCAGGGGATGCGTAGAGAGGGGACAGGGAGGGCAAAGCCTCCAGACCGGCCAGGCCTCCCACCCCCTCGATCTCAGGTAACGTGTGGAGGAGGGGTTGGGGCTGGGTGAGGGGCACTTCCTGCTGTTGGTCAGCTCCTGTGGCCTCAAATTTTGTGCTCATAGCTCCTGCCGCCACAGTCAGTTACATCATCTCATTCCAAGCTGAGCCTTCAGAGATTTTAAAGGACAGTGGGTGAGTAGACGGAGATAACCACCCGTAACCTAGATCTGGTTCACTGTCATTGTCTTAGCTGTTAATGGGACTGTCCATCTGCCTTGCATGTCCTCAGGGAGGTGGCAGTGGGAACACAGAAGGGAGGTCAAGGGCTCCCCAAGCTCCCCGGTTGGCAGAACTGGGACTGGAATGCAGGCCTGTCTTCAGGTGCTGGGTCAACCAGCTGAAAACTGGTCTTACTGGCTGTAATCTCTGAACAGATTTTAATGTTCCTTATTCTTGTCTTATTACCCTCTTTCCCCAATGACTTCCCTTCCTTTAAAACAAAACATAATAATCCCCCAAACCAAAAAAGCCCAAGGAGGTATTTATTTTTCTAGGGCTCTTGATGTTTTTCATCATGTGGCTCAGGCCCAGGTTCTTCCTACCTCCCAGCACCTTGGTGCAGACCCCAGAGGCCATAGGAATCCTCTTCGTGCCTCATGGCTGTCCCCCCCACCTGCCTGCACTCTTCCACCCTGAGACCTCCCCAGAGAGACAGCCCCAAGTGTGGAAACTGCCTCCCACCCCAGGTGTCACAGGCAGCTCTCTGCTGCCAACATCCCCCCAACTCACCATGATCCAGAGTGGGGAAGGCACCTGGGACAGGGTGTGGGAGTTGTCAGAGGTGACAGACGGGACCCCCGCGCACCACAGCAGGGAGAAGAGCCACGGGGCATTGACTGTGTAGAGGTTCACACTCAGATTCCAGGATGCATAGTCCCTGTGGGGCAGGGACAGAGGCTGGTTGGCCCTTGGACCAGTGTCGGAAGCTTGTAAAGCAGGGCCCTTCACAACCTCATGCCATCCTCACAACTGACCCTGGAGGAAGGCATCCCCACTCCCAGAGGGCCAAGCTCACATACAACCCAGGTCTGCCTGATTGTTCGCCACCTCTGCTTTTTGGACCCTGAGCCCCGTGAGTCCAGTCCTCCAGGTGAGTCTGGGCACCTGAGCTCCTGGCGGGACACCTGAGTGTAACGCAGGTTCAGCCACTGGATGTGGCCTCTCCGCAGGCTGGCAGCTGCCTCCTTGGAACCCGATGTCTGCTGGAAGCCAGGAGCCACCTTCCGCACGAAGGGCCTCTGCCTATTAGGCAACCACAGGACCTGCGGGCAGGAGAGGAGCAGCTTCAGATTTCTCTTCTGTAAGGTGGGGTTAGGATGTCTACCCCTCCCTAATGGAGTACCTGGAGGGGGTAAAAGTGAGAGGACCTGGCATGCAGTGAAAACTTACATGTAATAATCATCTCCAGGGACGACTCAGTCCCAGCCAAGGCTGGGAATTGCTCTGGCAACACCTCAGGAAGTTTCCCCTCCAGACCCAAGTCAGGACAAGAGTGATAATCTCTCAAACATCAGTTACTCTGCATGTGGCCACCAGTGTCAAGTGTGCTGTCATAGTTGGTATTGGATATTACACCACAAGGATGTGGGCAACACTTCATAGAAGTACTGTGTTCCCAAGAACGGGCCCTGCTTCTGCCCTTTGTGCATTTTAAAGAACTTTCTTGTTCCCTCTTGACTCCATGATGACCCTGTCAGGGAGGCGAGGGGCATGCTACCCTCATTTTACAAATGTGGAAGCTGAGGCCTGAAGAGAGCATGTGGTGAGTTTATTGCTGGAGCAAGACTCCAGGCAGGCTGGGGGTGAGGGTGCGAAGCAGGGCAGGGCTGGGTGGTGCTCCCGGAGGGGAAGGGCAGGGCTCCCTAGGGGTAGAGCTGGATGAGACTGGGCTGCAGGACCTCACCTGGTGCTGGGGGAAGCCCGAGTGCAGTAGGGCCTCCAGCGTGACGTTGAGGAAGCTGCTGCGATAAGGGTGCTCCCGTGGTGGGTCACGCAGGTTGAGCAGCAGTGTGGCATTGCCCTTGGCCAGCTCCAGGAGCTCCACTAGGCTGCAGATGGACTGGTTTTGGGCCTCCCTGTGGTCGGAGGGTGACAAGGAGCTGGCCGTCCAGAAGGGGTCCGTCTGGCAGAGACAGGGACGCACGTAGCTTATCTCACCAGTCCTATGGGGCCTCCGTGTGCCTTCCTGGCTACCAAACTTGGAGACCCCTGATCTGTCAGTGTCTGCTGGTGTGTGCAAGTCAGGCAAATTGAAGGCTGTGGCCCTGTGGGGCTCCAGGAGAACCCATTCTAGCCTCTCTGTCCCAGTCTGCTTACCAAAAGATTGATTCCCTTGGAACCTCTCCCAGACCTCAGTAGTTTCTCCTTCAGTAGCATTTCAGACCAGAGAACAAACCTTCTACAGTTTGCAGCTTTAACAACTTTAACTATTAACCATTAAAATCATTATCAAATTTTTCTGGTGGGGAGACAGAACCAGACAAGCAGTGACACCCACGACATCTGGGCTGCAGTGGCAGGAGCCCAAGAAGCCACTAACCAGCCTGGCTGTGAGTCGGGGAAGCTCAGTGTGTAGGGGTCACCTGAGCTGATGGCTGCCCCTGGCCCCCTCACTCCTTGGGGTCCCCACCCATGCTTTCCATGCCTAGGACTGGGACAGGTGCTGCCAGACCTTCAGGAACCACTGGCCGGCATTGAGCCTCTGCAGGAAGGTCCAGTTGAGCATGGAGGCAGGCCTGCGGGCAAGCTCCGGGAACTCCTCCTCCACGTTGGTGGTGCGTTGCAGGGTGGTGTCGTGCATGAGGAAGGGCACACCGTCCAGGCTGTGGGAGGGTTGGGGCCATGGAGTCACTGCCCACCTAGGTCCCTTACCTGCCCCTCCCACACACTCCTCCTCGCCCACCTATACCAACCTACCAGGCAGGCTCTGCCCCTCTCTAGGTCTCAGGTTCCCATCTGCAGAGGGAGGTCAGTGGACTAAATGACTCCCTCTGGCTCTCTCTGAGGGTCAGACAGGGGTGGGGACTGCTGAGGGGGGAAGAGCTGGGCCTATTCTCTTAGCAGTCTTGGAAGGTAGGTGCTATCTCATTTGATAATGGGGAAACTGAGGCTGGAGAGAGCAGTATCTAACTGAAGGCCCACCAGAAAAATAAATGGTAAAACTTGGCTTAGAACCCACTCCACATGAAGCCACTATCAGAATAGTGCAAATGCAAGCCCTTTTGACAGATTCCACCCTACCATTATCCTGGTCTACCTTGCTGGGGTTACCAGTAGCCCCATAAAGTAGCTTAGTGTGAAACAGTACAAAGGCACCTGTGCTCCTCTTCCTCAAGGAGTTTTTCTACCATCTGCTAGAAAGTTTTGATAAATACACAATTCTGTGTCTATAATGGGAATCATGTCCTCACATATGTGGTGCCCTTGTTCAATACACAACCTGTGGACCTATAAGTGGCAGCCCTGTCCCTCTCCTCTTCTCAGAGATGTTATCAGATCAGTGTGGATTCTCCTTGCCCTTTACACTAACACATACTTACACATCTTACATATCTATGTGTAGAAAATGTATAAATCATTTTTAAGTGATCCTTAAAAATGTAATTAACATCACAGTGAATGTATCACTCTGCAACTTGCATATTTCACTCATCACAATGTTTGAGCTCCATCTCGCTGAGCCATATAGATAAAGTCTTTACATTAAGTGGATCTGTGGCAGGACTCCAGGTCCTCACCTCAGCCCTGCTTGAACCAAAAGTGTCTTTTTTCCCCCTCCATTTTATATCCTGGAATTTGGCACAATATTTATTTGCACTAACATGGTGCCCTGCAGTGGATAATCCTAGCCTCTGCTCTCCCACCTCCAAGGCTCTGGGACCAGAGGTTTCTCCAGTAGATACCTGGATGTGGATGTGCTGAGGAGAGGAAGAGGTGCTGTCCTCCGGGCCGCCACACCTACCTGATGGTGATGTCAGCCTGGAGGCCATACAGCTTCTGCTCTAGCGCCTTCCTGAAGGACATCAGCGTGTGCTCTGGGGCGAGCTGGGGAGGAAGGTGGTGGTGAGGGGAGGGTTGAGATTTAACTGATGTACTCTTCCCCAGTCAATGGGAAATCTTTCATGTTAGGAGGCTGGTGGAGGCCTGGTTCCAGTTCTCACTCCTCCAAGCAGTAGCTGTGGGGCCCTGGGCACCTACACAGCTTCTCTGAAGCTCAGTTTCCTCATCTGTTAAATCACATCTGCCTCACAAGTTTGAGGGGACAGACAGGGGTGGCTAGTGTTGATGTATATAAATGTAGGGGTGGGAGGGTTTTTTTTTTGTACAGTCCTCTGCCTGTATGCAGTCTTGGGCTGGGCTGAATGCCAAGTTTCCTCCTAATTATACCCTGAGTCCAGGTGGAGATTCCCAAAGGGAGAGGAGAGGGAAGGTAGTATGGCAGAGTTTCAGTCGGGTGACCCATTCCCACATATATATAAACATGACAAGACTATCTCCTGGAGTGTTATAAGGATTAAAAGCCCCTAACACGTTGCCTGACATATAGCAAGTGCTTAATAAATGACAACTGTTAACCCTATAACCTATATATCGGAAAATCCTGGTCTAGTCCAAACTCTGCCGTTCACTAAGTTTGTGACTTTCACTGCATCTCTTTATCCTGTGGGCCTCAGTTTCCCCACTTGCCACTTGGGGGTGTACATTCACTGTTCTCTGAGGGTCCTTCCAGTTGAGGGAGTTGGGGTTCTAGTCTCCCTCCCTAGTTGTCTGGTCTGATGATCCTGTCATACACTTCGCTGCCACTGGGGGTCAGCACCATACCAAGGACTAGGCTTGGACCAGGTGTGGTGTGGGATCGAGGACAAGGAGGACTTCTGGCAGAGAGGGATGGGTGGAGCATGCTCCTGTGGATTATCCCATTCCTACCAAGACATGCTTATTCTCATCTTCTCTCCTTCTGGCCATGCTGTTCCCCAGCACAGAACATACTCTGGGAAGCAGCCTGGCAAGGCAAAGGCTTTAGAGCTGAGAAGGAGCAATTTACCTTCCCAGTCACTGACCTGGGCTGTCACTTCACTTTCTGGACCTTGGTTTCTTTAGCTATAAAAAAAAGGGCTGATTTTATCAAGCTCATAGGTGAGGTAACAGACGTCAGCAGTCTCTGCAGTGTGAGCTCCTTTCTTCCCCTTTCCCTCATGTTCCCTGGGGGATGTGCTGCCTTGTCTCTAGGTCTAGTGGGCTGTGTGAGACCACACAGAGGCATCTAGAGAGGTGTGGATTTACTGCCTGATCATCTTTATATGCCCTGTGCCCAGACCTCCCACAAGTGACCACCTGAGAGGTACCAATGTCCCCTCCCACATGGGCTGGAGTGGCAGCAGGTAGACTAGGTAGACACGAAGAGTGTGGCAGAGGCTATGAAGACCCTTGCGGGGCAGAGGAAGTGTTTGGGAAAGGAAAAATCTTTTCTGGAGGTTTTTTAAACTCAGATCTCCCAGGGTTAGGAGCTGGCCTCCTGGAGAAAGAAGACCCCCACTGTCTTAGGCCTAAGCCCAGGTGGGGTTATTTGTCAGAAATGTGCATGTGGGCCGGGTGGTTAAAAGGCCCAGCTTTGGAGTTGGTCTTATGAAATATTAAAGTACGCCCGTATGCACAGGCCACCCACATAGGAATGATATCTCCAAGGGCACATGGACAGTGTCTCCAAAACAGGGATGAGCACTTGGGCTTACCACACACAGATGTGTGGACCCAGAGTCAACCCCCCCCACACACACACACAGGCAGATACACACAAGTGTAGACACCAATACTTAGGCATTCACAGTGACACAGGGAGATGTGTCAGACCCCATGCCAGCCCCTCAAGAACTACCACCAGGACACAATCAGCCAGGCACACAACGCGGGAAATTCTACAGGACAAATGAGTCCATTTCTTCAACAAATAAACAGCATATGGGGGAAAAAAGAGGAGCTTTATTATAGACTAAAAGATACTTAGAAGACCTCAGCCATATGCTTCATGTGGGCCCCGTTTCGATCCTAATTTTTCACAACGCAACTATAAAGTATTTTTGAGGCAACAAAGGAAAACTGAACATTGATTCAGTATTAGATAATATTGAGGAATTATTAATTTGGTTGGGTGTAACAGCATTTGTTGTGGTTCTGTTTTAAAAAACCTTTATGGGTTTAGAGGGTGGGAGGGCAGGCATAGCTCAGTGGGTAGCGTATGTGCTTAGCATGCGTGAGGTCCTGGGTTCAATCCCCACTACCTCCATCAAAAATAAGTGAATAAACCTAGTATAACAGCAGCCTTGTGGTTGTGGTTCTGTTTTAAAAACCTTTGTGGGCTTAGAGGGTGGGAGGGCGGGCATAGCTCAGTGGGTAGCGTACGTGCTTAGCATGCGTGAGGTCCTGGGTTCAATCCCCACTACCTCCATCAAAAATAAGTGAATAAACCTAATGTAACAGCAGCGTTGTGGTTGTGGTTCTGTTTTAAAAACCTTTGTGGGCTTAGAGGGTGGGAGGGCGGGCATAGCTCAGTGGGTAGCGTACGTGCTTAGCATGCGTGAGGTCCTGGGTTCAATCCCCACTACCTCCATCAAAAATAAGTGAATAAACCTAATGTAACAGCAGCGTTGTGGTTGTGGTTCTGTTTTAAAAACCTTTGTGGGCTTAGAGGGTGGGAGGGTGGGCATAGCTCAGTGGGTAGCGTACGTGCTTAGCATGCGTGAGGTCCTGGGTTCAGTCCTCACTATCTCCATCAAAAATAAGTGAATAAATCTAATCACATCCTTCCCTCAAAAAATAAAAAATAAAAAGCCTTTATGTATTAGAAATACATCCTGAAGTAAGAATGAGTAAAATAGTATGTCTGGGATTTGCTTTAAAATGTTGAAGCAGGGGGAAAAAAGCAGATAGATGAAACAAGAATGGTAAAATGTTGATAAATGTTGAAGGTGTATTGCATTATTATACTATTCTTTCCACTTCTGTGAATGTTTGAAATCTTTCTGCTAAAAAAACAATCCACACGAGGGCCACCTTGCTCCCTCCCTCCCCTTGCTCCTTCCACCCTGCCTCAGCACTCCCTCTTGTCCCATGGCCTCCAGAGCAGGTGGGGTGGGTAATGGGGGTCACAGAGAGAAAAGCAGCTATATTCTGGGGTCCTGCCTTCTGGAAGAATGTGCTCCTACTCATCCTCACAAAAGTCAGCAGCAGGAGGCTTGGAGGGGACCAAAAACCTCCTGAGACCCAGAGAGCAAGTGGCAAAGCTGGATCTCAAATCCAGATTCCTTACTCCAAAACCATGGCCTTTCCAGCTGGTTGCCTCCAGGAGGTGCTAGGAGTAGCACTGTTCACGGGGTGTGGTGGGAGGGCATCAGGGTCCAGCTCAGGGGTACAGGTCTCAGAGCCTTTTCTAGACAATGAACACACTAATGCCTCCCACACCCAGTGAGGGGTAGGACCTTCAGGGTGATTCACAGCCCTGACAGACTTTTAAACGCTTACTTTGTGAGGCCCCTTTGACTGCCCTGAAATTCAGACACCATGGAACTCCCAATTACTGTGACCACCAAGAAAAAGCTCTCATGGAGTCCCCAAGCACCCTCTGGTGATGAGAAGTGGTACTGTCTCAGTTGAAAACAGGTTCAAAGTTTTCATAGGTCAGGAAACTGTGTCTGGAGAAGGGCAAGGGCTGGTCCAAGGTAACAGGAAAGTTAACTCTTACTTTCTGTGAGCCAGGCTCTAACCTGGGCACTTCACATGTGCTAATTCCTGCTTCTTGTGGTCCTATGGTGCAGGCATTCCCATTATCCCAAGGTATAGGATGAGAAAACCAGGCACAGAGAAGCTGGAATTGGCCCAGGTTCCCACAGCTGCCAGGGAGCATGGAAGCCTGGCTCTGGAGCACGTCCTCTTAAAGGCAGGGCCTACTGTGGGGTCACAGGAGTGTCAGAGGAGGAGCAGGCACTGACTTTGACTCTTCCTCTCTGTTTCACCCCAGTTCAAATGTTTTGCTTTAGCAGTGGGCTCTGAGCCTCCTGCACAGCATGGTGGGCTTTCCTGCTGCCTTGTCCCTGCCCGCAGGCCCAGCTCTCCTCTCCCAACATCTTTCTCTCCTGGGCCTTCCTAACCCACAACCTGGTGGTGTCTTTCCAGGGCTTGGGATAAAAGTTCTGTCTTTTCAGCAAGATGCTTTCAGGCTCTTCAGGACTTGATCCCAACCAAGCACTCTCTTTTCACCAATCCTTTACATACCACCCCCCACCAAAAGGGTTAAAAATTGTTGCTATTAGTAACATTACAGGTATTATATCCATTTCCCTGCAAGCTCCTCCCTACAAGGAGATAGGTCTTTGCCCATTTTCCCCTGGAATGGCTGCTTCGCCACCCCTCACCCTGGTCTTTAGGGCCCTCAGGTGGCACTCACCATAGGAGCCCCGCGGTGACCAATGAGGGCAGGCTTGGGACCCAGGTCCTTTTTCTCCATGATGCAGGGAGAGGAGATGGTGAGAGGGGCCAGGTAGAGGGTAAACACGACGGCGAAGAAGGTACCAAGAATGGCCACCTGGGAGGCTGCAGACATGGGCCCAACCATGAGCCCTGGGCAGCTAGGCAGGGCAAGCTGGACCCCTCCTCCCTCCACCTGTCAGAACCCAGATGCTCCAAGGGGACCCTGTACCAAGGAGAAACCTCATTCTTCCCAGGAAGGTGAACCTGGCCTCAAACACACAAATGTAAAGACACGGAAGAGGAAACATGCAAGGCCGAAGCTGCAACCTCTGTGGAACCTGCAGGCCACGCTGACCAGGACCCCCTATGCTGACAGTGAGGGTCCCACAGTATCCCCAGGCCACCGGGTAATATCCAGGTTGGGGCAGGACAAGCTGGCCTTGGTACTTGGAGAACATGGTGGGGGTGAGGGGCAGGTCCTGCCCAGTTGTACTTACAGGACCGCTCTGCACGGGCAAACTGTCCTGCCACAATCCAGGAGAGCGCAGTGATGGCGGCCAGGGCCCCCACATGTAGGAATGGCGCCGTGCCCTGGTGTGCAGGAAAGGGCAAGAGAGATCACTGGCTCCCAGCTGTGCCTAAGCCCTCTGGTCACCCACATCCTCACAGCCTATCTATCCATGGGGCAGGCAACTCTGTGTCCATTTTTCCATGGAGGAAACTGGGAGTCCAGGGACCCTGGGTTGTAGTACCGTCTCTGCCTCTGAATTGCTATGTGATGTGGACCCCTCCCTACCCACTCTGGGCCTTGGTCTGGAAAAATGGGAGACGAGAAGGCACTGCCTTGTTTAGAGGGTCCTGGGGAAGCAGCTACCCAGCCCCCCACCCCCACTTACCTTCAGGGAGATCAGCAGTATCTCCCACTCGTCCTCCCACAGCTGGGCCACGGCCGACATGGCCACTACCGTGGCCACCAGGACAACCACCAGCCCTATCTGGAAGGGGAAGAGCCACCAGAGGGTCAGGGCAGTGTCAGATCCTGGACAGCCCAAGGGTCCCCATGAGAGGGAGAGCAGAGGCAGAAAGACAGGGAGAGGCTGAGAGATGGACAGTGGAGAGTGTGAGAGAGGCTGACAAAGCAGGGCAGAGATAGGCACCAACTGAAAGAAAGCCAGAGGCAGCCAGACAGACTACCGACTGTGCAAGGGACAGAAGTAGGAGGAGGCAGGCAGACCCAGCGAATAAGGGAGGGTGGAGAGGAGAGGAGACCAATGCGCTGGAGCTGGGTAAGACAGAGGCAGAGCCCCCGGGCTCAGGGTGTGAGGAGGGAAGACCCTCAGCAAATGGGGGCCTCCACGAGCCCAGCAAGTCCCGTCCCAGGCCCCGCCCAGCCCTCCCAGCCACCTTTCATCAAGCATGACAGATGAGGAAACAGGGGCTCCACTGGAGGTAGTGAAGGGTGACTTGCCCAGGCCACAGGGTAAAAGGCTAAGGAGCCAGGCCCTTTAGGAGCCTGATGCTCAGCCCAGCCCAGCCCACTCCTCAACCCTGGTCTTCAGGCTGGACCAAGCAGAGTTGTGAAGCAGGGGTCTGGCCCACCTGCCCCGTTGCCAAGGCTTACTCAGTCCCAGCCACCAGCTTCCAGAT
Source organism: Camelus dromedarius (assembly GCF_036321535.1). Taxonomy (NCBI): domain Eukaryota; kingdom Metazoa; phylum Chordata; class Mammalia; order Artiodactyla; family Camelidae; genus Camelus; species Camelus dromedarius. Next base: position 49,492,600 of record NC_087447.1, read on the forward strand.
TCTGCTATGCAAGCTGCCCTCCCAGAGAAAGTGGGGAGCACAACTCTGATGCAAGACTAGACAGAACCCTCGCAAGACAGAAAGCTTTGGGGACAGATGGGATCTGAAATGTGTAACACAAGATGCTAAGTGATGCCTAGTTTCCGGCTACTCAGCCCTCAGGGCTTCCCTCTTGGGCCCTGGATCTCACTCTGCCTACCCTCTCCACACCACCAGGCCTGCTCAGGTCACACCTCTACCACGAAGCCTTCTAAAGCGCCACTGTCATAAGGGGCCAGCCAAGACCACCACACCCAGCCCTCCTGACCCCCTGGTGCCTGCCTCCAGCTGTTCTCTGTGCCAGCAGGGCCCTCGCTCCTTTTCTCTTCATGCAGTGCCTTTCCTGGAGGCAGCAGCATTCTGAGAACCCTCCCAACGACTGAACAAGCTCTAAATTGAGTTTCTAGCTGGTAAGGCCAGAGACAGAGGCTAATCCATCTTTGTTGGCTGCCAGGCGGGGAAGATTCATTTTGTCTGGGATTAGGTTTTCCTTTGGAGGTTTGTGGTTCCAGCCCATCAGCCTGAAAACAAATGTTCCAATAAGAAGCAGTAATAAGTCTGGAATGGGCAGGGGCCCTATGGACTGAAGTGCCATCCTGGAGGACATGGGAGGAAGAGAAATGACAGTGTGCAGAGGGCCCCAGTGGGCCTGGGTCTGTGGGAGGCACTTTCCTTGTTCTTCATGTTTGTTCTCGTAAAATCCCAGTTGAGGTGTTATCATCTTCATTTTACACGTAGGAAAATGGGGCTTGGAGAGCAGAAGGGTTTGCTTGGTCATGTAGCTTTGAGAGGGTGGATCCAGAAGCGAACCCCATTCTGCCTGTCTGGGAGGTTGTGCTCTTTCTGGGCTACAGTGTCCCTGGGAATCCGCCCTGCCCTCCCCCGCCAGCAACACACAGGCTCCCTGCAAGCACCTCTGAAGGGTCATCTCTGGGAGTGTTCTATTACAGTTATTTAACTGCTTGTGGAAATACTTGTAATAAAACTGATTTCCCAGAATCCTAACGCAATTAAAATTTTTATTCTCTCTGTGCTCTGCAGTTGCTGTAGTGGCACCCATCATGCTGCGCAGCATTATTACAATGTTCAACATCTGTGGGATTTCCCCATACACAGCCTTAAGCCATGATAACAGCACTGACTCCCAACAACGTGACCACCATTCCTCAAATCTGACTGGAAAGGATACATCCCACCCAGAAGGCCCAGGGCAGCCCACTGTCCTCCTCTGAGAAAGCAGTCTTTGGTTTTCTGTGCTGGAGGAACTGTGGTTTGTGAGGACAGCAGGAGGGGTGGAGGACTCAGGAGGTACCCGTGTGGGGACCTGGGAGGAGTGGGAACCCAGCCTTGCCAACAGGTTGGCCTCTTGTGGGGGGTGGTTAGAATCTGGGTTCTGTGGTCCAAATGGCAGCCGGTTGGCCCAGGGTTCAGGGACACACTTATATCACCTCCCTCGATGACTGTGTTAGCAGGGGTGGTTTACCTCTCCAAGTGTGTTTCCTGAGCTGTGAAATGGGGAGAATGAACACCTACCTGAAAGAGGTTTGGAAAGAAAAATGAGAAAATGCAAGCGAAGAGTTTTAGCATCATGGCTTTGCAGATGCAAAATAGCAAATGCTTACTAAATGTTAGTGGGATAATTTTCAATTTTAATTTTTAAAAGTGGGCATAATATCAAATGAACAGGATTATTACAAGGAGTAAAGAAAATACAGTGTGGAAAGCGCCTCACATGTAACCCAATAAATGATAGTTTTGGCACAGTGCCTGACATGCAGTATGAGTGTGCCTTCCTGAGCTGCAGCTGGAGGGATTGAGGCTAGACACCAGGAAGAACTGTGGATCCTGGGCCGGTTGTTTGGAGGGCAGTCTGGATTCATTGGGGGTATTAACGGGGAAAAGACAGCCTGAAGAGGCAGGAGCTGTGCTCAGAGCCCCTCACCATGGTGGTCTCTGAGCTGATTGTAGAGTAGTGGGGTTAGGAAGGGAGGTACCTCAGGGAAACCACCTCCTATTTGCTGTAAAACCCCCCCAGCACCCTTCAACCCTCTTCTTCCTGCCCTGGGTCCCTGGACTTCTGGAGGCTCAGCAGCAAGGGGTTTCCGGGAAATAGGAGTTTTGGGAGGACTGGGGAGGAGGGGCAAGGCCCCAAGTGGACACTGGATCTGCTCATAGGACCCAACCTGCTGCAAATGGTTCCCTCCCTGCACTGCCCTGAGGTCCTCTGTCCTTCAGGCCTCCCTTACTCAGGACTCGGGGGGGACCAGAGACTTGAAATAAAGATTGTGATGAAAACATAGCATAAAACTGTAGCATTAAGTATGGTACTGGTATATGACCACAGAGATAGATAAAAGTAAATAAAAAGCTTAGAAACAAGTCTAAACACATAAAAATATTTAGTATATGATAAAAGTGGCATCTCAAATTAGAGGGGAAAGGATGGATTACCCAGTAGAGAGGTGGGAACACTGGGAAGCCATCTAAAAAGCAAAAAGTAAGGTCACACTATGCCCTTCCATAAGTTGAAATGTTAAAAAAGTAGAAACATAATTATCAAATGATACTGCAAAGAAATTTTTTATAATCTTGGAGTGGAAAAGCCTTTTCTGACACAAAACCCAGGAGTCATAAAAGAGATGACAGAATCTTTAAGAATAAAAAATCGTTAAAGATAAAAAAATATCCGAGGGCAAAAATATAACCAGCAGAGTCAAAAAATGAATGACAAACTAGGAAGGATTATTTGCAGTTCATCAGCCAAAGGCCTCATTTTCTGTATCTATACAGAGCTCCTGCAAATGAATAAGCAAAAAGCAAATCTTGCAGCAAAAAGGGCAAAAGATATGAAGAGACAGTTTATAGAAAAGGAAATGCAAATGACGTAAGCAGGTGAAAAATGCCAAATCTAACTCATCATAAGGGAAATGCAAATTAAAACTACACGGAGTTATTACCCCTTTCCCTTATCGAACTGGCAAAGTCAAGAAATCTCTGGACACTTTATGGACAAGGGTATTTTTATAGGCGCAGTCATGCATTACTGAGGGACCATGAATTGGTGGCACCTGGCAAGGAGGCAATTTGGCAAGAACTATCCAAATTAGAAAAGTACACACTTTTAACCCAGCAATTCCCCCACGCAGGTCACTGCCACATTGTCCTGGCAACGAACTGAAAGTGACTGGGATGTCGATCAGGCCCATCAACAGGGGACTGGCTAGATACCTCGGGAACTAGGGATTAGGTTGTGGGACAGGAGTAAGGGATGAACACTGATGAGAATGCTCTTAATGTCCTGAAGGGAAGGGAGCTTAAAATATCTCTGGAAAGGTAACAGGGAGATTTACATTTTGAGCTTTTTTGGCAGCTTTTAAATTTTGAACCCTGTCAATGTATTAAAGGTCAAAAATTGGTTAAAACAAAACAAATACGGAATCCTTAGGATTTTAGAATCAAATGATAGAATCTTAGAAATAGATGAGTAGACTTTCAGGCCCTACTTGAACACTCTGAGACCCACTCCCTCCTGGCACAGTGGGTCCAGCTATGGACCAGCTCTGCCTGGGGACTGTCCTCGTGCTGAGATCTCTTGAGAGGGATCATAGGGGAGAGGAAGGCAGGACTGGCACCCTGGGAGCTGGCACCAGTGCAGATGAAGGGATCTGAGTCCCCTGCCCCCAGGAGAAGACCCCCTGCACTGATCTGCTGGCCTGACTGGCTTGGCGCCTCCAGACGCCTCTCCACTAGGATCAAGGAGGTGCGCCCTGGCCTGCTGAGAGCTAGGCGTGCCCCAGAGGTGTGCCAGCCCCTGCCTGGGTGCCAGCGGGTGCAGTTCTTTCAAGTGTTAGCTTTGCAGCTGGGAGAAGAAAGTCCCTCACAGAGGGGACTTCAGAAGCCCAGAGGAGACCTTAGGCAAGAGTGACAAGCAGGAGGAAGGTAGGAGGGGACCAGGGGTGGCTTGCTGTTCTTCATCCCTCCAGGACTCCAGTCACCTGGGTCTGGCTCCCTATCTCCAGATTTCAGAGCCCACCCCCCGCCCCAGATGCCCACAGGCACCTCCCATTCCATGCAGCCCAACCAGGCTCACCAGGTCCTTCTTCTGATTCCTGCTCCATATCCTGCTAGCTGGAAGTGAGCCCCTCCCCTCAGAGTCACTCTGGACCCATCTCATGGGGTCATGGTTATTTCTGGGCATTTCTTGCCCCTCCTAAGTGGCATGACCACTCTGAGCCAGGTTTGGGGAAAAGAGATGTCCCTGGCTTCCCTCCAAGGCCCAGGTGCTCCTGGGAGAGAGGGGCTCTCTGTTGGTCAGCTCTGTGCCACCCCTGTGCCCACTGGGGCCTCAGGAAGGGCAGGCATCAGCCCCACGCATTCAGCACCATGTGTGCCATGAACAATGAGTGAGAGCCAAGGCTCTGGAAGGGATGGAGCCTCTCTGCTTTGGGCTCAGCCCTGCGTGGGGCACTGGGGACACGGAGATGAATGATCGATTCTGGTCTGCATAGAGCTCCCAGATCAGAGAGGGTTGGGGTCAGGGAGCCAGATGGAAATGGACAACAAGATGCCAGGACTGTGGCAGGGGCTGCAGGGGCTGGGGGAGCCTGAGAAGCCTCGTGTAGGTGGAGAGCCAAGGAAGAGTCGGAAAGTGAGAGGGAGGGCAGGAGCGCAGGGGTAAAGCAGAGAAGAGGCAGACAACTGGGAGGGCCTGAGATGTCTCATGGCAGGAGCTGAGGGTGAGGATCTGGTGACAGCAGTTGGGGAGACATCAGTGGTGCCAAGTCATAAAAGGCCTTAATGCCAGGTTGGGGGGTGTGGATCATCCTGGGAGTACTGGAAGTGGTGGGAAGGGCTTTAAATTGGGAATAATATCACTGGATCAGAGTTTTGAATGAGCTCACTGAAGAGAGGGTGAGACCGTAGGCAGAGCCAGCCAGAGGGCCGGAGCTGTGCCCTGTGCTGGTTAATCACAGCTACAGAGCTAGCATCCTGGAGCCTTCCCTTCTTAAGTGGGAGGTCTAGGCAAGTTACTTTACCTTTTTGTACCTCAGTTTTCCCAACTGCAAAATGAGATAACAGTACCCATGTCATAGGGCTGGTGTGAGGGTTAAATGAGTTACTAAGTCTAGACCGTGAGAACAGTGCTGGACACACAGTGGGTCCTCAGTGTTAGCTACCAGAACAGTTACAATCATGATCCAGGGGAGAGAAGACGTGTCCAGGCTCTTTCTCTGCTGCTGCGGCCTCCGGCCTCCCCCCACCTCCCCCAGCCTCCGTGTAAGCAGCCCCTACCTTGTGCAGCCAGTGCAGGTTCATCTGTTGCCCCACAGCGATGTGACATAGTGCCAGGACCTAAACAGGGGACCCGCAGGGCAAGAGTCAGGCACCATATGTGACCCGAGTGTTTCTGCCAGTTCCCCAGACACCATTCTCCCCACTGCTCTCTGGGCCTGTCTCAAGCAGTCAGCAAACCCTCCCTGTAGGCGACGACAGTGCTCAGCCCAGCCCAAGCCTGGCCTCCTCCCAGATTATTCCAGGCCTCCTCCCAGATTATTCCAGGCCTCCAGGCTCCTATTCCTCTAGGATTCTTCCCTCAAGAGGTCATTGGGCCCTCCTGCACTTGGACTACCTAGTTAATCTTTTGGGCGTTCCAAAGCCTAGGATTCTGAAGCAGACTTGAACCTTGTCCCCAAAAAGCCCCCAGTCCAGCACGAAACTGACCTGAGTCTGGGACCAAAGCAGAAGATCCTGGAAGAGGAAGTCTGCAGTGGGCCTTAACGGTGGGATGGCTCCCATGGGGTCGGGGGAAAACATGCCAGGATGGGGCAAAACAAGGTGACCTTCCACCTTGAAGGAAGCAAGCCCCAGAGGTGCAGCAGCCCAAGAGGCTCAAAGAAAAGCCAGCTGTCTTCCTTAGTCCAGGGCGGGCCCCTCCATCAGCCCGGCCCAGGCCAGGTCTCTTTCTCCCTGGGAGCAGGGCCACCTGCCCCCTGAGAGAGTCCCACATACCAGGAGGCCCGCAACGTAAGTGAAGGCAGCGGCTGTGGTTATGAGGATGGGCACAGACCAGTCACTCCAGTAGCCCATTCGGTTGTAGAGGTACCTGCCGGGAGAAGGGGCAGGGATCAGATCTCCACCAGGGAGCCAGGATGCTCCCTCAGGCCGGGCAGCTCTCAGCTCTCACATGGCCGGACTCAGTGACCAGGCCCTGCTCACTCAGGAATGATGTCATTGCTTCCCTGAGCATCAGTCAGGCCTGTGTTGGGGGGGGGGCGCTCACAGGGGACCCCTGGGCATGCCAAGAAGCATAAAAAAGAAAACGCTTCCCGCTAATTATACTACCCAGAAGCAACCATCACCAAAATTTCACTGACTTCTTCCAGTGGGTTTGGCCCCCTATGCTGAGACTTACGTAAAGAGCAAAGCTGGGACCCCACTGTGTACAGCAGCGGTCGGAGTGCGGGCTTTGGAGAGAGGTGCACATGGGTTCAAATCCCCACTCTATCTCTGACTGGCTTGCAGGAGTCTGTGGAGAGGTGACATGCTCCCCTGATTCTAAGATGCCATCAATTGTGACATTCTTCTCAATTTCAATGTGAAAATGTGACAAGACGAGATCTTAGGATTGATAAAAATGTAATACCCGACTTCCCTGAGCCTTGGTTTCCTCCTTTACAGGATGGGGAGAGCAGAGTGCCTTTCACAGGGTTTCCTGAGGATGAAGTGAGGTGAGGCATGTGATAAGTACTCAATTCTCCTCTTCTTACTAACCCAAGCATTTGCTGATGTCAGTCAAATCCTGAGGAAACGTGATTTTTTTAACAATCACGCGGTCTTCTATTGAATGAATGTACTGTATGAAGCCAGCTTCCTACTAACAATTAATAGTTACCAATTATTCGCTATTATAAATTAACATAAAAAAATTTTTTTTGCACATACCTTTCTGTACTACTAATTATTTCCATAGAATAGACTTCTACAAACGGAATTACATGGTCAAAGGGAATTAACTTTTTAAGGTTACTGATAGATCCTGCTTAGTGGTTCTCCAGAAAGACTGAACCACCCACATCCTCCCTGTATAACAGGGGAAACTGAGGCTCAGAGAAGGCAGCAATTTGTTCAGGGTCATCAGAGAAACTGAGGCGGCGCCAGGCAGCTTTAGGCCTGCTGCCCTCTTGGGCTTGGGCTGGGAGGGGACACCAGGAGGACATGATGGGGTATCTGCTATCCCCCGTACCCTTCCCTGGCCCTCACCCTCCGATTCCACGGGAACGCCTATTGCCTGGAAGATCACTGAGCGCTCTCTTCTTCCTGCACACTTAGGGAAACAGAGGCTCAAAGTGGGGCAGGACCTTCCCCTGGCAACTGCTCCTGCCAGATGTTCCAGCTCCATTGTCTCTCCCTTTTGACGGAGAGCCCCCTGCATAGCAACAGCCCAGGTCCCTCCCTGGGTTTCCTCATCCAGCCCTGACCATCTGGGTCTTGCTCACCTCCTCTTATGACATAAATTATCCCCAGAGACTCTCCAGACCATCAAGTCTGGGCCATGTTCTCCCAAATCCCAGCATTGGCTCCACAAAATGGAGGTGACAGGCAAGGGGAGCTGCAGGTCCCCAAGCCATCCCTAAGCCTAGGCAGGCCTTCCCTCTGCAGCCTCCCCAATGGAGCAGGCACCTGTCCTCTGCTTGAGCTGCCCAGTGACAGGGGGCTCACACTCTGGGCAGAGCCGGGTAGCTCCATGGACAGCATGAGACAGTCAGGCAGGTTCAAGTCCCTGACCCAGATCTGACTGCATCTTGCTGTGTAACTTTGGAAAGGCTACTTAACCTCTCTGAGCCTCAGTCTCAGATTGTCCTCAATGTGTACATTTGACACTGACTGGCTGTGTGGCCATGGGTGATTCTTGCCCTTCTCTGGGCCTTAGCTCCCCTATCTGTACATGATAGGGTGGTCCCTGTGATCATCGGGGCAGCAGAACTGCAGTTCAGCAGAACTGTCCAAGGTCTGCAGTTGAGGGCCAGCAGGGAATGCTCCTATTTGCCGACAGCAGTCCTGTGCTTTGGATACCTGCAAAGATGAATAATTGATTTACGGCATTTAATAAAGGCCAGAGGCCACCTCTGGGACTCAGCTGGGGCTCTGGCTCATCTTGCCAGGCTGCAGTTGGATGGCATCCCCTCCTTTATGGGGCTGATTTATAAAAATGCCAGCCCAGTGCTATGCAGAGGGGAGCGGATGCCCAGGCTCTGTGAACCAAATCTTAGGATCATCACAAAATCCTAGAACCACAGCCCATCAGAAGCCCAGAGTCCAGAAATTCTAAATTCTAACATCATGGCCACCTTCCAGCCAGAGATTCAGCCTCCTAGGAAGCAGCCCTCAGGTTTAGGTGAGCTTGGAGCTCTCTCATGTCCATCATCTCATCTCATCCTCGAAAAGACCTGATGAGGTTGGAGTTGTCCCATTTTACAGTTGAGGAAACTGAGCCCGAGAGAGGAGTCACACTTAGTGTGCTCATGGTCACACTGAGCTGAACTAACCAAAAGGAAAAGACAGCACTGGATGGGGAGTGAGGAGGCCTGGCTGCCAAGCCCCAACTCTGCCCCAACCTGGCTGTGTGACCTTGGGTCTCAGTTTCCACATTTGCTGATGAGGGAGTTCCCAAAGGAACCCAGGGAACTTCCCCTCCTCCCATGCTTTTCACTGTGGGGGGCAGGGGGTGACGAACAAACAGGTGCCCTTGTGCACCCAGGTCCCAGCCTCAGCCCTGCCCTTGGACCTGAGGCTGGGCCCACAGAGGACCCTGAACCGTCCCAGAACTACAGCACCTGCCAGCCCTGCCCAAGGGCCTGCTCAGGGAGTTAGGTGGCCTCAGGTCTGGAGCTACTTCCTCTACTGAGGCCTTGGTCTCTCTAGGCCTTGGAGTCCTTGTCTACAAAGGGGTCCAGAGGCCCCTGCCCCTGCTGAGCGCAGCCCCCATCTTACATTCCTATTTTCCATGACAGCAACACCAGGAAGGAGTTCCCTGTTCTCCCCAGCTGGTCTCTGTTCCTGCTAAGCCTTCCCTCTTTCCAGAGGACTATGCCCCCAGGGCTACAGAGCCTGTGGCCAGTGGAGGCAGAGCCCTGAGGACCAGCCTGGGAGAGCAGCTCAAACCCAAATCCCGGTGTTAGTCACCGGATGCCTGGGCCCAGGCCCCCAACCCCCATACCCCGGATCCCCACTCACCAGTTGAATTCATCATAGTCATTGTGGACTTCCCACCAGAAGTAGAGCCATGTGAGCGTGAGGCCGAAGGTGAAGGTGAGGAGCAGGAACCAGAGGCGCTCCCACTGGAGGGGCAGAGGGAAGGGAAGAAAGGGGTCAAGTGGGGCAGGGCTGGCCCCTCCAGCCACCTCCCCCCAGAATGTTCCTACTCTTCCTTCTTTGGAGCCCAACTGCCAGGCAGAGATTACTGCCCTCTTTACAAGGGTGAGGACCTGAGGCTCAGAGAGGGAAGGGACCTGTCCAACATCACCAAGCCTGAAGTCACAAAACAGTGGGGAGCTGGAGCAGGGTCAGACTCCACTCCAGAGCTGGGCCTTTTATGTTGCTGGAGGCCCTTCCAACGTGCACCAGTCTCCAGGAGCAAAGGCCACGTCTGCCTAAGCCTTTGCCTTGGGAGGGGGATCCGCACTCTGAGAGGTCACATTCCTCCCCTCCTCCCCTATGTCTGCAAAGCAGGTGTTCCTCCTCACCTCTGCCCTGGGCTACCGATAAATACACTGGGGCCCAGAGAGGTGAAGCTACTTTCCCAAATCACACACCCAGTTAGAGGAGGATTGAAAAGCAGTGCCCAGCCTCTGGACTTGAAGAAGTGCGGTGTTGTGCCACCCTTGCTGGGCGCCAGGCCTCTGTCTCCTATGGGGGTGGGGGCAGGGGGATGGGAGTGCTGACCCCACCACTGCTGCTTCCCGAGGGGTCTGCAGGCATGTCCGGCTGAGCCGTTGGGTTTATCCCTGCTTTCATCCGTCCGCTTATCTCAGAAGTACAACAGGCTTGGAACATCCTGCTCTCTGGGAAATTGCTGAGATCATCAGAACAACAGCCCTCGAGGGGAAGTCAATGCAGCAGAGAACCAAGACCACCCCCCACCTAGAGGGGCTGGAGGAACCCAGCAGCCCTCACCTGGGCGTGGCCTAGGCCCCTTGCCGAGCTCCTTGCAGCTCTCCTGGCTTCTTTGATCCTTCCAGCACAGGACAGCCAGTTGGAGCTACAGTTCTAAGCCCAGTTTAACCTCTTGATGGCTCCATCTAGAGAAAACAGCCCTTCTCTGGTCCACGGGGCAACCCCCCTCCTCCCCGAGGACCTCCCTATCCCAGCAGGCAAATCCTATCTCCTCAGAGCTCCCATGACCACGGTACCCATGTTAGTCATGGCACAGACCCCACAGTTCTAGAACTGTCCTTCTATACCTTGGTCTCCCCTGTTCTACTCTAAGCACCTTAAGGATCTGTGCGGTCTTCATATTCCCAGGGTGGGTGGCAACTGAAGAAAGATTTGACAGTGAAATCACAGGTGAGAAAAGACCCTTTCTCTTACGCTGGCATGAGTATGCCCACCCAGGAGGGACTTCACTGGGGCTTACCACCAAAACTCATATAGAGGAGCCCTTGGTCTTTTGTGAACCCCAAGCCAGCGGCAGTGAGTGGCCATCTGTCTGCAGAGATCTCTCCACCTCAGCGGGGCAAGGCCGCTGGCCAGAAGACAAGGTTCTGAGAAGGGCCCAGGTGAGGGGTGAGCCTTGGCCTGTGATGGGTCTTGTCCCAGGCCAGCAGCATGGGGATCAGTAGGTGGTGGGGCCAGGGAAATTGCTGCAGGGACAGTGGCAGGTAGAGAACCTGCCACAGGTACCTGGGGGGATGTCATATGGTGATGTGTGATGCAGGACCCAGGGGCAATTCTGACAGGTGGCCAGGAAGACTGCAGGTGTCAGGAGGGCCCACAGGAGACAGGGGTCTGTGCATTAAGGGCTACTGTCCTCACTTGGCTTGATCCTGACAGTGGGGCAGGGAGGACAAGGCAAGAATGAGGGGCTTCCCCCACCCCTGGGAAATAAAGAACTTGGAACCCCATTATCGGAACCAGGCATGAGCTGGGGTTGGGGGCCACCCAAGGATGAAAATCCTGGCAGCTGAAAGCCGGAAGTCCCGTGGCCACAGAGAGCCTGTAGATGGGGATGGAGATGGCAGGTCACTCTAAGAACAATCAGAGGGAAAAACTGAACGGCAGAGGCTGAAAGAAAGGGGAGAGAAGGCCAGGAACTGGGGGAGGAAGTGGCCTGGGGAGCAGCCTCACAGACAAAGAGGCTCCAAAGGGCACTAGTGGTCCTTGTCAGGGTGCATTACAGGAAAGAGGCCTGAGCCTGCTCCTCCCATCAACGGGCCAGCCTGGCCCTGCTCCAGAGATGCAGGCCATGGGCAGGGATGCTGGAGCCACTGGCCCTCTGTCACCTCCCGCAGTCTGCACGATGCCTGGGTGTTTATCCCCATCCGACAGTAAATGAAGACACCAGGTCTCAGAGAAGGGCCCACCACACTCTGCTGAGCAAGTTGTGGACCCCAACACTAAGAAGTGCCACTCATGCTGTGGTTACCATCGATGCGCAGATTTGTCATGACAGTTTTCCAACAGTCACTGGTCAAGAGCCCTGGGGAAGGGGCACCCCTTGCTAGTTTGCACAGAGACTCAGTATGGGTGAGCAGAGGTGAGGCAGAGGGTGAGCTACATACACAAGGTGACCAAGTAGGGGAGGAGTAGGATGGGGCTGAATGCAGGTGTCCATCCTCTGCAAGCCCCCTTGGGAGCCAGCCTTGCGCAGCTCTCCCCCAAACCCGCCCTTGCCCTCTGGGACCCAAGCGTGGTGATCCCAGGCCCAGCTCAGCGCCCTGGCATTCCTCTTTTCTCTCTCTGGGACTCACTCCTCAGGCCAAGCCTCCTTCTCCTTCAGGAAGCCCTCCCATCCCTCTAGCCTCTAAGCCCTCCCTTCCCTGACTGCTTCTGCACAGCCTCTTGGTACCCACCAACAACCCTCAGGCACATTGTGAAGTGTGGAGGCAGAAAGAGCCTAGGCTCGAGACGTAGACAGACCCAGGTCACCTGGGTGAGTTACTTCACCCCTCTGAGCCTCAGATTCCTCACCTGTAAAATGGGAATAATAACCCCTACCTCGGAGGTCTGATGTTAAAAGAGGTGATGCCTGTCATATGGCACACTGTAGGTGCATAATGAGGGACAGCTCTCAGGGCTGTGGACTCCTTCAGGGCAGGGATGGCTGGGCCCATATCCTCGGAGGTGGTACTGAGACATGGTGGGAGGAACAGAAAGTGTGCATGTGATGGGGGGAGATGTGGGGAGACCTCAGGCCACCAGTGGACAAGGATGTCATCCAACCCCAGACTTATCCTCAGGCTGAGCTTGGAGCCCGAGGGAAGGAGCTCCCATTGTGACACCCCAGCCCCTTTCTATCAGAGCCTAACAGTCACTGGGAGCGGGAAGAAGGTCAGGCGGTTCTTGGGCTGACAAGTTGCAGCAGGGACAAAGGAGTGGCTTAGAGCAGCTGGGGAAGGGGATGGCCCCTGGCCATGGATGGATTAGGCTGCTCCATCCCTGCTCCAGTAGTGGCTGTGACAGAGAATCCCAGAGGCCCCAGCTCCTTCCCATCTCCTCCTATTCTTGCCCCCACCCTCCAGGAAGATGAGACCCTCCATCCCCTGCTGGGCAACAGTGTGCTAATTTCTCCTGCTCACTGTCTCCTGATTGTCCTTCCTTCTCCTCACCCCTCTTATCTCTGTCCCACCCAGACCAGAGCCTTCTGCATTCAAAGAACATGCATGCAGAAAGACAGCTTCTGAGCAGCTGGGGCTCCTAGGGTCACAGAGCCCTGCAGCCGCAAACCCCAGCCCTCCGCACAAGAGGCAGGCGTGGGCCCTGCTGCTGCCGTATGCTGCCCGCTACGGGCGCCTGCCCGCCCCAGACCCCGTCCCTGGGCCAGGGCACAGACACTGCTCGCATAGCCAGGGCCCCCAAAGGCTCTGGAGCACCCCAACCCTGGGTCCCCAAAATAGAACCTGGAGCCTGAAATCTGCATTGGGACAACATCTGAGCAGGAGCCGCCTCCCTGGCCTTGGCACCACCGCAGACTTCAGATTCACTGTTGGAGCCAGAGCTGTCTTGTTGGACTCCTGTTCCCTATCTGTCCCCCTTGGGGCAGAGAGTGCCTCTGTGGCCTCCAGGGCAGCAGTTCGTCCTGCTTCTGCTCCAGCAGCTCCAGGGATGGGCATTCTCCCTCTGGATGCTGCCCACTCCTCCACTGGACTGAAAGGTCTTCCTTCTGAGACAGTGGCCGGAGAGGGGCTGGCTGCATCTGGGAGTCCAGTAACACTGGTTGTGAATCCCAGACAGGCCTCCTACTAAATGGGTGACCTCGGAGAAGGCATCGTTTCATCCTTCCTGAACATCAGCTTACTGCTCTGTAAAATGGGGACAGCAGCGTTGGACAGCAGTGTCTGGTGACAGCAGGGTGGCAGGAGTTGTTTTCCTTGTCTCCATCCCTCCCTGAGGTGCAGCTGAAATCTGCCTCCTCAGCTGCTGACCTGCAGCTGCTTCTCTGATACTACACAAAACAAGTGCAGCAGGAGGGCAAGAATACTGGGGTCCAACGACCAGGACGTGGAGGAATATAATCAAGAGGTGGATTTTAATTCCCTGCCATTCTCCCACTGGCTGTGTGGCTGTGGGCCAATCACTCAGGATCTCAAGCCTCAGCTTCCTCCTCTGTTTGTGGGGATGACATCACCTCCACCTCACGGGAGGGCTGCCAGGCGCGAATGCGATTACAGATGTAAGCTGTAAGTCGCCAAATCCATGATCATGCCTATAATTATCATTCCGTGTCTGACAGCCCTTTAATTATGTGAAGACAGTGATCAAGTCTTCCCCACCCCCTGCTCTACACCAAATTTCTATGGCTGTTGAGGACAGCTAAGCAGATCACCCACTCCCAGTCCAGGGTCGGTACCATGGTCAGGGGATGCAGAGGTCAGGCTCAGTTCTGCAGGCTGCAGTCCTAGGAGCCAGCATGAAGGAAGATGAAGAAGACCCCAGCACAGCAGCTGCCCCACCCCGGCTCACAGCCCCGCTTCCCGGGCTACAGACAGAGCCTCCATGAGCACCTCAGAGTCAGGGCTGGGGCACTCCTAAGAGCCCTCTGCTTACTCCATCTCATCTCATCGTCTCCACAGCTCTGCAAATCAGGTGGAATAGTTGGAGGAAAACAGGGCTCAGAGAGGGTAAGTGACTTGCTCAAGGTCACAAAGGGCAAATGTAATGATGGAACCAGAATTCACACCCAGGTCTGAGTGCCTCCAGCTTCCTCAACTGTCCAAAGCAACAAAAGCAGGACATGTAATTATCCTTGTCTGACCAAGGAGGAAATTGGCTCAGAGGGGCCAGGCCTTGCCCAAGGTCACACAGCAAGTCACAGAGAGTGCCAGGGCAGGAAGCCTGGAATTAGAGTTAGAAAAAATTTCCGAGATCATCTTGCCTCATCCTCTAAAGGTCCAATTAGGAAATGGAGAAACTGAGACCCCAAAACAGGGAATGTCCTCGAAGAATGCACACAAGATTAACACCAGGTAAATTAGTACAGAAAGGATGGAGAATTCAACAGATGGCGTTGGGACATCTGGACATCCATTCGATAAAAAAGAAAATGAGACCCCTACCTCACACCCCACTCCAACTAAATTCCAGCATCTCCCCTCCACATCCTCACCACCAGTCTCTTCCAGTCATTGTATACACAGGTGCTAAGCCCCGGACACCGGGCGCTAGATGAGGCCTGGAGACTACTCCGAGCAACCTACACAGACCAGCTAGCACGCAACTCCACTCCTAGAAATGACTGCGGTGACTGGGGCTCGCAAGGGCTGCTTAGGATCACACTGCTAGTTATGGGAGGAGGGATGGTCTGGAAGGCTTCCTGGAGGAGGCAATGCCTGCAAAAAAGCTGAAAGGAATGGGCTTGCTGGGATGAGGTAAGGGCAGAGTGAGGACGTGGATGATGCAGAGGTGCAGAGCCTGGCAGCGTTTGGGGCAACTGGCTTCTTTTCATATGGGCTTATAAAAGCTTTCTCTATGTAAGAGAATTAACTTTCACATAGATGTCTATTTTTTCCTATTTTATCAGTTGATTTTGTTTCTCATGCTTTTCATATAAAAATTTAAATTTTTATGCAGTCAAATCTACACTCTTCTTTTCCTTTACAGGTTTTTGCCTTTGGTATCATGTTTAAGGAAGGTGGCCCAAGATTATATATTTAATTCATATTTTACATTGGTAATTTCTCACTGTTTACATTTAAATCTGTAATCCACCCATCTATCTATAGCTCCCTATGTGTGTATATGTGTATGGAGAGAGGTTTGAAAGCCTTTCCTCTAAAGCATTGAGATTAGAATTTCCTTTCCTTTACATCTTCCTGAGTTGTTTGAATTTCCTCAACAAATGTGTACTCCCTAAATAGAAAAAAAGGGATCTTATGGAAAAAAAAATACATTTTAATACATCTGGAATTTCTTTTGGTTTGAGGTAAGAGGCAGGGATCTAATTTTACTTTCACCAAACGGATACTTCAGCTGTCCCTGTACGGTTTGTGATATTTGCAATAATTTCCACGATCATTTGCTATGCAGTACATTCTCAGATGTGTGTGGATTGCTTCCAGGTTTTCTAGCTTGTCCCAAGGCAGCCCTTTCCCCGTGTACTGGCTCTGCCTGGCACTGCTCCCTCCCCATGTCTGAGCTCTGCTCCCTGTGCCACTCCTGTGGTCCCAGCTCTGCTTTGAGGCCTCAGAGTCCAACTGCGCCCTCAGCACCACACAGTCTTGCAGCAACTGGAGGGCCATTGAGGGGTGCCGACCCACCCAGTCTGCCCACCTGCAGGCTGGACCTTGGGCATGCCAGCTCGTCCAGTCATCAGTCTAATTAACCCTCGCCAACTTCCAAATGGGGGTGCTAATGAATATCAGCTGGGAAGGGTGTGGGGCGCTTGCAGGAGAGAGATGGGCAGCCCTGGCCAGGATTACTCTGGCCCTGACCCAGGAGATTTGGGGGAGGGTGCAGCCTAGGGAGGTTTGAGATGTATTGCAGCATTAGGGCCGTAAAGGGAACAGGATTAAAATCCCCACCCCCAGCCAGCTCCTGACAGCCTAAGAGGCTGGATTTATTTTTCTGGGCTACACAGAGCTGGGCAATTAGGCCTCTGTCTGCCCTTGCATCTGCTGGGGTGCACTCAGAGTGGCTCATTAGACAGGAAAATGAAACCGGGCTCAGCCTGGAGTGGGCCGTCTCTCCCCACCCATCCTGTGGTTGCATCAGCCCGTGGGGAGACATGAGCAGAAGAGCTGGGGGCCCTTAGAAAGGATTATCCCAGCGCCCCACAGAGGGCTGTGCCAAGGCCACAGGGTGGTGACTGTCCACAGCCTCCTGCTGATGCCCATCATCTCCTGCCCCATCCACGCTTCCTAAGCAGAAACTTAAGGTTGTCACGGAGTCATGAACAAGAGCGTATCCGTTTCCCCGGAGTGTGGCGTGACTATACCAGGCACCCTCTGTGCCATTCAGAGAGAAGCTAGGTGGAGTCCGGGGGTTCCCGAAGGCCAGAGGCGGCTTGGCCTTATTGCAGCAATTAATCCTCAGCTCCCTGCACTGCAACAGCCAGGCCTCTGCCAGCCTTTTCTCTCTCTCATGGATGCAGTAATATCGTCTCCCATTTTCTTATCCTCATAGCAACCCTGCCAGGTTTCCAGGATTAAATGGGTCTTATCATCTCCATTTAGAAGGGGGAAACTGAAGCTCAGAGGGCCCCTCTCTGACCTGCTGGGTCCCTTTTCCCCAAAGCACCAGAGAAGGGAACAGCCATCCCTTTGAACGTCTGTATGGAGGACACATTTTCCCCAGGTTGGAACAAGGGTCTGTCTTGTTTGGGACATAAGACACGATGGTATCTGTTATCTAACTGGACACATGGGGTGTGGGTTTGTACCTCCACTTGACCCACAAGCAAGCTGAGGCCCAGAGAGGATCTGGCCTTGCCTAAAGTCACACACTAAGTCACTGGAGGAGGCAGGGTACAGTTCAGGTCATAGTTCCCTCAGCCAGAAATGCCCAGGTGATTCTGGCGGACTCCAATCACACCCTGGAGCCCATCCCAAAGGCTGCTTCCTCCAGGGAGTCCACCTTGATTCCCCAGTGAGATCCATTCTTCCTTGCCCCTGTTACAGGTCCACATGGTGTTGGTAGGAAAGGAAGGTGGGGAGCCAGTTAGGAAACTCACCCCCTCTTCCTGCCCATTGGCAGAGCCTGAACCCAGCTCCAAGGGTGGCCTGGGAGGTCCCTTGGCTGAGTCAGCACCCCTCCCTCCAGCTATAGCCAGGGGCACTGGAATGCAGTAAGCAACTCAATAACCAAAAACCCAATCAAAAAACAGGCAGAACACCTAGAGATTTCTCTAAAGGAGACAAATGGATGGCCAATAGGTACATGAAAAGATAGATGCTCAACATCGCTAATTAGAGAAATGCAAGTCAAAACTATAGTGAGGTATTACCTCACACTGGTCAGAATGGCCATCATTAAAAAGTCCACAAACAATAAACGCTGGAGAGTGTGTGGAGAAAAGGGAACCCTCCTACACTGTTGGTAGGAATGTAATTTGGTGCGGCCACTATGGAAAACAGTATGGAGATTCCTTTAAAAGCTAAACATAGACTTACCATACGGTCCAGCAGTTCCACTCCTGGACATGTAACCAGGGAAAACTCTAATTCAAAAAGACACACGTACCCCAATGTTCATAGAAGCACTATTTACAACAGCCAAGCCATGGAAGCAACCTAAAAGTCCATCCACAGCGGGGGTGGGGGGTGGGGGTGGGGTTGTGTGTGGATGTGTGTGGGTTTGGGTGGTTGGGGGGGTGTGTGTGTGTGTGTAGCAAAGGGTGAAGGCATGTTGATGGATTTCCTCACTGCAGGTGTCTTCCTGCCATGGTGGGAGGGGCTCCCATTGAAAGAGGTAGGCAGCTGGGGGAGATAATCTTTTCTGTGTTCCCCCCAGCTCTACCACGCTATTCCTGGCCTCTGCTGAGACCGGGCCCACTCTGGGCAGAGCAAGGTTTCCCACCTCCAGGAACGGCCTCAGTCAGGTGGGAATCATAGGATGACAGGAGCATCATCAAGATTCGACTGCACCTTCTAGATGCTTCTGCACCTAGACTCCCTCCCTTTGTTATATCTATGCAGACCCCTTCCCCTTGTTGAGAACTCAGCCTTTCTCATCTGGCTCCCCGCCCTCCCCACCTCCACTCAAGGCCCCTCAGCTCATTCTCCATGATTGAGCCAGAGGGGTCCCCACACAGCCCAAGTCCGCCTGTGCTCCCACCGCCCAGGATGGACAGCAGGCTCCCTAGCACAGCCTCTGGCTCAGCCCCCTGGGCCGCACTCTCCCCCTCTCCTCACCCTGGCCCCCCAAGGCTGAATTGCTTTCAGTTTCCAAACGCAGGACACTTGTAACACGCAGCTCCCCTGCCTTGAATACTTTCCCACTTGGCATGACATGACCAGCTAACTCTCTGACAAGCTTTCCTGCCTGGGGTGTCCCTGGGCCTTGGCAGTGATCAACCTGGGTGGTCTGGATGTCAGTTCCTGTCTGCTCTGCACCCTCCTGGGAGCCCTTCAAGGGAAGGAGAAACCAGGTTTGATATACCTGAGACCCCCAGACCCAGGGCAGGTATCAGGACAGGTTTGTTGACTGAATAAATGACCAGTACTGCCCAGACAAGACTGTTGTTGTGGGTCAGGGGACAGGGCATAGGACTGGGGGTGCAGTCAGGGGCAATGCATGCTGTGCCTTCTGCACCTTAGCTTGAATAGATCACTTCCTCTTCCTGGAGCCCCATCCATAAGAAGAAGGGGATCACAACAAGCTTAAAATACCCTTTGAAAGGCAAACATACTACAGAAGTACAAGAGACTTGACTATCACGGTCTGTCTCCTGCAGTGTCTCGGGCTGGAAGTTCCTCTAGGCATCTGACCTGTATCCCCCTTGCTGCAGCGAAGCTGGTTTTGACACTGTGCTGCCTCCCACAGATGCACAGTCTTCAGGGGACCCTGTGGGGATGGCCTGAGAACTGTCTTCTGTCCTGCCCCATCCTTAATTGGCAGTAGTAGAGTAATGAGTCACAGACAACAACCAATTAATTATCCCTAGTTATAAAAAGCTTTTGCTTCCCCTTCTTAGCTGTCAAGAGAGCCAGCCTCCTGCTGCCAGGCTCCTCCACTCCCTTCGTGCTGGGGGACAGGAGAAGAGGTCATTTCACCTCTTCCCAGTCCTCAGTTTCCTGTTTCCTTATTTGTCAAGTGTGTGTCCTGGGGGGAGGGGACAGGAAGGAAGGAGGCCAGTCTGGGGAGAGGAGGGGGCTCCTTCCCAAACTCCCTGCCCTGCCTCTGCCCTCCCCAGGAGCCACTCCAGGACCACAGGGCCAGATCTTCACCAGGGAAGCACTGAGGGTGCCTAGTCTGGCACTCAAGCCACTCACTCCCTATCTTGTCCCAAATGCTCCTGGCCCATTGCTCTCTCTTTGCATCAGGTAACTTCCCAAGTCCTCCTCCCTGCCCTTCCTTTCTTCTCCTTGAAACACACCCAGACTCAAAATGCACCTGCCTTCCCTCCAGCCTCTATCTTCCTAAGGCTCTTGCTGCAAATCTCTCAAGAACTCCAGGTATGACATGGCTTGGAGCCTTGATTTCTCCATCCATAAACAGCATGCCCCACAGGGGTATTAAAACAATAAACTTGGCAATGTTAGGCTCCCTGTAAACAATGGGTGCTCCAGAGGTGCTCAACAAGAGACTCTCCAAAGAGGTCCTGAGGAAAGGCAATGCCTAAGAGGGGGCGGTTCACAAGGAGGAGGGGAATATGGGGATGACGCCTCTCCACCTGCCAGGCCCGAGGGGCTCTCCTTTCACTTCCCAGCCTGTGCTCCCAGAGCTCACTCTGGGCCTCTATTTGTTCAGCAAAATTCACGGAGAAGCTTCTCTGCACTGACCCTGACTTTGAGACCCCAGACTGCTGTTCCCTTCACTGTGTCAGGCCAGAAGCCCAGCCCCCCATCCCTGTCCTGGCCCAGCTGTCTGGGGAGGGACTGGGGAAAGAAAAGAGAGGAGAGAGATGGGGAGAGAAGGGGGGCAGGCTGAGGCTGGAACCCAGGAAGTAGGAAGGAAGCGGGAGGAAGGGGGAGGAGACACCTCCTCAGCTGGGAGGCTGGGGTTGCCTGAGGTAAGCTCAGCCCTTTCTGCAGAGGCCCCACCACTCGGAGGTGCTGCAAACCCTCTCCCCTCTCCCAGCCAAGCTGCCTTGTGGCTCACAGCCTCCTGCCATCACCCCGTACCTGGCACCCTGGGCCTTGGCATTTGCAGAGCCTGCACCAGCGCAAAACCGGCCTCAGCCTACCACTTCCTCCACCCTGGGCCTGGCGCTGGCCACAGCCAAGACCTGTCACTTCCTGACTCCACAGCCTATGACTGGCTGGCCCTGGGCCCACCATGAGGTGTGAGGTGCCTGGGAGATCCACCTTCCTCCAGTGTCTACTTCGACAGCCAAGGGCTGTCTGCTGGGATCTCAGCCAGCCTTCTCCTCCCTTCCTCAGGCTCAGCTTCTCCCCTTCCCCCTTCCCAACTTCCCCAAGAGCTTTGGGCCCACACCACACAGTGCCAGATCTCAGCTCTGCCCCTCACCGGCTGTGTGACCTCGGCCTGGTTACAGACGTCCCTGGCTTCTGTTACCCATGTGAAGTGGTGGCAATGACAACTAGCTCACCTCAGCACCCGGCACACAGACACCCGGGTGCCAGCTGCCTGCGAGCTCCGGCCTTCCTGACACACGGAGGCCCTGCTGCCTCCCTTCCACCATCTCAGGGGAGAATGGAGCTCAGAGTAAAGCAGAGGGACTAAGGAATTCTGAAGTCTTAACCCAACCTCGCTTCTACCTCAGATGTGAAGAGGCCGAGGCGTGGCAGTCAGGAATGACTTGTCTAAGGCTAGCCACAGCCAGCACTGTGCCGGTCACTTCATGTTGTGCCGCACGCCATCCACCCAGCAGCTCCTTGAGAGTGGTGGGTGTTGTTTAACACTAGGTGAGAAGGCTCAAAGTCAAGTCAGTACAACTTGAACTTGAGGCTGCCTGACTCCTGATCTGATGGCCTGCACCACTGTTGAGGAGATTCTAGGTCCACATTAGAGGGCAAGGCTGTCCTGGGCGGGGGCCTGCTCTGTAGGCCTGGGCAGGCCCCTTCCTCTCCCTGCCTCCTCTGTGCTACACTGGAGACATGGTAACAAATCAGGCCAGGTGCCCACCAGGTGGTACGTGCTTCTCACCTTTGGGGGTCATGACCCCAGGCTCCTGACTCAGCCTAGCGCTGTCTCTCCCCGCAGAGGCAGAGGAGTGCAGACAGGCAGACAAGCTTCCCCAACCTCCCCATCTAGACAGCCCGGCGATGCTTGGCCTCTGACCTTAGCCGCCACCCCGCCCTTGGCCACTCTGGCCTGTTTGGGGGCTGGCTGAATTTGGAGGCTGGCTTCTTTGTTCAGACAAGCCAGAGGGAGGAGAAAAGTTGTTTTCCAGACAGCAAAGCTTTTAGATAAACACCATTTATCTCTCTCTCCATTCCCTCCTGAAGGAATTGGGTTCCTTCAGAGAAGAAACTAGATCCACTGGCTGATGGCGCCCCAGGGACGGAAGTGCGGCTGGGGGTCTGGCCTGAGAAGCCGGACACTAAAGGAGGCTTTCTTTATCTGGCTGAGCACCTGCTGCCAGCCCTGGCAGGCTAGCAGCTCAGGTGACTGGGCCCTGGTGCCAGGCGATGACACTGCCAGCTCCCAGGCTCCAGGATGGCCTGACCTACCTCCTCACCCTCCCCTCTGGCCTCCTGCCTGGTCCGGATCTGCCAGGAAGCTGAGAACTTCTGCTCACCATGGGGAGAGCCCTCCCTGCCGAGAGCAGCCCAGCCCCTACACCGTCAGAGAAGAGTTAACAACTAGCTACACCCATGACAGGCTGGCCTACTTCCTTGCCCACCAAGTCAGGTAGATTCGGAAATTACCACAGGCCCATTTTACAGAGGGAGAAGCTGAAACCCAGAAGGGGCGGTGGCCTGTCCGGAGCCACACAGCAGAGTGACAGAGCTGAGACCCTTCCCCCCAGACCCTGGGGCTCCCTGGGTCCTTTGTCCCCATCCCAGCACAGCTCACCGGTGTGGTGTCATCGTGAGAGCGCTGGTAGCGCTTCCAGCGGCAGCCGTAGATGCCCGTGAGGCAGGAGAGGCACAGCTGTGGCTCGTAGTACTGCAGGGGCTGGTGTCTCACCATGCTCGTGCCTGCGGCCCTGGCGCCCTGCCCTCAGGCGCCCATGGAGGCCCCCAACTGGTCCTGCAGGAGGAAGCACAGGCCTGTGAGGCAGGGGAAGGGTGACAACGTGGCCCCAACACAGCACGTGTCATTGTAGTCTAGGTCAGAGTGGGTCAGTCTCTGCTCAGAGCCCTGCAATAGGTCCCTGTCTCTCTTGGAGTCAGAGGCCTATCCTTGCAGGTCCCCCAGGACAGTGCCCTGCCACCCACCCATGACCTAATCATCCAACAGAATCCCCATACCCATTAGCAGTCACTCCCCCACTCCCGTCCCAGACCCTGCCCACCCAGCAACCTAATCTACTTTCTGTCTTTATGGATTTGCCCATTCTGGACATTCCATATAAATGGAATCATATGATATATGGCCCTGTGTGTCTTGTTTTTTTCACTTCAGGTTATGGCCTGAATCAGTGCCGTATTCCTTATTATGACTAAGTAATATTTAATTGTATAGATATACCATTTTATCCATTCATCCACCAGTTGATAGAGTTTTTGGTTAAGTCCGCTATGAACAAGTTTTTGTGTGTGAATGTATGTTTTCATTTCTCTTAGGGACATACTTTGGGATGGAATTGCTAGATCACATGGTAACTCTACGTTTAACTTTTTGAGGCTGTTTTCCAAAACTGTTGCACTATTTTACGTTCTCAAAGTACTATCATCCCCATTTTACAGATCAGAATTCTGAAGCACAGCAAGGTTTAGCCATCTGTCAAAGGTCACACAGCAGAGGCCAGCAGTCTGGCTCCTTGCTCTAACCCGGGGGTTGGCAAACTATCTCATGGGCCACATCTAACCAGCCACATATTTTTCTGCAGCCCACAAGCTAAGAATGGTTTTTACATTTTCAAATGGCTGGGGGGGGGGAAACCAAAACAAAAATATGTTGTGATCCGTGAAAATTATAGAAGAGTCAAATTTCAGTATCCATAAATAAAGTTTTATTGGACGCAGCCCCATTCATTCGCTTATGTACTGTCTATGGCTGCTTTAAGTATAACTGCAGGGTTATGACAGAGACCATGTGGCCCGCAAAGTCTAAAATACATACTGCCTGGCCCTTTACAAGGACAGTCTGCTGACCCCGTAACCACAAGGCTATGATGGCCCAGGAACTGGTATTGGAGTGCAGCATACAGTGGAGAGAGGAAAGGGCGCTGCAGGGGCTTAACAGTTACGGGGAGGGTCAGGGCTGCTTCCCAGAGGCAGCGCCGAGCTGAGGCAAGATGAGCTCCTCTTGCTAAGGCCCCAGAGGCCACACCACAGGGGCAGCGGGCTTCAGGCCCACCAACTACTTCCACGTCTGGGCCTTACTCGGGGCCTCTGCCTAACACCCCCTACTTGCCCCCACTCCCTAAGTGCTAACCTCACACAGGGATTACAGCCTCCAGTCCGGGTAGGGAGATGCATCAGGGGCTTGCTGGGAATACTGGCTGACATGGATCCTCCTAATCACTGGGATTTGTTGATGCAGCCTCTGTGCCCGCGGCTCCCTGGGGAGCCCCGTGGAACATGGTGCAGCTCCTGTGGACTCTCTGAGTAGAGCCCAGGGCTTGGGGGATAGGATAGGAAGGGATGCTACTACAGTTGGCTTAGCTCTCAGGAGGCTGGGGAGGTTGGGGCCGGGGTGGGCAGGTAGGAGATCGTCGTGGCTTTACTTTCCTCCTCTCTAGAAGGAGTGTGTACTCACTAATGTCCTCCTATGGCCACGGCCTTCCAGAGGGGTCAAAGGCCAGAGTTCACAGCCAGGGAGTCAGGTCTCACCATGTGCACCCCCAGATGAGGGCCTCCACTGTCAGGTTGGCCACCACCCCTGCCCCTACCTCCCCAGGAAGGGAGGAGGCAGCTGATATGTAGAAAGAAGCCCAGATTCATCCCGCCTTGGCCAATGGCTTGCCCTGTAGCCACAGCCACTCAGGGCTCTTCCCTAAGCCTTGGCTTCAGCTTTTGCCTTGACTTCTAAAAAAGATCAGATGACTGGGGAGGGGGATGCCAGGAGGGCACTTCACGGCAGTGACTGAGGTACAGCAGGTGGGCATTCTGCAAGCAGGTTCCCTCGCCCTCACATTCCTTTCCCAGGACCGCCTCCCCCACCCAAGCCAGGGCTGATTCCCATGTGCCCTCTCACCTCTCCCCCTCCCCACCCCCATGACTGAGCATTACAACTCACCCAGGAATGGAATTTCCATTTCAAATCTGGAAAAGAGGGAAGTAGATGGGCCGGCTCCAGGTCTCCAGGCCTCACCCAGGACTCAGCTGATTGTAGCTCTTGGAATTACTCCCCTCCTGCACTCCTTCTCCCCCTCCCCCACCATGAATTTTCACAGTATTCATAACTGCAGGGGTATCTCAGAGAGGCAAACTTCTCTTTCCTCTGCACGTTCTCCTGAAGCCATCAAGACAGCCAACGGCACAGTGCTGTCTCCAGGGGGTCACCCAGGCCCTGCAGACCCAGCACACAGTGACCGCCTCACCACCCCCAACCTGCCTCTAACATCCCTCAAGGCCCTTTAATCACCATTCCCTCGGCCCTGCCCTGGCCAGGTCTCATCTCTCCCCTGGATGGGGAATCCTCTGGCCTCCCTGCAGTGGCCTTGCCCCACCAAGCCAAGCTCTCACCTGCAGCCAGAGTGAGCTTTTGAGCAGGCAAATGGCTAGGATCCGGCTCCCCCAGCCTCACCACTCCAGAGTTTGCTGTCCCTTCATCTGGCTAACACCTCCGGATGTTATCTCTGCCGGGGAGCCTCTCCCGAGCCTCAGGTTTGGTTAGAGGGCTCCCAGCGTTCCTCATTCTTCCTGGGCAGCCTGTGTGAGCACCACTGACATGCCTGTCTCCCCCATGGGACTACTCGAGTTATTCCCACATCCCCAGGGCAGCACGGGGAGGCGGCCCTGGGGGCTTCCTCGACTACACTTCTGAGAAAGTCCAGAAGTTCTGCTAACAGATGTGCTGCCCAACCTTGGGTAGTCTGGACGAGCTCCCAGAGACCAGACCCTCCCCACCCGCCCCACTTCCTGCCAGCGCTAATGGCATTACTTAGCATCAATTGATTTCTCCAAGCCACCTCCCAAAGCTGCTGATATCAGCCAAGTTCCAAAGAAACCCCAGCCCAGAGCCCCCACTGGCTCTGGGACAAGAGAAAGCTCTCACCTCTGAGTCTGATGTTTGAGGGCCCTCCTCAGCCCTGAGTCTTGTTTTCTGTCTGAATTCCTGGTCCCTGCCCTGAACTTGCACAGCCTCCTGTTTGCGCAGGGAGGGGCCTTCCAGGAGTCAGGAGTGAGATGGAGTAATAGATTTGGGGACAGGCCCACACCTCCAGGGGCCTCTCTCTCCTGACATCCTGGGAACACACCTCACCCAATCCCCTGCTCCTTGTCCCTCCCATGACTGGCAGGCCCTCACTGCCCCCAGAGCCCGCTGCCCCTGGCCCCAAGCTTGCTCTCTTTCCTGAGTATGGAAAGAGGACTCCAGCTTGGTCTCCTTCAACTGACTTGCTGTGTGACCTTGGAGCCTTACTTCACCTGTCTGAGGAGTGGGGACTAGACAGAGTGACACAGAAAAGCCCAAGGCTGCAATAAGAAGGGATAAAACACTGATACATGTTACAACATGAATGAATCTTGAAAACAGGATGTTAAGTGAAAGAAGCTGGTCATAGAAGGTGGTGTGGGGGCTTGTGGGGCCCATGCTGAGCTTCGTACCTGCCTCAGCTCCTGATGACAACCGTCCAAAGCAGAGCTTGACTGACCTCTTTTACAGATGAGAAATATGGACCCCAGATGAATGGATGAAAAAACTGGGGTCCATCCAGACAATGGCGTATCACTCAGCAACAAGAAGAAATGAGCTATCAAGCCAGAAAAATACATGAAGGGACCTTAAAAGCATATTGCCAAGGGACAGAAGCCAATCTTAAAAGGCTACAAACTATATGATTTCAACTACATGACATTCTGGAAAAGGCAAAACCATGGAAGCAGTATAAAAAGATCAGTGGTTGCCAGGGGTTGGAGCACGGGATTTTTAGGGCAGTGAAATTATTCTGTATGATACTGTAATGATGGATATCTGTTATTAAACATTTGTCAACCCCCTGAGAATATACAACACAGAGTGATCCCTACCATAGACTATGGACTTTAGTTAATAATATCATATCAATATTGGCTCATCAATTACAACAAATATACTCCCCTAACATAAGATGTTAATAAAAGGGAAAACCATGGGGTGGGGGAGGGAGATTATGTAGGAATTCTGTACTTTCCAATCAATTTTCCTAAAACCGTTATAAAAAACAGTCTATTAATTAACTATATATGTATTTAATTTAAACATCTATGTTGATTGATCAGTAGATAGCTAGATCAATGGATCTAGGCCTGAGAGATTAAGTGATTCACCCATGGCCAAACAGCTGTGGAAGAGAGAAGATATGAACCCAGGGCTGCCAATCCTAAAGACCAGTCTTTCCATGGCACCAGCCCCAAAGGGAGCGTCTGCCCATGTTTCTGCCGCCTTCCATGTCTATGCCTATGCCAGCCACAGCATTTGTCACTGCAAATTGCACCTCAAAGGGCCAAGTTCAATATTTTGGTTGGCACCAAAGAAGCAGGGGCGTGGAGTGTGGGACCAAGAACCCCAGGGAGGAAAAAGAAACCTGCCTCTCACTGACTCCTTCCGGGTTGAGGGAAGCACAGACCTGACCTCCTCCAACAACCTGCCAGGGCCCCAGGGAAGGAGGCAGGGCACACCTGTGGAGGGGGGACCACCTCGCCTTCTCCTTGGCCATGGCTGTCCTCACTGGGCCTCAACCCTAGCCTTGCCTTGGGGCTGGAGATGGGGGAACAGGGCTGGGTGACCTCCACAAGCCTCTGGCCTCAGCGTTCCCATTTGTATCACAGGAGGGTTTGAACAACATCAGATGATCTCCAAGGGCCTTTTTGGCACTCAGCTTCTAAAACCCTTTCACCACCTGCTCTCTCCTCATCCCCCAGAGATAAGCAGAGACGGGGTTGCTGGAAGGGATGGAAGGATAAATCCCACAGTCCTTGCCTGATCTGATGAGGAAGAGCCCCCTCCATTCCCAGGACCAGTGGCTGGAAGTCAGCAGCTTGCCACTGACTGGGGTAGTCGAGATGAGGACGAAAGCTGCAGGAAGGCCTGCGACAAGGTTAGAGGCTTGGTCACCCTGAGCCCCAGCCAGGGCTCTGCTGCTGCCCAGGTGCCTCCACATCTTTGACAGGGACCAAGGTGTAGGCAGTCATGGCCTGGATAACTCAGTGAGGAGCCCAAACTTCACTTAGGGTGAAACTCAAGGAATAAAAGGCACAGGGCCATGGGGACCCCTCCTCACAGTGCTCAGGGAACATGGCCCTGGAGCGAGACAAGGGCCTCCCTGTTGTCCTTTCCCACGGCCATGACTATCCCCTGTCCCCAAGCAGGTGTGCCTGTGAAACCACCGTAGCTCTGGGCTCCTCTGCCCATCCTCAAGGCCTGGAAAACTCCTACTCATCTCAGCTCAGCAGCCCCTCCCCCAGGAACCCAGCCCTGCCTAGGTCAAGGTCCCTTCTGGATCCACAACTTCTATGCTTCCTCTGGTCCCAGCTCTGATCACTGCAGGGCGGCTTCCTGGAGAGGGTGGATATCAACAGAATTCAGAAATAAAGGAGGATCTGTAGCACAACAGGGAAGAAGGGGCTCTAGGTAAGGGGACAACAGAGGGAAAGCCTGGTGGCAGGGAGGGGTGGGCAGGGCCTCTCCCAGGGCTGAGGGCTCCAGCAGCAAGTTAATCCCCATGTGGGTTCTGTCTGGTGGTGACAGTGGGGTCTGCTGCCAACAGTAGCCTCCCAGCCCTCTGAGGACCCAGGGGCAACAGGGCACCCCCCAGGCAGCTCGCCAGCTGGGCTGTTTCTCCAACCAACCAACCGAAGCCAAACCCACAAAACAAACCACTGGCCCCAGAGCTGGGGCTTGAGATGGGGGGACAGGGCTGATTCTGGGACTTCCCACTCTCCGGACCAGCCAATTCCAGACCCCACCCCACAACTCTCTGGCACAGCCTCCGAGCTTAGCTTATGAAGAATGTTCAGTCATTACATTCCCTGCTGCCTGGGCCTCATTAGATGGCTAAACTGAGAGATGTGGGCTGCCACATCTCACTGTGTGGCCCTGGGCAAGTTATTCCACTTCTCTGGGCCTCAGAGAAAGCCCTAGATCCTAATGAAATTAGCAGAGAAGATAAGCAGGTGTAGGGCAGGAAGGAAGTCGGTCACTGAGGCAGCTGCCAGTGGGGAGAGGCTGGGGGAGGAGGTGCAGGAAGGGGCCTGGGGGGCCAGCAGCCCCCTGTCATGGCCACTCTTTCTTTAGGGAAAAGCTACTCAGTGGGCCAGGCTGGGACTCCAGCAGGAGCCATCAAAGAATCAATCATGCCGTAATTAGGGTCATTATTAATCTCTTTCCACTGTGGGGCCAGGGCCTCCTGTTTACCCAACACTTCTGTCCCAGAAGACTCCTGACTGCGCTTCCTCTCAGGGAAATTCCCAGTGGTGGGTTCTCTGGTTCTCTGGTCGCTCCTGGCTGCCCTCCTGCAGGAAGCACTCCCCGCTTCTCCTTCGGGAAGGGCTGGCTTCCTGGGAATCCCGGCCCTGGAACGATCTGTTCCACATCTAAGGCTCTTTAGCTCACTCAGTGAATGCTTCCCCTATGCGCCAGGCACTGCTGGGACCCAAGAGGGATTCACAGAGAATCAGACATGGCCCTTCCTTTCAAGGAGAAGACCTCATCGCAGCAGCAGCAGCTATGATTATAACCACACGCACAGCGCTTTACAATATACAAAGAGCCTTCACACACATTTCCCATTGAAGCACGGCCTCAACTCCGCAGATGAGTACCAGATCCCCATTTTATGGATGAGAAAGTTGAAGTTGGTGGAGGGCAGGACTGGTCTGCTGAGCCGCACCCTAGGTTAAGGCCCTCGGGGGACAGACCTGCATGTTTGGGGCCATAGGCTGAATGGGGGCCAGGCTCGGGACCCTACCCAAGGCCTGTGGGTTCTTGGCACAGAAAGGACCTCTCCTTGAATCTCTCCCAGGTCAGGGCTATGAGCTTGGGCTGCAAAGTCACTGGGATGGACCCAGACACTCTCTAAACTTAGAACACCTCCTCCAAGATGCACACAGCTGTGGAGTCCAGTCGCAGCCCAACAGAGATCACAGAAACACCCCTGGATTTCAGACTATGAAAGTCATCAAGTGTCAGCACCAGGAAAGACCTGGAGCTATTCCATCCAGCCACCCTTCCCTGCAGAAATTCGCCAAACAGCCTCAAGTGGTGGTTCCCCACTACTGGCCTGCATGGGCTTGCAGACGCCTCATGACAGGCCCCTCCCTCCCTGAAGGGCTGAGTGGTTCCCTCTTTGAGCCAGGACAGTAGGAAGGCCCTTGGATGGGAGTGGCCAGGCCCCAGCCACCTCCTCCCCCATCAGCACTGACAGGTTCTGCCTGGAGCAGGCAGAGTGAGCCAACGTCCCCAAGGCCTCAAGGGCTAGCCCAGGGGACTGACGAGGAGAGAGACTTTCACCAACCTCTTGCCCTCAGTGGACACCCTAGCCCCTCCCATGCACGCAGTGATCCAGTCACAGGGACCAGGCCGGCTTTTTCCAATGCCTCTCCCTGGGTTCCTGGGAAGGGGGAAGGGAGTGCGAACAGGAGGAGAAGGAGGAAGCGGAGTCTGGCAGAGACATGCACTGAGCAAACTTGTCTCTGCCCAGTTTTTGCCCCCTGAGGGAATGGAGAGCAATGATTTATTTTATTTATTCATGTAAAATAGCAGAGGTATTACACAAACAGGCTTCCCAAGCAGGCCCTGGGGATGGAAGGAGAAGGAAGTCCTACCATTTTCAGAATCTTTCTCTTCCTTCCCCTCACGCCTCCCTGTGTAGCCTCACCTGCCCCTGCCCACCTCACACCGCTGTGGTCTCAGCACACGGCGCCTCCCAGCCTTCCCTGCTCCGTGCCTTTGCTCGGGCTGGGCCCTCTGCCAGGAGAGCCCTCCCCCAACCCCAATCCAAATCCCACCCATCCCAACCAACACGCCCTGGGCAAAGCTCAGTCTGATCCCTGCACAGGAGCCCACTGCTTCCTCCCTTTGTGCTCACATCACCAAGCAGAGCTCTTGAGACATGATCACAGGCCTCTGTGCACCATAATTATCTGCTTCCGAAGCTGCCTTGCCCACCAGGTTGAGGCGAGGATTTCTGATCCACTCAGCCACGCTTTTCTAAAGAGCCACAGTATCAGTGACCCTACACCAGGTGATGGGGACACAAGATACCCCAGGCCCCGTCCCTGCTAAAGGAACCACTGTACAGGGGGACCTGTGTCCCTGCACTGGGCCAGCATCAAGAAGGCACCCATTTATATGTCAGTCAGAAAAGCTGGTTAAACGTGCAAAGGAAGAAGGAACCCGTTGGAGCCTCTTAAGCCATCCAACTGCTGAGCCACTTCTGAGCCTGGTCCCAATTCTGCCTCTGAATAATAATTAGCTTTTTCCCTATTTACAGAAAATTTTAAGTTACTAAAAAAAAGGCTCAATTAAGTATTTTCTCCCACAATTTTTTCTAAAGCCTCTGATACCTGTTTGCACATTTCTGTTCCAGGTCTAGTATAAGAGGACCTCAGATTTAGCACAGAATACTGATTTCCTCACTGTCATATGCATCTCTCTTCACCATGGTGCTCTATGGTGAGCAGCAAGCCCTCTACTTCCAGGCAAGTCTGAGAACCTGGGGCCTGATCTTTCCTCCCCCTGTTTCAAATTTCCTGGTTTCCTTTTGAGGGAAAAAAAAAAAAAAAAGACCTTGCTCGAATGCTGAAAGAGAAAGTCCCTAGGGTTGGTTGACCCAACACACCTTGAAGGTTCATGCCAAATCCATGATTCAAGGCCTCCAATTTCATCATTCACCATTCATTCCTTTGGTTGAAGCATCACTTTCTCTAGGATTCTCTCTTAAAATAAATATCTCCCCTGGAAATGGGAGCCCATTAAACCTTCAAATTAGAGGTCAAGGAAACTTAGTTTAATACTTGGCTTTAGAGAGGCAGTAAATCACAGGGGTTAGAAATGTACACCCAGCGCCAGCCTGCCAGGCTTGAAACCCAGCTCTACCATTTACTAACTGAGCAGGCTTCTCAATGCCTTTGTACCTCGGCCTCCTTGTCTTTAAAGTAGAGCTAATACTAGGACCAACCTCACAGGCTGTTGTGAGGATTAAATGAGCTAAAATGTGTAAGATGCTTAGATAAGTACCTGGTCCCCTGGAGTAAGCAAGAGACGACTCAGAGTCTCCATTTTTTTTGTTTTCCCTTGCCTCTAACACCTTTCTCCCCGCCTCCTTCCTTGCTTTTTGTTTACCTGGAAGAAGGTACCAGTGGCTGTAAGCTGGGCTCCCAAGGGGGTCCTGTCCACGGAGGTGGTGATGTCACTTCACTGGGAGAGCTGAGGGGACAAACCCAGACAGATTACACATCAGTCCACCCCGCCTTCTCCCCTCCCACCCAACTCTCAGTGAACCCTCACCTTGTGCTCACCCTGTGCTGGGTATGGGGCCCAGGGATGGGTCACATCTAGTCCATTCCCTGGGGAAGCCGCCAAGCTGGTGGGTGAGCCCAGGAGACGTATGTGAACCAGTCGTGGGCCGTGAGACCCCACACAAGCAATCCTACCCTGACACACGCTGCCCACAAACCATCCCCAGCCCCGAACCCAGTACAACCTGCTCCTTGAACCACTCTTGCCCTCTCAGGACCCACAGAAATGTGATCCAAGGCCCAGCCACCCTGGGATGAAACCTGGGGCTGTGCCTGGCTCCTGGGCGACAGTGGCCCTTTTGTGCTACCCAGGGACCTGCTTCTCTGGAGGCAGATGCCAAACCAGCTGTCTTCTCAAGCAGCCACTGAGGGAGGGCCGATGGGCTGGAGGCGGGATCTGGGGCACCACAATTATGTGGCTGACTTCTGACTCACGCACTGCCTCCCCATCACCAGGTCGTACAGCCAGCAGGGCAGCCCCCCTGCCCAGGAACTGGGAGGAGAGATGGTACTGACAGGCCCTGGGGAGAAGAGGAGAGTGGAAGGGGGCTCCAGGTCAGCACTGCAGGCTTTGGAGTATCGATGCTGCCACGTTGCCCACTAGGGGACACTGAGGCTGGCAGGGCCAGGGGCCTACCTATGTCACCCAGAGAGTCAGAGTCAGAGCCAGGGTGAGACCCAGGCCTCCTGGTGCCTGGCATACCCAGGGAAGCACTGGTTCAGGCCTAGTGCCCAGCCCAATCCCATGTCAACAGAATTCTCTTCAACCTGATGGGGCCCTGGAGCCACACACCAGCAAGAAATATAGCCAAGTCTCAGCCCTGGACGGGAGGGGCACAGAGCTGGGCTCAGAGACAGCTTGAAAATGACATTCAGCTGCAGAGAGATGGACTCCTGGGAGGCCCCCAGCCCTGCCCTCCACCTCCAGGCCGCAGGTTTCTCACTGAGCCCTGAATGCACTGCACTTTACAGTTTAGAAAACACACTTATTTCCTTTATCTCCCACAACGATCCTAAGGCTTAAGTGACAGAGGGAAAATAAACAGAGCAGGGCTTCTCAAACTTTAACGTGCAAACAAATCACCTGAAGATCTTGTTAAAAGACAGTCCAAATCAGCATGTCTAGGCTGGAGTCTGAGATTCTACATTTCTGAGAAGCTCCTGTGTGATGCTGATGCTGCAGGTCCAGGGACCACAATTTGAGGAGCAAGAACACAGCTGTTAACAGCATGGGCGCTGGGGTCAAACTGCCTGAGTTAGAATCTTGGCTCTTACTGTGTGACCATGGGTAAGTGACTTAACCTCTCTGTGCGTCAATCTCTTTACATATAAAACAATAATCATCATAATAAAATATACCCCATAGGGTTGATGTGAGGATTGAATTATGTAAAATGCTTAAAATGATGATTATTATTTCAAAATTTTTAAAATGGAGGCTCTGAGAGGTGGACACACTCAGCAAGGCACTGGAGCAACAATTCAAACACAAATCACTTAATGTAAATCCTGCAGTAACAATTTGCCACAACATGTGCCAGCCAGCAAGCCCTCCCTGCATTAGACAGACATGGATATTGGGGCCTGGAGAGGGGCCAGGACTGACAAGGTCACCAGAAAGTCAGTGTCAGAAATTCAAGTCCATGACTCCCAGCCTAGTGCTCTTTCCATCACACTTTACTGTCCTGAAAGGAAGAGAAAGTGTCACAAGTTCTCTCTGGGGGTGGGGTCGGGGTCGGGGGTTCCAGCCCTGCTGTCAGCACCTCCTGCCCCTCCCCCCACAGTCTGGGCCAGGAGAACAGTCTAGCATCTTCCTTCCATCACCCATTTAATTCCAGTCAGTGGCACTCGGTCTTAGGGTCACCCAGCTGGGGTGGCAAGCAGGGGATGCAGCCCAGACCTGTCTCCACCCTCTCACTGGCTTCCCAGCAGGGGGCCATTGGGGACCAGTGAGTCACTTGAAGGAAGCGCTTGGCCACAAACAGGAAGTAGCTCTTCAAACAGAACCCCCCTCCTCCAAGGATCTCCCCAGGGCAGGTGGCCTAGATGGCAGAGTCTGATGAAGGAAGGGAAGCTGACTGAGACAGAGCAACACTTATTCAGATTTTACAGAAAACTCAAACGCAGCACCCATCCTCTGCACTGTGAAACCTGGCCAGGGGGCTTCTCTGCTGTGTGATCTTAGGTACATCAATGTCCCTCTCTGAGCCTCAATTCCCTCATCTGTAGACTCATGGGACTGCACTACAAGACTGCTATGGCCTTTTGTTCTACAATGAAATAAAGGATTCGGGGATGTGAATCCAGATTTAAATAGATGAACAAAAACATATATGAGAGAAATGAATGAGTGAATGCCAATACCTAGATTTAAGCTCCAGCTGTAGCATAAGCACCATCACTTATTTATTGTTTGCTGTAGGACAGAGATCTCATTGGCAAGAAGACACCCCCTGAATCACACTTAGGCACAGGGAAGAAGGCCATGCCCTGAGCCCCACACACCACAAACGTTATATATTCCATAGGTATATTACAGAACATACAGAACTTCAGTCACACACCATCCTTGGGACCCACAAGGCTAATCTGCTCCCCTAACGTTGCTCAGGTCCCAGGTCCCAGAGAAATTCCTTTTCTTGGGCTTGAAGAACAAATGGTGACTCTGTCCAGATGAAAGTCTGCGGGTTGCACAGTTGCTGATGGGGGTGAGGGGTTGGGGGATCTGGGACACTACTCGGGGCAGGGGCCGGGAGAGGCAGACAGAGGGAACTAAGTGGCAAGAATGTTTAGAGGGGCAGACAAATTAAACTTGTCAAATCCTTTCAGAGAGCAATGTGCAACAGCTTCTTGCATAACAAAGTATCCGTTTCCCAGTAATGCTGAGCATCCTTTTTTTTTTTTCTTTTTGGCTTTTCTCCCTGTTCCAATTTGTGGTTCTAAAAGTACTTGTGAATTAGTGTGGTATTCACAATAAATGCACAAGGCAGCTGAGGAACATCTTACAGTCTTTAACAATTGATGTTACTCAAATCAATGTGACATGGAATGTGATACTAACCCTTCACACTGGCAGCTAGATGAACATTAAACACTGAAACTGCGAATAGTTTCATTTTTACAAAATCTTCAAAAATTTGAATTACTATTTTGTGTCTATTTAAATAATTTTATTTGAAAATCAGATATTTGTTATTTATGATGTGTATAGTTTTAAATTCCTAGATAATTTCAAGGAATAAAACCAACTTTTGAAAATAGAAATTTTCTTTTTATGTTTAATTTACATTTTTGATGGAAATATATTCAAATTCTATGCACTTTAAATACAACTGCATTTTGTTTCGGATCCTTCAGACTATTATCATCAATACAGAATTTTCAAATGATGTGGAAATCTTGGTTATAACAATTATAGTGTCCTTGCTAAAATGAAGATAATAAAATACATCTTATGAAATAAATAACAATGTATGAAATATGTCTTATTATTCATCCAAACATCACCAGCCCACCAACACAACACCCAGATGTGCAATAATAACTACATTCATTCTTCCTTGATATTTTGCCACTTTGAGTCGTACAAAACCATAAGTTTAAAGGGGGAGGGTATAGCTTAGTGGTAGAGTGCTCGCTTAGCATATACAAGGTCCAATCCCCAGTACCTCCATTAAAATAAATAACCCTAGTCCCCCCCCACCAAAAAAACATAACTTTACATGTATATTTCAATTTACGTTATGAAGTTTTATTTACCAAAGTGGGAAAATGAAACTATCTTATTTAATAGTTTCTTGGTCTTTTTCATAACCTTCAAATATCTGACAAACACGTATGGGTCTCTATTCGTATTTCTGTCCTGAGCTCTGCAAATCTGGGGCCAGACCTGCCAGTCCAGCACCTGCACACCAGCTCTCATTTTTGTGGGACCCAGGCTGTCTGTGCTGGTCGCTTCTCCTCGCTGAGGCTCAGCGGGGCAGCCAGTCACCCTGTCTTCCTGAATCTGCCTTTTAGAAAGTGCCCTATACATGAGAGGTCCTCATGCTTAGATCAGAGTCTTATTTCCAGAGCTGACATGAATGTCCTCAAGGGCAGTGACCATGACCTGACTGCCATCTCCCACAAACCTGGCTCTCCTTAAAGTCTCTTACATTCCAGCAGCATCTGCGAAGGGCCCTGGGTGGACCTCTGGTACACCAGGCTGATAGCCTCCTGGCCAGGCTAGCGCCAACTAGCTCAGGCTGAGCGTGGCCCACACAACTGGTTTTCTCTTCCTCTGCACCCCAACTTGGTCCACCTCTACTCATGCCCTCCTCTTGCCCCCTTACTCTGGGCCTACCAGTCACAGTGACCCTCTTCGGGCTAAAGCCACCAGCATGCAACTTCAGCCCCCTGACATCTGGGCTGACAAATCACATTCCCTGCCTTCCACCCTTCCTATCATTTTCCACAAAGGGCATCTCTGGGGCCCTTTCCAGAGGGCAGGAACCAGGTTCTGGAGGGGCTCAAGGTAGGGGTGTTGAGGAGAGGGCAGGAGACTGAGAGCAGGGAGACCTGGGTTCTGGGCCTGGCCTGGCCACTGAAAGGCAGGTCGGCCCCCTCTTTAGGCTCGGGGTCTTCATTTGTCAGGTGGGGATACTGTAGCCAGCCCAGACTGCCTGTGTGATGAATGGAGATCCCAGTGAGCAGGATCTGATGGGGCTTTGTAAACTGTAAAGTACTGAACCACGTGATGGGGCCTAACCTCATCTTACCTGTTCTTCCTACTCAGTCTGGCACATGTAGAGTCTGTATACTAAGACACTGTCCATCATTTATGGAGGGCTGGCCACAGCCCTCTACAAGGCCAAGATTCCCAGTCCGTTCTCTCACTTAATCCTCTTAGCCTCCCATTCCAAGTACGTTCTACAGATGGCAAAACCAAGGCTCAAGGGGGTTTGGGTGCCGTGCTCAAGGGCACAGCTAAGCAAGTGGCAGAGTCAGGATTCATACACTGTCTGTCTCCCAAGCCAGTCTAGACAACATAAAGCCAGTCACCAACACGTATTTCCTGAGCTCTCCTGTGTGCCAACAGAGCCCCGAGGCCATGGGACAGACCTGCTGGAGGAGCCCACAGTCCACAGTACAGACAGACGTATGGAGAGTGCATGTGAACAAAGGTATCCTGCCTGGGGAGGGGCACGAGAGAGCCTTGTTGGTGGATCAAAGCTGCCTTGCCTCCCAGCCTAGCCCACCATAGGCAGCAACAGATACTCAGGAGTGGAGCAAACTTGTTTCCCCTGTACCCACCACTCAGCCAGCACCCGCGTGCCTGCCCCTGGGAAGGGCAGGGCCCTAGACAATTCAGACGACCTCCTCCTCCTCCAGGACCACCACACTATGTCCACCTCTACCCTGGGGTCTGTGGGTTCCCCAGGCCTTAGGATAGGGTGCAGCCTTGCAGCAGACTAGACAGTAAGCCTGGCAAAAGTAGGATCCTGTCCATCTGAGCACAGAACCCCTACACAGTAGGTGTTTAATAAACTGTGGTCAGAGAACTAATGACTAAATAGCAGTGACTGACCACTGTGATGCCCAGCTCAGTTCCTTGTGACCACTAGGCAGTTAGCTCAGGTTTCCAATCAGACTAGGGCTGGTGGGGGCCGGAGCAGAGCTGATAAAGGGTAAGGTGCTCAGATAAGCAGCCATGGTGGGGGCAGGGCAGTGGGACCCAGCCCCCTTACCTCCACCCTTTTGCTATGTGATCAGGAGCAAATCACTTCACCTCTCTGGTATGAGTCAAGCAGGGATTAAGATCACATTGAAATCATCTGATTTTAGATGGGTGCATATGAAACTTTGGTCAGAAACATGCG
Source organism: Camelus dromedarius (assembly GCF_036321535.1). Taxonomy (NCBI): domain Eukaryota; kingdom Metazoa; phylum Chordata; class Mammalia; order Artiodactyla; family Camelidae; genus Camelus; species Camelus dromedarius. Next base: position 49,530,605 of record NC_087447.1, read on the forward strand.
GCACAGAGGCTCAGAGAGGGCAGGTGACTTGGCCAAGGTCACACAGCAGGTGATAAACTCTAGACTAGAACCCAGGCCTGTCTCACTCTGTGGGGCTAGACTCCTAGAGGCCAGATTAGGGTGACATCCTTTGTGATATCACAGGTGCCAGAAAGGGTTTGGGACAAGTTCATCAGGCTCATATCACCAGTTAAAGCCATCATCATCAGAGTCCTCAAGAAGCACAGTTTGTTTATTAGTTCCTGGGACACACTGACCAACACGAGTTTCATAAGCGATCCCTGAGCACTTTCTATGGAAAAAGCCCAGTAGACAGAGTTGGGTAGGCTGGGCTGGGCAGAAAAACCAAATTAAGTTCAGTTGGGGATGGGCCCCTGGGACCTCAGTTTCTTCCATGGTGCTCACTGCCTCCATGGTCCTGACCAAACCTCTGCCCATAGCCCTGTGCTATCCCCTGATCTTCACTGATCCCCTCTGGGAGGTGTAGGCAGGGCTGGAGGCAGGGTGGCATGGAGACAGACTTCCCCAGAAGGGGCTATCAGGGCATCAGACCCTGGGCAGGGCTGGAGAGATTATCCAAAGCCAAGTGGTGGGAGAGAACCCCAAGGGCCGGGGCCAGGGGAGCTCTGAGAAATTCTGCCTCTGGAAGCTTAGAGACAGTGAGCCAGTGCCTGGGGTCGGGGGGACAGTGAGGGCACAGGGCAGCTCTCAGAAGGTCCTGCCTGCTGCTGACCACACAATTCTGGGCACCCATTCTGCACCCCCTTTATAACAGGTGAGAAGAGCTGACACTTACTGGTGCTTCCTCTGAATCAGGTTCTGCATAATTGGCATCCCATTTGCTCATCACATGAAATCCAAACACAAATCCTCAGGAGAGGCCTCTGTTCTTTCCACCCACCCCTGGGATCCCTTTGCCATTCAGGGTCAGACCAGGTTGTACCTTCCCACCCAGCCTCCCAACAGCCAACATCTGTGAAGGCATGTGGACAGACTGCCCTCAGGCTGCCTGAATCCCTTTACCAGTGACCCTCAGGCAAGGTCTAAGTTTCCCAGCATTCTTGCCCCTGGCAGCCAGCTCTAGGGACTCAGCCAGGTTTCCCTCCCAGGGCTTGGCTTGAAGTCACTCTTGCTTCTCCTTCTCTTTTCTTGGTTCTACTTTCCCTATTCCCTTAGGTTTTGTTTTGTTTTTAAACTTCCTAATAAATCCCTCTCAAACAAATCCTTGTCTCTCAGGGTCTGCTTTTTAGACCCTCCAACCTCAGACAGCCATGACATAGATGCTGTTAATCTTCCCATTTCAGAGATGAGGAAACTGAGGCTCAGAGACTCAGACTTGTCAAAGATGCCCCATGTGGCAAGCCACAGAACAGGGACTTGAATTGAGGTCAACTCCATGCAAAGCCTGAGCACTGACCCCTTCGGTCCACTGCCAGCACAATCTGAGCCTGTTTACATCCCAAACGCTGTCCCCTCCAGGCCATCTGAGTTAATTTTTCCTCTTTTTTCCTACTGGAAGGAAAGCAGGAGAATCTGTAGATGATCCAAGGAGGATGACTAAGTCCTCAGATTCCTCTCGTTGGCTCAGATCCTGTTTTGGTCAATCCTTGCGAATCAGGGCGGGTCTGACATTCTGGGAATGCAGGGAGTCTTCAAACCAATTTCATGAAAACAAGTTGTAAAAGCCCTGGCCCCCACTCAAAGAGGCCTGCTGAGGAGCTTGGCTCCATGGAGCAGGGCTGAACAGGTTCACCGGTAGGGAACGCACAGCAGGAAAGACTAAGGCTAGACCCAGAAGAAGAACTTCCCGATAATTGGGAGCTGGCCCAGGGATGGGATTGCCCTCTTTGGAGGCAGAAGAATCGATGTTCTGACATTCCCAGGCCTGACTTGTTTGAAGTGTCTAAGAAGCCACTTTGGTGAGCACTGAAGACACAAACCACGGAGACCAACTCTGCCCAGCCCTGCGCTTCAACTGCTGACCTGGAACCTGGTTTATGAGGATGCTGAGTTTGTGGGGCTTCTGCCTCCTAGGAGGTCAAAAGTCTCAGGACCCCCAATCCTCCCCACACCGAGCATGGATGGAGGCCCTGGAGCCTGGCAAAGCTCAGATCTGCCATCTGGTCACCTCCTCTGCCCCTGCCCTCTGCATCCATCCCTCCAGGAAGAGCTCCCCTTGGGCACCCTCCTGGCACTGCAGCAACCACAGCAGGTGTTTATAAAAGTGCATCTCCCTCCTGCAGCTCCTGGCTCCTGCCGGACAGCAATAAACCAGCCCAAGTCTCATCCAGTTCATCCCCCTCCACCCCTTTCCAGCTAGCACTCCCTTCTCTTATTCTCATCCAAATTTCTGAAAGAGTTGTCAACACTCAGCACTCCACTTCTGATACAGGAAAATTGGGCGTAAGAGGATCGCCATGCCCTAGGTCTCGGTTGAGTCCCTGGGACATACCCCGCCAAGTGAGGGTCCTTGGCTTCAGAGTACAGGCCGTCTCAGAAAGCAAGAGAAAGGCCATGAGGTGCGGGGTCGGGCGCTTAGTTTAAAGTAAAAGGGAATGAGAGGCCGCAGGGTTGCTGGTTTTTGAGGGCTTGGTAGCTTCATACGCTAACAAGTGGGAGGATTATTCCAACTACTTTGGGGCAGTGGTTGGGATTCCCAGGAAATGGGCCACCACCCACTTTCTGACCATTTATGGTTAGCCTCAGAATGTGTAATTCACCATGCTAATACATTACAATGAGCGTCTAATAAAGCCCAAGGTCTACTAGGAGTCAAATCTCCCGCCATCTTGGGCCTCAGGGTCTATTGGGAATTGAATTCTCCACCATCTTGGTGCTAATTGTTGTGTCATTCTTTTAATGATTGTGCCCTGCCCTCTTCCTTCCAGTCTCACTTCCTCCTTCCAACCTGTTGCTAAACCCACCGCCCTCTGCTCCCACCAAGTTCAAGCACACCCTCCATGTGAGGAAGCTCCCTGGACAGTCCTCAGTCCTTCCTGACACCGTGACCCTCACTCACCCTGCTTCTGGAAATGTCCTCCTTCTCTAGCTTCCAGGACACCAGTGGTTCTGGTTTCCCTCCTCTCTCTCTGGCTGCCCCCACCCAGCCCTGAGCTGGCTCCTCCTCGGCCCAGGCCTTCGCTCTTTATCCTAAGCTTTTTCCTCCTCCCCTGACCTTCACACTCCCCAAGGGCAATCCCACCCACTGCTGGGGCTTCAGCCACCCCTCCCTGCCTGGACCAATTGCAGGGCCCTGGTAACCAATGACCTGGCTGGTTGTCTCAACCAGGACATCCCACAGGAACCTCACACCCACAGTGGCCGAATGGGAACTCACATTCCCCTAAAACTGCTCCTCTCCCTTCCTCCCATCTCAAGGCGCCTCCATTCTCCCGTTTTCCAGGCGTGGAAGATGAGAACCACCCTCCTTACCTCCCTCTCCTTCAAGCCCCCAAATCAGACCTGGCACCAAGCCCTGCTCTGCTCTCTGCCCTCTCCCTTCATCTCCCACCAGATGTCTCTCACATCTCCCTCTGCTCAGATTCCTCTTACAGGAAGCCTTCCTTGACTCTCCTGACAGACTTGGGCTGGCTTTTCCAAGCCAAGGTGTGCCCGGTACAGCCCTCAGTTCAGCAACCACACTAGTGTCCGGCTGCGCATCTGATGGCCCCAGGCTGGTTTCAGAGGTGCAAGGCCAGGGCCTGGTCTCTGGGTCCTGACATCCAGGCTGAACTCAGCACAGAGAGGCCCCAGGAGAGGTTTCTCAAATCTGGGAACTTATCTTTCTGCTGAATTTTCCCCACTGGTGAGGTCTGGATCTCCCCACAGCCTACAGGCCCCCTGGGGCAAGGGCTGTCTCTGCTCTGCCCTTCTTCAGGGCTTAAAACACATGAGCACTTAGTACCCTTTCAGAAGACGTTCTAACCTTACATGCATTTTCAAGGAGATGTCACATGGGGCCTGCACATACATATACTCAGACATACAAAAATACACCAAACACACAATCACAGACAGATCCAGGTAAATACTCATGGGCACGCTGGCTCATGGAGGTATGTGAAGATGTGCAGACAGGCTCTCATAGACACAGCTTCCTGGAAGCAGCATGGACTTGGGCCACTGCCTCTCTGTGCATCAAGGGCTCCAGGAGTCAAGGCTGGCTCAGCATGGGATTCTACAGCTGCAGTGCAGGGGTTTGGGGAATGCTTGGCCCTAGAGGACCTCTAACTTCCTCAGCCCTTCCTTCCCTCTCAATTTTCACAAACTCTTCCTCCAGGAAGCCCTCCTTCATCATACCCTTCCTCTCAGTTCTGGGGGAGGAGGCTGACCCCAGAAGGGATGCTGCCTGGATCCTACCTCAATCTTTCCCTTCTCATACGCAAGGGGAGGGCTGCACCAGCCCAGAGCTTTCAGGATCAAGATCCTCTACTTTCCCAGCCCCAGTCCTGCCTCGCCTCCAAATCACAGCTCAAATGTCCCCTCCCAGTAACCCTTGGCAGTTCCCTTTCCCAGATGTGGCACCAGCATTAGAGAGATAAGAACTCAGCACTGGTGAATTCATTTAATCCTCAGGACAAGCTGCTGGGGTCGGTGTTCTCACGCTCCTTTTACAGATGAGAAAGTCATGGCTCAGAGAGACGACATTGACTTCCCCAGGGCCACATAACTGTGCAGCCTTTCTTTTCTTTCCTTGAAATCATCTTCCCAGCCATGACTTCCCTCAGGAGGGAGCGCTGGCCTTAGAGTGGGGGACAGATGGCCTGGCAGGGAGGAGCTCTGAGCACCACCGCACCTGGCTGCAGCCACGTGAAGGGCCTGTGGCTGCTCCTTCACCAACTTGCTGTGGGATGTGGGGCAAGTCACTGGACCTCAGTTTCCCCACCTGCGATGTGAGGGAGGCTGGATACCACAGCCTTTGGGATAAGTTCCATTTGGACCCTGCAAGGCTGCAGAGAAGGAAGGGTCGTGGGAAGGGGAGACCACAAGGGGTGCAGGGGCTGCTCTCTACAATGGGGTTGGGGCCAGAGGAGGCGGCCACTGGGTGTTCTCCGGCCCTGCTGGCTGCCCCAGGGTTGGCTGCCAGACTCCCCTCCCTTCTGCCAAGGCAGCCACCCTCCCACCCTTCTATCTTCCTCTGTAGGAAAGCCAATCTGAGCAGAGAAAAAAAATGCTGAAGTATCTGATATACTGGAAGGGGTTGGAAAGCAAGACAGGTGGGTGTACAGAGCACATGCAAAGCTGATGTAAACACCCCAGGCAAACACCTGGGTATAAGCTCCATCATTCCTGTCGTCTCCCTACACTCGATCCCAGCCCAGGAGCTCCCCAAGTCCTGCTGATTCCACCTTAGAAGTGGCTCCTCCAGTGGGGCACTCCAGCCCCTAATACCCCAGCCAAGGGCTCCCTGGAACCTACACGGGATCAAACAAACCCCATATACAAAGCCTTTCTCAGTCTGACCTCAACTCTCTTTCCTGGGTTCCTCGTCCTCGCCACAGGGGAGCCCCAGCCACTTGGAGCTAAGTCCCTGCCCCAGCTCCACACCTTTACACAGCTAGTTCCCTCTGCATAGAATGCCTTCCCACTTGCCTCTGCTTGTTGACTCCTATAGATCCCTCAGTACCCAAATGAGAAATGCTGCTGGTTAGTGAACCAGATTCTAAGGTGGTGGGAGTCACATCTTGAAGTCAGCACATCACAAGTGAATTGCATATGGTCCAAATCACCCTTGACTATATATAGCTACCGTTTATTTACAATGCCTAGGCATTGTTCTAGATATTTCCTGTGTTTTGATTCATCTAACGCTTACAACCCTGGCAGACTACATTTCCAAAGACATAAGCAGCAATATCTCCCATCCCATATGCTCTTCTCGTAACTCTGACACTCTAGCCATGGAGAGGTGGGGTCTATGTTATTACCCCCCCACTTGAATCTGGGAGGGCTTGGGACTAATGGCTGAAGTGGCACTACAAAAACTTCCAAGGCCAGGTCATCAAATGGGATGCAGCGTCTGCTCATTTAATGGAACACTTCCGCTGGAGCCCTGAGCCACCATGCAGACAGTCAGACAAACTGACTGCTCTGAGGCTGCCAGACTGTGGGGAAGTGCAGATGAGCCTGTGGAGAGAAATGAAGCCCTGAGACCACGTGAGTAACCCTGAGCCAGAACCGCTTGGCTGAGCCATCTTAAATGCTGACCTATAGGAACTGGGGGTAATAAAATGATTGTTCTTACATAAAGTCACTAAGTTTGGGGGTGACTGGTTATGTAACAATAGTAACTGGAACATCATTACACCCTCTTTAAAGAGGAAGAATCCAAGGCACAGAGAGGTTAAGCACCTTGCCCAAAGTCACACAGTTGGTAACCAGCAGAGTCAGGATTTGAATCCAGGCAGTTTAGCCTCAGAGTCCACACTATGCACTGCCACATCATACTAGGTTTCTCCAAGGTCTGATTGGTCTCCAGGCCCATGGCAGGCCTCAGGGAGCAGTTGCTGAATAAAGGAGCAAGGGACAGAATAAGCAAAAGAACCGTGGAATGAGTGTAAGAGAAAGCAGAGTGAGCTCCCAGAACCATGCAAATGAATCTAACATGAGCCCCTTGTCATCTGGAGAAGGCGGTGATCAGAGAAGCCTGGCAGATGCCACCCACCTCTGCCCTTCACAGACGAGCCCGAGATGCTGTCTCCCTGCTCCCCGCCTGCCCCAGCCTGCATGCCGCAGGGTTATCCCCCAGAGAGCCCGTCTCTCCTAAAGACATGGCCTGCGGATCCTGGAGACTGCAGCGAGAAGCTTCCCAGGTGGGGAGGCTGGAGACCTTGGCTGTGTGAACTTGAGCAAGCCCCTCTGATCCCAGATGCCCTTGAGTGACACTGTTCTGACTCACCAGATGCTGAGCTGGCCTAGTGGGTGGGGGTTGAGGTGAGCTTCAGTGTGTGGGTCCTATAAACCCCAAAAGAGATGTGTCCCCAGGAGGAAAGTGGATAATGAGAATGAACCTCTCGCCTCCCCTCCACTCACCCGGAGCTCATGCATGCTCGGCATTTTCCTATGCACCATTCCTAATCCTTGCAGCAAGCCCATTAGGCACAAGGGGAAGTGACAAAGGACCTCAGGCTTACCACTCAAGTGATGCTGGTAACCAGGATCTGACCCAGGCCCATTCAGCTTCAAAACTCCCACTCTTTTTACAATAGCAAGTGGTAGAAGCAACTTAAGTATCTATTGACGAACAAATGGATAAACAACACGTGGTATACATGTACAATGTCATGTTATTTGGTCTTAAAAAGTAAGGAAATCTTGTCACACGTTAACAACATGGATGAACCGCGAAGACATTATGCCAAGTGAAATAATCTGCTTGCAAAAAGACAAACACTGCTGTTCCACTTATCTGAGGCATTTAGAGCAGTCAAATCCACTGAAACAGAAAGTAGAGTGGCGGCGGCCAGGGGCAGGTGTGGGCACAGGGAGCTGTTGTTTAGCCGGTATAGTTTCAGGTTTTTGAGATGAAAAAGTTCTAGAAATCTGTTGTTGCAACAATGTGAATATAGTTAACACTAGTAAACTATACACTTAAACATGATTAAGATGGTAAATTTTAAGTTATGTGTTTGCTTTTTAACCACAGTTAACAAAATTCCCACTCTTGGTGTAGAGAGGGAGATGAGGAGGGGCTTTAGTGGCGAGAATCCAGGCAGGCTTCACAGAAGAGGGGACATTTGAGTTGGGCAGGATTTGGGCAAGCATACTTGAGTTTGGGGCACTACAGACAGAGCCTTGGCCTTTGGCCCTTGCCTCCCGGCCTCCATTCCAGGATCCAGCTGACTCCATCCCTCAGTCCACCCCAGGCTCCCCACACAGTGACCCACAGGGGAGCAGGCACTGGCCTGGACTAAAGAAGGGATTTCTTGAACCCCTACTACGTGCTCCCAGACCCCCTTACTTAGTGAACTTGGGCCAGTCCCTGTCCTTCTGGGGCCTCAATTTTCCAGTCTGTACAATCAGAAGGTCACCCAGGATTCCTTCCGATTCTCACACTGGGAATAATATCTGAGGAGGAGGGGAGATGGGAGGCATCAGGAAACTGCAGAGAGTTGGGACCAGGACACTCCTAGTCAAAAGACCAGGAATCATGATCCTGCCTCAGGTGTCCTCTGCCCACTTCCCAGAAGGGGACTGTGAGACCCAAGGGGGTTTGGTTTCACTCCAACTCTACCAACAGGTGCTCACACCTACCATGTTTGGGACAAGATCACCATCTCCCCTCTTAGCCCAGTACTGGAGTAACATAAGGTAAAGCACAATTCACTGCCCTGGAGACAAAGTCCTCCATGCCCAGGGCTCTTTCCAAGAATTCTGACTGTTACCTCTCCTCGGACTCAGGAATCCTTTGTCCCCAGAAAGAACAAGGTAGGACAGTCCCTGGTTCCAAGCCCAGATCTGCCAAATACTAGCTGGGCTTCAATGTCCTGGTCTGCACTGTGGGGACAAGCGTGCCTCCCGAACCACCCCTGGGAGGGTTAGAGGAGGCAAGGGCACAAAATGCTGAGCCCAGGGTCTGGCATACAATAGGTGCTTAATAAATGTCCACTACCATCCGCTCTCTCTTTGAAGACAAAGCCATTTTCATCCATCTGTTTGTTCCACTCAGAGCTGGTTTGTTTGTTTGAATTCTTCCCAGAAGAGATTTTCCCCAGCGTTCCAGGGGGAATGCTGAGTGATGCTCCCCAGCTAGCCCCAGGGAGAAGGGAGGAGCAATGAGCTTTACTTGATGGAAAAAGTAAAATTATCGTCACATGGAAATGGGAGTGAAGTCCTGGGGAAGCCCGGAGGCTGCCCCAGTACCCTTCACCCACTCTCTCCTTCCGCCACCTAGGAGGACCCACAGTGGCCCCAGGTCCTGCTTCCTAAGCTCCCCAAGGCCTGTCTGGGAGGCCTGATATGATCAGGCTGCTACTTAAATCGCACAAAGCCTTCTCTATTCTTAGCTGACCAGGGGCGTAGCTCCCTCCCAGCTGCCTGTCAGCGCCACCAGCCCCAGTGGTGTGGACCTGGGGGTCAGTCATGACCACAAGGAGGTGGTGGGTGACCTGACTGAAGCCTGAGCCCTGCACGAGAGGGCTGCAGAGTGAGCTTCCACCCTGGGGTATCCAGGGGGGCTGCCTAGGCTGGATGGAGATCCAGATCAGATGACCCCTAAGGCCACTTCTGAGTCCAGCCTGCTTCTCAAAGTCTTGATTTCAAAGGGCCAAGAGTCTAAGGTTCCATGATCCAGTGCTTCCAAGATTTGGGAATAGAACGATTCTGTAGCTCTAGAGGATAAGTTTCTGAGATGCTAACAAAGATCTGCCACTGGGCTCTAGCATGTGCACCTCCTCTTTCTCTTAAGAAGCAGAGGATGGCGGGCTCTATCCTGACTCTGGGGCCCCTGGCACAAGCCACACACACAGCCCTGGTGGACTCAGCTGCTCCCCCTCCCCCCAGATCTGCTGGGGGCAGGAGTTCCTGGGGCACTTCTGGACCCTGCAGGAGAAACTGGGAAAGGAGGAGAGGACAGGTAGAAGCTGCCCTGAGGCCCACCATCACCAGACACTGCTGGGCAGAGCGTCCATTATAACTGTGTGCCCTGTGCAGGCAGGGCCACCGTAATCCCATCAGGCAGGCTTAGGGAGGCTCTGTGATCTGCCCAAGATCAAGGCTGGGATGTGGAGGAGCCAGGGTGAGAACCCCAGGCCTGGCTGACTTCAGAGATCATTCCTGGCTTCACACTGCTTTGCTTCAGCCCACAGCTTCCCAGGACCACCTCTCCCAACGTCCTCTTTTAGATGGAAAACCAAAGTCCAGACAGAGAAAGGGCTCAAGGTCACAGAGAATTCTGGGGGCAGAGCCAGGCAGAACTGTTTCCACTGACTGTCCCTCATCCCTTGACCATGTCCCTGCCACTGATCCTTCCCTGGATTCCCGCTCTCTGCCCACCCGGAAGCAGGCTCCAGGGGCAGAGCTGTCTCCTGCTCCCTCAGTTCCCAGCACAGCAACTGCTCCATGGGGTCATCTGAGGGACGAGCTGAGAATCAGGGGATGGGACAGTGGGTCACAGCCTCCTGCCCAAGGCTGGCCAGCTGAGCATAGGGCTGACAAGGTCTGGCTAGGGCTGACCTGACACGTGTGGGGAGTTCATGGGGGTGCTTGTCAGGCTAATTAACCCCCCCCCCCCACTAAGGAAAGCACATCAGGCTGTACTTGGCTGGCTTTCACAGAGCCTGCTGGTCACCGGAACAGGGAGCAAACGCAGCCTCGGCTTCCAGAGCCACTGGCCGGCAACCCGGGCGCCCTCCCAGACGCCCCCGAATGCCTACTATGCATCAGTAGTGCTTTTACTCTGATAATTTTACAGGTAATTTCTCATCTGAATCTCACAACCTTGAGAGTTAGGAGTCCTTTATCTCCCTTTCACAGGAACAAGGAGGTCAGGGACTCACCCTAGGTACTGGTAAGCATGCAAAGTCAGGACTTGCACCCAGGGCTGCCGGGCTGCCAAGACTCACCTGGTCCCAGAGGGAAGTTCTCCAGGGCCCCGGGGAGCTGGAGCCTCCTCTGCTGGGCTCATCAGTGTGAGAATGTGTCTAAGCTGCACTGACCATTTTTGAGGAGCTTAGAGAAATTTCCTTTCTTGCTTAGAAGGATCACAGATCAAGTATATAAAAACCCAGTTTCTTTGCTCTGGGCTGGAATTAGATCCTATCTGCAAATCGGTGGCCTAATACGTGCCCGGCACCCTACTAGGTGTCACACCCACTGGGTGGTTTGATTTGACTTCATACCAGCCTTGAGGTTAGCCTAGGCTGAGCCTCAGACTGGCCATGTCACAAATGAAAGGTTGCACAGGCATGGGGTAGAGCTAGGACAGAACTCCAGGCACGTCAGGCCTCTGTAAGATGGGGGAGAACAGACTGGGCTTTTTTTTTTCTTAAATGGCTTAAGTTTATGCTGCTACTCCACTATATCCTTCTCCCTGCCAGCCTCCCCCCACCCTAAACCAACACAAGAAGAGGGAACATCTGTCATGCCTCTGGGTGCCAGCCGAGCCCAGCTGTTTGCCCACGACCCTGGCCCTGGTGGGGCCAGAAAACCATCTGGGAGCTGCTCAGGAACAAGGGCATTGAGAGGAGCCCTCAGAACTCTTGGGAAAAGGATGCTTGGCACAGCCCAGCCCTGTCCCCCATACCCCATCCTGGGCAAGGGTGGCTTTGACCAAGCACCCTGTGTGGCAGGTTGTGGCCCCCTAGAGTGGGCAGCCCAGGCCCTGCTGAAATAAAGAAGCATCCACACCAGAGATCTGAGTTGCTCCCACTGACACCTCTTGGGAAGTGGAAAGGATGGAGGTGACAGTCTTGTTCTGCCTCTTAGGCCCTATCTATTGTTGCCCCTGCCCCAAGGACACAGGCCAGAGTCCCTTGTACAAAGACCAGCTCTGTTGGACCCAGGCTGTGCACAGAACAGACAATCTGGGGAGGGTCAGTTCCTGACATCTGCCCCTACCCTTCCCCAGAGGCCAGACCCAAAACTCGAAGGCCTCTGGGGCACAGCTGGGGAGGGGCAGTGTCTGGTCGCAGGGCCCAGAGCAGTTTCTCCTCCTGTTGGAATGCACACACACAGGAGTGCAAACACACAGGTCTGGCCTGCAGGTGCAACCTGTACATAATTCATGGGCTCCTATTGCTTTGGCCTGGATAAAGTGTACCAAACAGGAGAATCCCGCAACAGGGAGCACTTCTGGGAAACGGGTGAGCAGGCCAGAGGGCTGGGGGATTATAGAAATCAAACAAATGAATACCACCAATAACAAGAGCTGTTTACATATGTGGGGTCAGCTATCGGCTTTCACAAATTTCATGTGATTGAATCTTCCGAAAAGCCTAGTGTGGGAGTTAATATTGTTCCCATTTTACAGATGAGGAAACTGAGGCTCAAAGGTTAAGTAACTTAGCCATGTTCACACAGAAGGAAGAAGCAGAACTTCTTACCCTGCACACAACCCTCAACCCCAGCCTGGCTCAGCTCCACCCCGCAGCCCTCAGTCATAGTCTGGGGCCTTAGATGAACCATCAGTGAAGACACCAGAGCACTTCATCCTGAGCTCAGCAGGCTAACTGCTGAAGCAAGAGAGAATGAGGATTGAATTTCTCCAGCAGAGCCAGCCTGACCTCCACTCCAGCAAATGTTTGCCCCCCACCCAGGGAGCCTCTGGACCCTGCCCAGCCAGGTAGCCCAGTGGACCTCAAGACTGGGGGAATAATGGTCTGAGCTCCCCCTGCACACATGCCAAGAAACCTGAAATCCCTTCAGAGCTGGAAGGGACATGCTAAGTGACCTTGCCCAACCATAAGCATGAGGAACTCAAGATCCAGAGCAGGGAAGGACTTGTCCAAGATCCCATAATGGAGGAGCCCAGACAGTCCACCATCCTACCGGGCATCAGCTAGGTGCTGGGGACACTGAGATGAATGGCCTGGCCTCAAAGCACCCTAGTCAGGGGGGCACCCACTCAGCTGGTGTTCAGACCCTTGTGATCTGCCCCAGCCAGCTTCTCCAGCCCCATCTCCAGTGACCCCTGCTTTCCTCCCTCCGACCCCATCACCTCAGGCTCCCACAATGCCCTGATGTGTAACCCACTTGTTGCTACCTCTGTATGTTTGTTCCAGGCTGTTGCTTTTCCAAGAACGCCTTTCCCAGCTGGCCAGAACCTGCCCACCCCCCTTCAATCCCCATGGTAACCTCAGCTCTGCTTTGCAGAGCCTCACCCAAGTTCCCCGACCCCCAGCTCAGGCTGACAGAGTGCTCCCTCCCTTCCTCCCTCCTTCCCTCTTCTGAGCCCCTCACCCCCAACACCTCCTGACAATATCTGTGCACTCTGCCCAGGGTAGCTGTCCCTGGAACTGTCTCCCTTACGCCCCTCAGGACCTGGGACTAAAGATCCCCCCAATCGAGTAACTGTGGCACCCCCACCTACCTGCCACGAAGACTTGGAACAATGGAAAAACCCACTTCTTCCTTTTAAGGCTTATATTTGTCTTTTAAAAAAAAAACAAAAACCTTAGTGGGCACGGGAAAATGAAATGGAAGGTTCTTAGATGCGTCTTGGCATTTCCAAACGCTGGCTCTGTGCCTGGCACACAGGAGATGTCTGAGATATGTTCCTTTGGTGGATGAAAGAATCAAAGTATCTCTACCGTCTACTCCCCCCACCCCTACCTGAAACTCCACCATTATTACCAATTCTTTCTTGGGGCTAAACAGTGCTCCCTGGGTTCCTCTCTCAAAATGCAAGCTGCCCTGGGAAAGAAATGAGCTCTAGCTGGAGGCTTCCTTGAAAAATGGGAAAGTTAAGGTCTGCTGATCAGCCCTCTGAAGTGTTATCTCTGGGCTATCAGTCACAGACCCTGCTCTGTGACAAAGGAGCTGCATGTTCACACAGGCTTGGGAACGTTTGGTGGCACCAGGCCACGTGCTGGGTATCCCTCATTCGTATCAACCTATTAAAGGCCCTGAGAAGTCCTGTTTTGACTTACGTGAACTCGTGAACTCGAATTTTCCATATCTGTATGTGCCTTAGGACCCATTACCATCCCAGGGAACCAGGGCTCCCCAGAGCACAGTCTGGGAGGTGTGGACTAGATGGCGTGCCCAAGTCCAATGCAGGACATGCATGTGCACTATAGGGTATTTGTGGCTGGCACCCAGCCAAGCCCATACTTCCCTGCGCTGATCATTCTACAGAGGCAGAAGGTCCCACCCAAACCACCAACAACACTTCTTTGTGACAGAGCACTAAATGAATGGGGCATCGTGCAGCTGCAAACAGAGCACAGAGGATGGAACAGGTAACAGGCCAGGCTGGAGACCCCAGTTCCCATTGCCATGCTGTGCTCACTGCTGGCCACTGGGCAGGGGACCTCCTCCTGCTGAGCTCTGCTTTCACTGTCTGCAAAACAGAGATAATGCTGTTCTCAGGGCTGTTGTGAAAATGCGGTGTGGTACTGCAGGCAGAAGCAGATTATAAACTGTAAAGTCCTGTACTGGCATTTGCTATATACATCATTATTTCCCTGCATGTGCTGCCAGGAGGGTGTGTCAAGTTTTGATTGCTCACAAGCCACTGCAGAGGTCCTCCAATCAGGATGGACAGATTGGATGGATGGAAGGAAGGAATCCCTAGTAAGACCTGGGATCAACAAATGGCTGGTTGAATAGTTATGCATGAATGAATCAATGAACCAATTCCAATAAACTCAACTGCTCCATTTCTTAGTCAACTGGTAGAAGAAGCAAATTAGGAAATATCCACAATAAGAGCAAGAGAGGAGGAAAAGAGGTGCTGGGCTGCTGGAGGCGGGTCTGCGGGCAGCAGAATGAAGGGTCGGGGTGAAAAAAGGCAGAAACCTACAAAGTCAGAAAATGGTGCTGAAGGGGCACAGCAGCCCAGGGTCACTGGGTGCAGGGACAGCTGGTCTCCCAGCAGAGCAGTCAGTGTTCACAAGGCCCACCCCTGAGAGGTTAAACTGTGGGCGTCATGCTGAGAAAGGAAGTAATCAATTCTTTTCACAAAGATTTCTATCCAAAACTATAAAAGGGTTGTTTTTAAAAGGAATAGGGAACAGAAGGAAGCCTTAGGGACGCAAGCCTCAGCTGTCTGAAAAAATACTTACATTTTTTTCCCTTTTTTTATTTTGTTTTGGATTTTGAGGGGGAGGGGGTGGTAATTAGTTTTTTTTTTTTTTAATGGAGGTACTGGGGATTGAACCCAGGACCCCATGCTTACTAAGCAAGCACTCCACCACTGAGCTATACCCTCCTTGCTTCCTTACATTTTTATACTAACTTATCAACATATTCATGCACAGGACAAACATTTTTAAAGTGCCTCCTGTGTGCCAGGCAAGTGCTATTAGGTGCTGGGGGAGGGGGACACAAGGCCTCATCAGACAGTGTCACACATCAAAGACTTGGATAGATAAATGAGGTGCTGGGTCACTTGAGGAAAGAGTAGGTGATGGAGGGAAACAAAAAAGCCGTAGACAGGAAGCTTGGAGGACCAAACTAAATCCCCACATGACCTCAGGCAAGTCACCCTCATTCCCTGAGTCTCCATGTTCCTGTCCATCAAATGGGGCATATAACAAAAATCACAGAAGCTACTACATTGCACCAGGCACTAGACCAGTAGTTACAGACCTTGTCTCACCTCATGTACACAGCCAGCAAGACAGCTGTTGCTTTACTTTGTGGGGGAAGATGGTCCCTTTCACAGATGAGCAAACTGAGGCTCAGCTGGTTACTTGTATGCCCAAGGGCAGAGCTGGTGAGAGCCGGAATTTAACCCCAGGTTTGTCTGACTCCAGAGCTCACTGTCTCCTACCTTCCCCAACACGTCCCGCACTGCTCTCACAGATTGCCATGAGGATTCGGTGACATCATGGATATCAAACTGCTTTGTAAAGGTAAACGATCTTGTCTCCAAAGCCAACAAGAAATCAGTCTCAACCCTCTATGAAAGCAAACGCTGAAGTTCACAGGGCACTCAGATCTGGCAGCAGCCCAGGACTCCTGGTTCCTGATCCCTCCACCTCCTTGGCCCCAGCAGCGCCAGGAGCCTCATCTAACTCTACACAGCCCATGGGGCCCCTCTCAGAAACGACCTCATTCCTGACCATCCACCTCCGCTGCCCCGCTATGCTCGACACCTCCAGGCTCCTTCACCCCACCAATGGGCCAGTTGCCTCATCGATCAGAGCCTAGGGTTTCCCACCCACAAAATGAGGGATTAAAGCAGAACTCACGTAGGAAAGGATCTGCTCCAAAGAGGGACTCACAAATATGACTGAACTTTTGTTGGATGAGTTTAACTGGGTGGGTAGGACGAAATCCAGGCTCTCAAAATCCCTGGCTGAGGAGGAAGGCACTACCCCACCCACAAGGAATCCTCCACTATACCTTAAACTCCTCACCTGGCCTGAGAGGTGAACTCAGCTCCTACCACCACTACCACCACCAGCAGGACCCTAATCTGCCAGCTTCCCAGGGTAATTGGGGCCCAGGTAAGTGAGAGAGAGGAAAGGGGGCTTCAGATGAACCGCATTTATCTTTACTGGAGACACCTGGGCCCTGGGCCACAGACATCCTCATAGGCCTAACATGGCCCAGAGAAGCTGCTAACTGGCTTCAGGCCACCCAGCAAATCAGAAGGCAAGTGGGTGCTGTGACCCAAGCATTCTAGGCCCAACCCAGGGCTCCCCACTGCCCTAGAGTCACTCCTTTTGCAGCGTGGATCAAGCGCAGAGAACAGTGAGTATAGTCAAGATGATGCACCCACCCCACCCGACGCTGGTCAGGAGGCACTGGCCATTGACAGCTGTACCCCCAAGAAGCAAGTTGAAAACCAGCAGCTAGTTGCTCCATTCCCTGCCTCACTCACTGCAGATACTGACAGGGCAGATTTGTACAGAGAATGGGCTCAGTCTGCCTCTGCAGAGTCCTCAAGAAGAGGAAGGAGGTTCCAGTTGCAGCATAATGGATTTAAATTAGACACCAGAAAGAACTTCCGGAGGCAGTATTAAAAATGACAGGGCACCGAGAAAGGGAGCAGGATGAAAGCGGTTGCAGAGTCTCTTCTAAAAGACAAGATGCTATCTCACTCATTATGTCATTTTAGCTTCAAAACAGACCTGAAAGGTAAGTGTGGCTGCCCATGTTTTCTAGATGAGCAACTGATGCTCAGAGAGGGTAAGTGACTTGGCCAGTGTCTTCAAAGCTCTGCTCTGAAGAAGCAGAGCTGGGCTTCAAAGCCAGGACTGACTCAGAAGACTGCACATCTCTCTTCTCTGGAAGGCCTCTGAGATCGAGATCAAGGCACCACCACACCCACCACAGGCATCTTACCGCCCATCTTCAGACGCTCAGTGGTGGCCAGTTATAAAGAAAGGGCTCTGCGTTCCCGGCCTGCCCAGCTGCCCCCAAGATGCTATGCCCTGGAGCCTCAAGGTGCTTTCCATGTAATGTGCCCGACACCTCTTCTGTCTCACTATGCACCTCAGCTCCCCTGACATCAGCCTACCCGTGGCCTTTGTCCCACTCTGGAGATAAGGCTGTCCCTGGCAAGGCCACCCTGGAAGCCACCTGTAGCCTGATGTGTGTGTGTTGGGGGGAGAGTTGCTGTCTTCTCTGCAGCAACAGGGTAGACAGGAGGCCTGGCTCCCCCAGATGCACTCAGTGCTTCACACATCACTGCCCTGGTCCTGGAAGGGCTGAGCCCCATCCCACCACTGCGGAAATGGAAGGTCATAGCAACCAAGACACTTGCCCACCATTAAAGTATAAGGAATAATTCAATAGGAAACTGAGCCAGGATTCAAACCCAGGTCTGCCTGATTCCAGAAGCCAAATGTGCCCCCAGCACATCACTGTACCTGTGAGCGCCTGCTGTGTGGTCTGCTCACCATGACCCCTGGGGCCATGCCTCCTGGCCTTATGCTTACCCTTCCCCCTTCCTAAAATACCTTTCCTGTCCAGTTTGGGCCAGTGGAGGTCCTAGTCTAACTTCAAGACTCATTTCAAATGCCCCCTTCTCCGTGAAGCTTCCCTGATTTCTCATTCTCCTCCGAGTTTCTCTGTTCTCACTTGTCTCCTGCTCGTAGCTGCCAGACCTGCCCCGTGAGGAAGAGACCTAGACTGTGTCCCAACCACTCCCCTCCACCCCAGCCTTGGGGCTCCTCCAGGGCAGCGACACCCGAGTCCTCTTGCTCCCAGCTCCCAGCACACACTTTGGGGCAGAACTTGGGGACCTCTCGTCCAACTGCTTTCTTCCACAGAGGGGACACTGAGTCTTGATAGAATGAGAGGCCACTTCTCCCACTTCTCACAGGACCTGGTTTGCAGGAGAGGGCTTGGGGGAGGGGAGGATAGCTGACAGGTGTGTGTCAACAACGTGGCAAGGTTGCGGGGAAGTGTCACAGCCTCATTACTGGGGCAAAGTCTAGACTGAGGGCGGTGATGGTCCCCATCCTCTCATTAAAGGTCCGGCCACACCGTCAGTTCTGGGCTTTCACTGTATTATTTGGGATAATGGTAAAGGCTGTCATTTACTGGGCACTTCCTGCTTGCCAGGCACCGTCTGAAGCACTTTTTGTTTATTCACTAAATCTTCACAACAACCCTACAAAGTACTTCCTGTTATTCCCATTTCCAAGATGAGGAAACTGAGGCACAGAGAGATTAAGGGGCACACTGTTTTGTTCCCCAGCCATATTACGGCAGAGTCAGGACTGCAGGATAAAGTCTGGTTTCAGAGCCTATGTTCTAACCACTACTCTCCATTGCCTGACAAAGATGGACAGAGACACAGGATGGAAAAAACTCAGAGCCAGGTCCTCAGTGGACTGGTGGTGGCAGAGCTGAATCAAGTGATGGGGATAGCGGCCGGGGGCCTAGGCACCAATCTCAAAGGGGTGATAAGGAAAGATGGGTGCCCCCTGAACTCCTCTCCCTGAGGGGACTGCGGCTGTTGGGATGCCTTGGTTCGTCTCTGGGGTCGGGGCTGAGACCCCCTTCATAAGGGATATGCTCAAGTACCAAGAGATGAGCCTTAAACTGCATCCTAAGGAGGGTGAGTCCACAGACCCCACTGCTTTTGACCAAGAGAGTGAGGAACATCTTCCGTTTGCCTCTCTGGGCCTGGACCACTCTGCGTGGAGTCATGGAGGCTGATCTCAATGGATTGCACTGGGCTACGTGCCGCTGGAGGTTTACCTAGTAGGAGGCCCCCATGGGAGACCGAAGGAAGAAAGAGAGTTGAGGTTTTATTCCCTAACCAGGTCTCCTAGGCTGACTGGGTCACTCACCTGCAGGACACAGCTGCTGTCCACACAGCTGACCACTTCCTCCCCTGGCATCTGCAGCCCTGGGCAGTGGCTGCCCCCGGGTACTGCCCTCCCTTTGTTGGTTTGCCACACTCCACTCCCGGGCAGCTCACCCTGGGCTGATGCACCCTCTCTGGCTGGGCCAGAGCAGGATCACGGGCTGCCGCCAATGACCCCATTTTTGCAGTCTTTCCTCAAACAGAGCCTCCTCTCAATGTGCACAGAACAAATGATTGCAGAATAGTGGTTTGCAGGGGTGCTGTTACTAAGCATACAGGTCTCTACTGTCTCCGCCTGGCCTGGCCCAGCATGCGGAACAGGTTGGGGGCAGGGAGCAGGACTGGGCCACGAAGGGCAGGAGGCTGAGTTCAGTGAGGCAGTCACAGCCAGTGTGAGTGCTCACCATACGGCAGGCACTGTGCGCTACACGCCAAGCACTCCATTCGCCTCTCAGAACCCTGCAAGGAGGTACACCCTATTTATGCATTTTATGGAAGAGAAAACTGGTGCTCAAAAACCTGAAATGACTCACCCAGAGTCATAATGCCAGTAAATGACAAAGCCAGGACTCAAATGCAACTTTCTCTGCCTCCAAAACACATCCTGGTAACTACCTTGAAAGAATTTTATTGGTTTGGCTTTCAGCAGAGGCAGCTGACGTAAGTGGGGTCAATTACTGGTGAGGGCCACACAGAGGCCTCCCATGTCTCCCCAGTACCCTCCCCTGGATGAAAAAAAAAACCCTCTGACATTCTTCAGTTCTCCCAGGTGGGACGGAAGCCCTGAGCAGGCAGTGCAATTGGGTGTTTAGGTTGGAAAAACAAGCAGATTCAGACAAGGCTTCATTGTTAAGGAGAGCTTGACGCTTTGGCCATTAAAACAAAACCAAGCAAGATAAAATGCTTGCTGCCTTGTCTTATCTCTTAGAAAGAAGGCAGACAGGGAAAGGCCCCCACACTGGGTGTTGATCCCCAACCACCCATCAGCCTCCACCTCAGAGACCCAGCCTCAGGTGGCCCGGGCAGTAGAAAGAGCACTGCACGGGGAGTCCAGGGTCTGAGTCCAGCCAAGCTCTGCCACTGTCTGCGAACTTCTGCTGCACACGGCCAGCGGGTCCAGCACTGCACTGGTGCTTTCTGTGCCCAGCCTCGTTTGGTCTCTCTGGCCTTTCCAGAGAGAGATTATTGTTATTTCTGTTTTCAGATGAGGATGCTCAGGCTCAGAGAAGACACCCAAGCAGGGAGGAGAGAAGTGCTGGAACCCAGGTTTACCAGATTGCAAGGTCTTTCCACTCCCCTGCTTCTCCAGGGAGAGCAGTATCGCAGAGGAGGGAGCAGCCCGGAAGTGCAGGTATCGTGCTGGAAATGCTGTAGGAGCCACACTGCAAGGGGTGGCCAGGTGGTTCTCAATCTTGGCTGCACGTTGACATCACCTGGGGAGCTTTAAAAACTACTGATACCTGGGTCTTGCCTCAGATTGTGAGGTGGGAGCAGGCAGGACTCTTAAAATTTTCCTAAATCATTCTAATTTGTGCAGCGAATTTAAGACCCATGGGCCCAGATGCCCACTACAGCCTCTCCTCCCTCACAAGCTTCCCACCCCACTCCTCTTGAAGGAAAGAAGGGCTTTGTTACTCTGACACCATTTTACAAAAGGGACAAAAACCAGGCAACACGTAAGGGACGAGGTCATGTCCTCAAGGCCCCACAACCAGCCATGACTGCAGGCAGCATGAGATGACCCGGACTTCAGGGTGCCTCTGGGTTGAACTCTTTGAAGATACTTGGGGGGTCTTGGCTCCCTTGTCAGTGGAAGAAAACTTTCACTTTGAGCCTCCTGGGTGGGAGAGTGAGATGAATTCTTCATGGCATTTTTTTTTTTTTCAAATAGAGGCCACTCATTCAAAAGCTAAACAGCTGTGGGATTAATGCTGGAAGACCACCTCTGCCGGAGGGTGTGCCTTGGGAGCAAGAAGATAAAAGAACTCTGAGCAAGGCCTGTTTATTCTTTTCTGTAGGAGATTTTGTCCCAGGCCTGAGAAGAGCTGGGACCCTCAGACCTAGGCCCACACTTCCTCCCCACCTGCCTTCCTTGTACCCTCCAAGCAGATTGTCACAGATGGCGAGATAGCGTGGGGTGGTAGGAAGAGGCATGCCTGTGGAGTCCAGCAGAACTAGGGTCTGCCC
This sequence comes from Camelus dromedarius, assembly GCF_036321535.1. Lineage (NCBI taxonomy): Eukaryota > Metazoa > Chordata > Mammalia > Artiodactyla > Camelidae > Camelus > Camelus dromedarius. The sequence goes on from NC_087447.1 coordinate 49,551,720, forward strand.
AAGCTCTCCTCCTAGACAGCTACCCTGGGACAGGAACCAGTCCCCTCTGAGTTCATGCCTAGTGCTGACCTCACAGTGGTGCTGAGGTGCGTGTGCGTGCATATGTGTTAAACAATTCTTTCAAATTCAGCTCCGGGACCACCACCTCCGGGAAGCCTTTTCCGACTTCCTCCCCACCCAGCACTGGACAACCCCAGCCCCTGGCCTTCCCTGCCATATTCTGTCTATTCTGTGTTGGCACTGCTGCCTCCCCTCCCCACTGGACCGCTCATTCATTCATTGCACAGAGCAGCTGCCTCTGCCTGGGATTCATTCCATTCGTCCTTCCTTAGCACCTGTCCTACCAGACTCTGCTTCGTGCTCCAGGTACAGGTAACAACAGCTAACATGCATCAAGTGTTTGTTATGTGCTGGGTAGTTTTCTGAGTGCTTTACACATATAACTCATTTAATCCTCACCACAAACATCATTGTTCCCATTTTACAGATGGGGAAACTGAGGCCCAAAGAGGTTACATCACCTGCCCGAGTCACACGGCTAGTAAGTGTGCACTTGGGCTGTGATTTGAGCATTACCCTCTACCCACCATCCAAGGATGTCGATGGGACCAGTCGCCGCCCTGAGAGCTCATTCTTTACAATTTGGAAGTTTTGGATCTGTGTTTACTTGTTTAGTGTCTGTTTTCCCTAAAGACCAAAATCTCCAAACGTGTTACATTTTGGATGTGTGTGTGTGAGAGGGAGAAAGAGGGAGACCAAACGAATGCTGCTTCCCCTGAAGGAAGGACTCACTCTGCAGCATCTGCTACCTAGACCCCAGATCGGCTCTCCCAGTCATTCCTGCTGCTAAGGCCTGAGAAGAACCAGGTCCCTGGACATCCTGGTCCTGCTCCCTGCCTAACTTAGCTTGGGGCCTGCCCAGTGGGAAGGTGGTGGGAATCACAGCTCTGCAAATCCCATCTGACAGTATGACAGCAAAGTGTCCTCCTCTGGGAAGCCCTCCCTGCCTGCCTGGCACACCCCACTCCTGGCATCACTAGCTGGACTCTTCCATCAGCTTCTTACTGAGTCACTCAATCTTGAAGCTACTGAGGGGACAGGCAAGGGGACTCTTGCTGAAGGAGCACCCGCCTGTGTGTCAGGCCTGACACCTGCCTCCCATTGTCTCATCCAACCCCCACAACACTGTGATTAACAGCCCCATTTTATAGGGAAAGAAATAGAGGTACAAAGTGAGCAAATTGCCCAAGGGGTAGCTCACACTACCTGTCCCAGATAGGGGTGGGGCGGCCACTTTGTGCCACGCACGCTGCTGGGCACTCGGAGGGTTGGGACGGCAGAGAATCTACTTCTGACTGGCTAACAAGGGAAGCAGACCTGCCCAAGCCCAATCCACAGACCACAGTCGGTGAGCGAGGGCTGTGGATCTATGAGGGAGGAATCCTGGAAGCTTCTAGAAGGAGGCATCTTCAGGCCTGGCTAGATTCCTCACTGCTCCACTCCCATGACCACCACAGGAGGAAGGGCAAGCCTTGGTTTACAAAGCTCTGGTGCCCCAAGGGTACCGCCTTGGAGGCTGTGAAAGGAGAAGCAGCTGCCCAGCCAGCTGCCCTGCCAATGACCCCCCTGTGGCTGAGCCAGCCCTGCCAACCTGGCCTGGCCCAGCCAGCTCCCAATCACAGGGTCTCCTCTGCCCAGCTAATGACCGTGCTGCCAGCAGCCCAGGCCACCACCCTCCTTCGGGGGAGGCAGCAGCTAACTACAGAGCCTGCTGGCCCAGACAGCGACCGGGCCAAAAATCACAGTCACTTGTCACACCACATCCTCTGGCCCTGATGCTGTGGTCTCCTCCCCTACCTTCCAGGGTCACAAAGGACACTGCAGAAGGCTGGAGCTCTGGAAGCTCAGACACCACCCCATTCACCATAGACCCGGGAAAAAGACCACAGAGAGGGGCTGATTCACCCCAAATCACACAGCCAGCCAGTGCAGGGCCCAGGGTCCCCTGCACAACTCAGCACTGCCCTTCCTTAACCTGAGAAGGTTCATTTCTAGGCTTTTTACACATGCAGTGTGCTCTCCTGCTACTTGGGTGGAGTTGAAGAGGCAGGACATCTTCTAAGAGCTGTCTGTTTGGTCACAGATAAGAGCACACTCTTGATTCCTCACTCCCCATTGTCTAGCTGTGTGACCTTGAGCAAGACAATGTACCTCTCTGAGCCCCCGTTTCTGAGGCCTAACAGTAGCTACCTCCCAGAGCTGTGAATGAGATCCTCTGTAAAGAGCTTAGCACAGTGTCTGGCTCAGAATAAAAACTCAAGAGCATTAGCAACAGTTCACATCACCATCACAGTATTATTAAATGAGCATGTGGACGCATTTTACAAACTGTAAAATGTGATGCGATGGTAGGTATTGTTTGTAACTATTACTGTGACATGTTAAAGATTCAGAGGGGGTGTGATCAGAGGGCTAGGTAATCCAGGAATGTTTCTGGGGGAATTTATGACCTGAGTTGGGCCCTGTCAGACAGGGAGGTGAGCTGAGAAAAAGGCGGTATGGATGGTGTGGATGATGGGAGGAACCCTTTAAATAAAGGGGCCACAGGTGATGTGTTTAGGAGATAATGACGAGCAATGACCAGGAGTCCACACAGTGGCTGCGGTGGGCAAAGCCTTGAATGTACAACAAAGAGACCTGGTCTCCATCTTACTGGCAAGGAGTCACAAGGGGCTCTGAATGGGGACCTCATGATGCTTTCTGCAGTGTGAATTCTGTCTGACGCTCAAAGTCCTCAACCATCTGATCACCCATCCCTCTTCTCCAAACCCCCTTCTAACCCCACAGATCCATTATCACCCCGGAGTTCTTCCCACTTCCCTGCTTATTACACTTTCCCATCTTCCCTGCCATTAGCCCACCTCATGGTTCATGTTCACCGTGAAGCACCCTTTCATTAAGTGCCTATCGTGCCATCTGCTTTACATATATGACCTCACAGTCACCATAACTACCCTCACTTTACAGAGGAACCTGAGGCCTGGCAGGGTCAGGTGTCCTGCTCACAGTCTCACAGTGGGTAAGTGGCACAGCCAGGATTCTATCTTGAACTGTCAGGACCACTACTCTCTAGCCCCAGCCCAGGCACCTTTCTCCTTAATAAAGCCTTCCTGGTTACTCCAGTCCCTAAGAGCCTCCTCTCCTCACAACCCCTCCCCATTCATTTGGAATCAGAGGCCCACAGCTTGATCCTTGTTCTTCTAGCTTGGTTTTCATTGTTTCCCGTCAGTCCACCTTGCCCCTGATAAGAGAGCTGGGGTGGATAACAGGTCACTTTCTTCCTATCCCTCCTTCCCCTGTATCTAAGACTTCTAGCACTAACAGGAACCACCTGCCTCCTCTGGTGGGATTCAGAAGCTCAGCTGAACATAGAGTAATTTCCCTGAGACTGCCTCCCAGTGAGGGGAGCCATAAATTATTCACTGCACCTTTGTGCCTAGGGAGGCCAGAGGGAATGAACACCAGTTCCCCACAACCCCAAAGGAAGCCAGCAGCCCTGGGGTGGGGGGCCAGAATCCAGAGCCCCTTGCCAGGGTCCCCAGGCAGATTCTAGAGGACTGTGGGACCAGGGACGTGGTACAAGGGAGCCTGACCCATACAGGGGTCTCAGCTGAACAAACCAGGCCTTTGAACCTGTAACAGTAGCTTGCATTCCAATCTAAGGCAAATCTTAGAATGTCCCAGGATTTCCTGATCAAAATTCAAGCTTCCTTGTCTTCTAGGGAAGGAAACAGATATTTGGTCACACACTGTATATTTATATCTCATTTAAACCTCACAACAACCTTGTTAAGGAGGAATTCTAATTTATAGAGAAGCAGCTGGGGCTCAGAGGAGTGAAGTGACTTGCCCAACGCCACATGGCCAGTGGGAGGAATCAAAGCAGATGTATGCCGCCTGGTCCGCTGACTCACCGCGGCTAGCCCAAGCCGCTTAGCGCACTCCATTGAGAGCTAGTCACCACACTGCCTTTTCCATCTGGGTAACTTCCAGGGCACCTTAGTCGGCACTCAATTCCTGAAGCAAACTCAAAAGGCCCTGAGCAGGTGGTTTCAACCTCTCTGAGCCTCAGTTTCCCACACGAGGTAGCCATTAATAACAAGCCCAGTCTTGGTAAACACACACAAAAAAACTCTTCAGCACTTGACAGTGTGTTGGATGTGATGGTCCCATTATCTGAGCAAGTAACACACAGCCTGCCTTGACCCCATTTAACAGGTGAGGCTTGGAGCCATAGATGGATCCAAGAGGTCCCAGATGGCCCTCCAGCCCTGTTCTGCCTCACTCCAGATTCCCACCACACCATGAAACGAGATCACAGGTGTGAAATTATCTCATCAAAGAGGAGCTTTGTTTAGTTGCAGGGATTATTATGAGAATTTGAATCCCCATGGATGGTGGTGATATTGGGGGAATCCCAAGTCCCTCAGTCACTTTCTCTTCTGGTTCCCCCCACCCCCTCACCCCCAGGGACTGAGCTTCCAGGCTTCAGCTGACCTCTCCACCCTCCCCCACCTCCCAGGGGCTTTCCAAGGTGGTTTCCCCTAGACTCCAGGAAGCTGGGCAAAGCAGGGATTAACTAGTCCCAGCCAAGGCCACAGGGCTCAGACAGAGGCCACGTTCCCCCTCACCCCTGAACAACAGCCCACAGAGGCCATGCCAAGCTCTCTTTCACAACACTCCTCTCTCTGTACAGCCCCAGGGTGCAAGAGAAGTAGTCCCTGCTTGGGAATCCAGACACCAGAGACTGTGCCCCCAGCCCTGAGGTCTTGTGCAAGCCCCTCCCCTCCTGGACCAGAGGTGTCTTGCAGGTTCCCCTGCCCCGGAGAGGCTGAGGTCAGACCCTTAGTCTGGGGCAAAGGCTGTGGGGCTGCTGGGATGTCTGACGCCCCAGCACCAACCACACAGACTCTCACAACAGCTTCATACATGGTCACCCAGACCTCACATCAGGGGTGGGGAAAGCCCCAGCCACCCACCCAGAAGACGCTAACTAGGGAGGTGGGTGGACACCTTGAAAGATGTTTGGGAAGGTTTTCTCAAGTGTACTTCTGGTTCAATTACTCACTCACTTTAGGACCCCAACAATTGCCCTGAGCCCAGGCCTCAGTGTCCCCCTTACTATTGTGAAGGATGTGAGCTGCGGAGTGCTGAGGGGGCTCATCTCCAGTTCTGATGGGCTCTGACTTGGGGTCCTCTACAGAGTGTTCTCCCAGCAGATAAGCAGAGTCTCAGGGCCTCCGGAGTGTCTTAGAGACACTGGAGTCTGGCACACAGGGGAAGGGGCAGCTGCTCTCGGACAGGGAGGCTTCTCACCTCTGCTCTCAACTCTGGGTCATCTTTCCCGGGAGGTGAAATGGCCATGGAGTGGGAGGGAAAGAGGCCAGAGGAAACCACTTCCCCAGCCTCAGGATCAGCTCTCAGATGCCCCAGTGGCCCCACCTTGACACCTCCCCTCTACCTCCTGCCTGGCGGCTCAGCACGTCCTTTCTTTTCCTCCCCACTCTCCGCTCCTTTCCCTCTCCAGTCTAACAGTCAATCCTCCCCAGTCTCAGCCTGAGTGAAAAGGGCAGATCACTCAACCCTGCTGAAACTGTTTCCCCATCTATAAGCACACAGCACCTTTTATCTCACGGAGTAGTAGCGAGACATTTGAGGGATTATTTGCGCAAGGGTGGGGCGCGGACCCACACACAATGGGCGTTCAATATGTGCCCGTTTTCTCCCTTTCCCCGCTCCCTTTCCTAAGCCCCCTCCTAGCCAGTTCCAGCTGCAGCTGTGCCCCGCGCACGCCCGCAGGTGGCCCAGGCGCTACCCGGATGGGGTCGGAGACCGCCCTTGCCCGGCATCCGGGGCTCTCTCACCTGCAGCTTTCGGCTCTCTCCTGTGTTTTCTTCGGAGCAATCGCTCAGCCCTCAAACTGGGGCAGCAGGAAGGCGGCAGCTCTGGCTCGCAGCACCAGCCTGGTCCGGTTCAGTCCGACTGGGACCCCTCACAGTGCTCTGAACGGGGACTGGGGCTTCCCGGACGTTCGCACGGTCCCAAGTCCTAAGCACCGAGTCGGAGGCAGCTTAAGGTTAGGGTTTCGGCGAACCAGAGTCTGGGGGCGTCAGGGCTCCTTTGCACTCTGCCTTAACCCTGGGCGGAGGGCCGGGGGCTCCGACACACACTACAGAAAGGCTGGGAACGAGCCCGTAACCATGGAGCCGTATGGTGGGCCAAGAGCGTCCCGCCCCGGTGCACTGGATCAGGGTCAGGGGCTCGGGGCGTCCCGGCTACACGACCAGGACCGCGGACCAGGGAGCGTCCCGGCGGAACCCGGGGCTGGGGCAGGCAGGGCAGGGCGCCGGCAAAAAGGCTCGGAGCCGCGGCGGCCGGCGCCCGGCGGGTAAGTCTTCCTAGGTCCGGACTCGGCTCGCTCTGCGAAGTGGGGCGGTCCTCGGCGTGGCAGCTGAGTCCAGAGCTCCAGGTCGCGGCTCCACTTCCTTCTCTTTCTCCGGCTCTCTCGCCGCTCGCTCAGTCTCGCGCCGCAGCGGCTACCACAGCCGCTGTCATCCCTGCCGCCCACCCCCAACAGGAGCTGCAGCTCGAACCTGAGCCGAGCTGAGCCGAGGCAGCGCCGCCCAACGCCGGGGCTCCCGAGTGGGGCGGAACCAGCCCGCGGCCCCGCCCCACCCGGGCTACAGGCAAGGGGCGGGGCACGCTCCAGATCCCCTTCCCTGGTCCCGCGCCGTCGGGCAGCGGGAGCCAATCGGAGAGTGGGAAAGGAGCGGAGCTCTGCGGAACTTGGACTCTACCTCCGAGAGGGCGGGCCATAAATGGAGAGGTGCGGCTGGACAGAGGACAATGAGGGGGAGAGGGGGTTAAAGAGCTGAGCGGGGGATCCGGATGTAGGGAGAGGTGGGGTGCTGCCACGGAGGTGGAGGAGTCATGGGGTAGGAACAGGGGTCGGGGTAGGAAAAAGCAGGGTGGAGGCTAGGTGAGTTATCGGCCTTCGGGACTGGTGGGACACACCCTCGCGGTACTCCTCTCCCTCCCCAGCTTCTAGGGCTTAACGCAAGGTGAGTATTGGATGGCATGAAATATTCAAATTTCAGGAATCGGTGAAAAATAAGTTTGGAAACAAAGAGCAGATCTTTCTTCAACATTTCCCCATTCCCAGCGCCCATCCGCGGGGAAGAGCGTCGCTGTCAGTTCTAAAAATAAGAAACCAAGAGCAGAGGTGTGTGAGGACCACACACACAAACAAACACACACACACACATTCTCGCGCTCTCTCTCCTTGTCTCGGTTTCTGCCGTGTGCTCCCTCCCCTCCCCTCGAGCCTTCAGGCAGGAGCTGTGTCTGATGTAGCTCTGAGTTCCCAGACCCCAGCACCCTGCGCAGGGCGGGGCACAGAGCAGATCTTGGAGGGTTTTGATGTATGAATAAATGAGTTGAATGTCCTGCAGGGGCCATGTGAAAGCCACTAATTGGCCTGGGGAGCAAAGGAATGGAGCCTGCACAGTACAGGTTTTCTGCAGGCCTTACCAGCAACCTTATGCAATAGGTACCCCATTTCACTGATGAGGCCACCAAAACAGAGTGGCCAAGTGATGATCCCAAGACCATAGAGCTCACATAGGATTCCATTCTCTCATCACTATCACATTCTTGGGCAAAGCTGTGTGGGTTTGAACTGGTTACTCAACCTCTCTGAGCCTCTGGTTCCTCATCTGTAAAAGGGAAATAAAGATGTTGCTACTTGGCAGGGACTGGGTGAGCACCAGGCTTCAGAGGGTGGAGGGAAGTGTTCTCGTGGCAGAGGAAATAGCATGTGTAAAAGCAGGCAGTCTGAGAGAACACTTCTGGGGACCCGTGGCCTATTATGGGGGCATTAAGAGAGGCTTCCCTCAGGGAGTGACAGGCTGCCTCAGGCCCGAAGCAGGGGTTAGCTAGCTTAGGAGGGAGTCTCAGGGAATGGATAGTGCCCTGTCTGGGCAGAGGCTAGCCTGGGCAAATCCCTGGAGGTGAGGGAGAGCACTGCTCTGTTGAAGAACCCAGACAAGTTCAGGGTAGTTGAAGCTCCCAGAGAAAAAAGAGCAGAACAGATGGGAAGAGGTAGGCGGAGCTGGAGAGTTTCAGACTTTTTTCTAAGGGCCAAGAACTCTCTTGGGGTCTTGCTTGTGTGCCTGACCCAACAGGGTTTTGCTGAAGCCCCAGCCTTGAAGCCCCTAAGCCATTGGTTACCAGAAGAGCACCCTGGGAAGTTTTTAAGCCAGGCATTGATATGGGAAAGATAGCACTTTGTAGGGAAACCAAATAGCATGAAAACACTTAAAGCCCACAAGAGGCAAATAGTGTGGGGCAAGAGGTGTGAAGGGTTGGAGTCCTCCATGAGGCCTGGACCTAGAGTGCCTTAGAGTTGGGTTAGGAGAACAAGGAAGAGAGTGAGCTGGAGGCTGAAGCCCAGGCTCTGAGTAGGGGTGGAGGATGTTGGGGGAGGGGATATACCCTCTCCTGGCCAAGCCCAGGGTTGGGGGTGGGGAGGTTGGCCCCAGGAAACTCACACTGGTGGCTGTGGCCAGAGGGCTTGTATTTTGCCTTACATGTTGAGCTTGGTTATGGTGCAAAGAAACGTTGTGACTTCTCCCTCTCCTTAGAAATTCTGTGGCTCCCAGTCGCCAGCATGATCAGGTCCTAGGTCCCTAGCCCAGTGTTCCATCCCCTCCATTATTGCTCCTCTCAATCCCAATAGCCTCATCTCCCAATCACTTCCCTCTCCCCTTACACCAAGCTTCTCCCAGCATCACCCATAAGCAGGATACAGTCTCTCCCCTCCATATGGTTGCTCCTGTTTGTCTGGGGGTCCAGGTTCCCATTCTCTCTTGAGTTAATTCCTGCTTCCCTATTAGAGTGAAGGGAAGAAACTTTGGGGCAAATACTTCATCTGTCTTCTTCTGCTGTATCCTCAGAGCCCAGCACAGAATCTGGCATGTAATAGGTGCTCGGTAAATAATTGTCGAATAGATGCGCCATCTCTCAAATCAAGTGTTTCCTCCTTTGGAAAGCCTTCCTCAATTCCCCCAGGAAGTCCACCTTTGGTCTGGGATCTCTCAGCTTGAAGTCTCTGTAATCAGGTATTTCGTGTCTAGTTGGCCCCACTGGGCCAGGAGCTCCTCCGTGGCCATGCGCCTCTACCCACCACCACCCCGCAGAGAGCTGGGCTGGCCTCTTAAGACCTCAGCATTGGGAGATGAATGAGGCTCTCAGAGAGCTGTTCTTTGGCCGCCCCTGCTGTGGGAGCCTCTGAAGCAGGTCAGATGAGCAGAATGCCTGCATGAAAAGGAGGCTTTCAGAACAGACCCTCCATGACCCCTGAGGCCTGGGAGAGAAGTGCCCAAGGTCACCTTCAGCACACAGTTTTCAGACGCCCACATTCACCCTCTGACTACCCTCGCCGGGGGAGGAAATCTCCTGACCTGGGAGAATCAGGCCTTTTTGCGGCCAGAGAGACCTACAAAGCGTGGCAGAAGCATGGTCATGGTGGCTTGTCTGAGGATGACTGAGGGCTCAGAGGTCGGCTCTGAACCTGGGCCTCAGGGCAGACAGGAAAGGCTAGCTTTGTCAGCCTGGTGCCCTGCTCCTCCGCTCCGAGAACCTCACCCTCCACATGTTCTTCTGACCTCACTTTCTTCTGCTGCAAGCTCCTTCCCTTTCTCAATTCAAATAAACATTCACTTTCCTGCCTACATTTACATTAGGAATTTTGCATTCTTTTTCTTAAACAGGTCCACCAAATTGTATTAGACTTTATACCCCATGAGATCTGCTTGCAACAAATCCTTACGCTGCACCCATCAGGTGCAGGCACTGTGCTAGGTGCAGACAGACATGGCCCTCCCCTCCCACAGCCCATGGCCTGGTAGGGTCAGTAGGCTCAGCTGAGCTCGGCCCTCACACTCTGTCCTGCTTTCCTACCTCTGCCAGCCTGGAATCCTTTCTCCAGTTGTCCTGCCTGCATGCACCCACTCAGCCATTGGACTTTTCTCCAGCCCTCAAGGCCCAATACGCAAGTTGTCCCCTCTGAGAAGCCTGTCTGACTTTTCCAGAGGGAAGCACGGCATCGTCCCATGGAGCTGGTGACGCCGCAGCTCTTTATGCCTCTCCTGGGACTCTAATTGGCTTAGATCTTGAGCTGTATGTGGATCAGTTTTTCCCACTGGAGTGTGAGCTTCTAGAGGGCAAGGGATGGAATCTTGCTTCTCTCTGTGTCCCCTTTTCAGCCCACATTTACCAATAATTCTTAGGCTGGACAAACAGTGAATGCTGGAGAGGCTGTGGAGAAAAGGGAGCCCTCCTACACTGTTGGTGGGACTGTAATTTGGTGTAGCCATTATAGAAAAGAGTATGGAGATTCCTTAAAAAACTAAAATTAGAATTACCATATGATCCAGCAGTCCCACTCCTGGGCATACAAGCAGAGAAAACTCTAATTCAAAAAGATTCATGCACCCCAATGTTCATAGCAGCACTATGTACAACAGCCAGGACAAGGAAGCAATCTAAATGTCCATCGACAGAGGAATGGATAAAGAAGATGTGGTATATATAGACAGACAATGGAATACTACTTAGCCATAAAAAAGAATAAAATAGTGCCATTTGCAGCAATATGGATGGACCTAGAGATCATCATTCCAAGTGAAGTAAGTAAGCCAGACAAAGACAAATACCATGTGATATCACTTACATGTAGAATCTAAAAAAAAAGACACAATTGAGCTTATTTACAAAACAAAAACAGATTCACAGACACGGAAAACAAACTTATGGTTACCAGGGTAGTAAGGGGATGGAAAGGGATAAACTGGGAGTTTGAGATTTGCAGATACTAACTACTATATATATATAATAGATAAACAACAAGCTCATACTATATAGCACAGGGAACTATACTGAATATCCTGTAGTAACCTATAATGAAAAAGAATATGAAAAGGAATATATTTATGTACATATATAACTGAAACATTATGTTATATACCAGAAACTGATGCAATATTGTAAACTGGTTATACTTCAATAAAAAAAATAGGAAAAATAATTCTTAGGCTGGATGAAGTCCTAGACCAAACATTGGGCATCTAGGATGGAACAATCAGGAAGAACCTGCCCTTGACATCAAAGAGCCCCCAGTCTCAGGGCCGTCTGCTCCATGAACACAGCGAGGCTGCCTGGGAGAAGGCAGGGAGAAGGCAAGGCAGGGAGAAGGCAGGGAGAAGGCAGGGCAGGGTCATGGCGGCTTCACAGGGAAGGTGACACTTGAGGCAGACGGAACACTGAGCACAAAGGGATGAAAATGGGAACAGGCAGGTGATGGACAAGAAGTTCAGTCTGTTGGGGGAATGGGAATGACACAGGAAAGAAGAAATTGAGGTTGCACTTGGAGCAGTTAGAGCACAGACTCTGGACCACATGGTGGGGGTCTGCACCCTGGCTCTGCCATCACTAACTCTGTCATCACTCTGTGCCTCGGTCTCCCCATCTGTAAAGTGGGAATAATACTAGTGCCTATTTCGTAGTCTATTTATAAGGATTAAATGAGTTAATTCTATAAAAGCTTAGGGTAGTGTTGGTACATGATAAGCCCCACTGTGAGTGTCTGATAAATAGGATGGAGCTGGAGGGACCGGCATCGGCCATACTAGGTGGAGTTTTGAGTTTGGTCTTTGTATTCAGAGAGCATCAGAGTGTTAACAAGTGAGGAGGGGGGTGAAAGGGAGGAGGCGGCTTGGCTTAGGTCCAGCCTCGCTCCTCCCAGCCCATGAATACCCAGAGGGCCTCCTGCTGGCCCCAGCCCTGCCTGCCTCTCCCCACCCCTGGCCTTCCAGGGCCCCCTGTGGCCCTGTGGCATCAATCGATGTATAGGAGACTGTAGGGGCTGGGGCCACCCCCACCAAGGCACAACTGCGGAAAATTTATGGCCCAATTACTTGCCACAAGAGGTCAAGGAGGGGCCCTGAGGAGGTCCAGGGCATATGGCCCTGGCTGGGCTGAAAGGATAGTGAGACTGGATATGAGTGTGCTGAGTGGGGAATGGATTGAGGTGGGGATAGGGGTACAAAATCACTGGCTGGGACTGGAGGTGAAGTTGGGTGCAGGACACTTGGGGACTGATGCTGAGGGTTCAAGAGCTGGATGTGCTTCCTGGCCCAGCCACCTCCCTCTCTATGCCTCCGCTTCCCGGTGAGTAAAATGGAGCCGAGAATAGCGGCCCCTCAAAGGTGGTGCGGACGGGAGGAGGGGCAGGGCTCAGTCACCAGGCCCGAGGTAGCATGGAGAGTGTATGGACACCAAAATCAGTTCTGTGGAACCGAGGCAGGAAGGCCCAGAGTGTCTGCGGCTGCAGAGGTGGTGTGGGACGTGTCACACGTCTTTGTCATTGTGTTTGGCTTCCATGCTGAGGGCGGGGGGACCCTGGGAGGGTCTAAGCTGGGTTTGCTCTTTAGAGGGAGGCCTGGCCACCATCTGGAGAAGAGACTGAGGCAGGGAGGCCAGCCAGAGCCTGTTTTGAGAGTCCACGTAACAAGGAGAGATGAGGGTCTGAACCTGGGCCCTGGCCGTGGGGTGGGGGTAGGTGGTCAGGATCATGGGGGAAAGAGGCAGGCTAAAGATTGTGTCTCTGTGGAGTAAGAGAGGGTGTGATGGGTCCAGAGCTCAGGAGAGGGGCCAGGTAAGAGGCCACAGCCTGGGGCAGGCCTTGGGAGGAGGGGTGAGCAGCCCCAGGGAGGGAGTGTGAAACCCACCGGAAGAGGGGTGGGCAGGGGATGGGGCCCAGGAAAGAGCCAGAGAAGGACTGGCAGCGAAGCAGGGGAGAGAGAGGGTCAGACGCTGAGAGGAGTGAGCAGCAAGGAGAGCTTAACAGGGCCGGGGTACCGGGACTGAAGTGTTCTGGGGTCAGTGGTAGGACTGAGGGTGACCCTGGGGGGAGGCGAAGGCAGGAGCAGGGGTGCACTTGGAGCTGGTGTGGCGCCTTCCCAGGGAGCTGCCAAGGGCATGTGCTGCTGTCAGCTGGAGGAGCAGGCAGAGATGGAGGCTTTTAGAAAGGACTTAAAGCCATGTGCAGGGAGGGGTAAGTGGTCAGGGAAGAAAGGCAGCATCTCCACTTCCGTGGCTGGGGGGGACCCCAGAGGGGACGGACAGGTAAGGAAGATCAGGCCTGAGGTCTCAGCCAAACAGGAAGTAAGGTGTCTGCGGTCCAGGGAGAGGGCCAGGTGGAGCGGAGGCTGAGGGAGAGGCACCAAGCTGGGAGCCTTGGCTGTGGAAAGTGGAAAGGAAGGGAAAAGTTAGACTGAGATGGGGAAAAGTTAGACTGGGATGGGTTATAAATCTGTGGCAGCCCCTTTCCCATGGTGGAGGGGTTCGGGGTGGTTGCTGAAAATGCCTGTGTCCAATAAAAATGATACCTGGCCCCCATTCTCATTCTCCAGGATCCCTGCTCAGGCTCCAGTCTTGAAAGGATGGGAGCTTCAGAGTCCTCTCTGACCCCAGATGCTGCAGGCTCCCTCCCTTCCACCAGGTTTTGCCACCAGCAAATGGGAAATTTGGTAATCACCATGATTCCAAGCTTACCTTTGTACCAGCACCTCCCGATGCTCACAAAAGGGGGTGTCTGCGTTGGCTCCATCACCGTCAATTGCCAAGGTCTGTTACCACAAACCCCTTGTCAGATTTACTTTTGTGTCTCCAGTACCGGGTGTGGAAGCAGGCGTTCCTACCTTTTACAGCCATCATTTGGCTGCGTCTGCTGCCCCCTGCTGTCTCACACTGGTTGGTGCAGAATAATAATCCTAAAGCTAACACTGGCTGGTTCTCAAACCTTTTGGTCTCAGGACCCTTTTTCATATCCTAAAAATTACTGAGGACCCCAAAGAATTCCTATTTACATATGGCTTATATTGGTATTTACCATATTATAAATTTAAACTGAGACATTTAAAATACTTGTTATTAATTTAAAATAGTAATAACAATCTTAGTAAATATTAAAGCATTTTTATGAAAAATAACTACATTTTCCAAAACAAAAAGTTAGTGAGAAGAGTGGCATCATTTTACATGTTTAAAAAATTTTGAGGGGGAGGGTATAGCTCAGTGGTAGAGTGTGTGCTTAACATGCAGTAGGTCCTGGTTCAATCCCCAGTACCTCCATTAAAATAAATTAATTAATTAAAACCTAATTACTCCCCCATAAAAAATGATTTATAATTTTTTTTAAATAATAAAAATAAATAAATAAATTGTAATGGTTGCCAAATAGAAAATATATTGTTTTGGTTGAATATATTGTTTTAACCAATATACTGTTTTGGTCAAAAGTTTACAAAGAAAATACAGGCTTATACTGATGAATTAGAAAAGGGAGGGGTATTTTAATGGCATTTTCAAATAATTGTGTCTATTCTTTGATACTAACTCAAACTGGTCACATTTCTTGAAGTTTAGCTGCTATTTGAATCTGAAACCACTGGTCTCTTTGCACTTTGAATGTGTCTTTTACCAATGTGTGATTTTGTAACAGTATTGGCCATTGGGGAAAAACAATGGTTCGCCAAATCATGGAGATCTTTCAAATACTGATGAAGTTCAGTACATAATATTAAAAAATCAAATTTGTTAATATAACCACCAAACTCATCAGAAAAGTCTTTTAAGTACTGAGGAGCTGTCATGCTCACAGTGGTAAACACAAGTTTTCCAAAATTCTAATTTTCATTTGAAAGCTAAATTTTACCATTCGCAACAAATACTGTCAGTTTACTTTGAAATGGCAGACTGATTTTATTCATTTTGATAAAATGTCTGCCAGCTACTCAAGTCTGCATAACCATAATTTATCTGTCAGTTATTTCTTTCAAGTAAAAATGGTGTTCCATAAAAAAAGTGGCTAGTTCAGCTCACAATTCAAACAACTGCACAAATGCTTTTCCCTGAGACAACCGCTGCACTTCTGTCTGCAGCAGAAGTGCCATGTGGTGCTTACTGACCATTCTGTCACACAGAATATTAACAAGTGCATTTAAGAATCAATATAGAGTGAATTAAAACATTTGTATTGCTTCATCAATGACTTTCTGGGGTGATACTGGTAGTGTTTTACTGTGCGGGAGTGGCCGCAGAGAATACAACAACTTCTTGTACAGCTTGGAGCTGCTGCTCTGATTTTTGCTGAGGATGTTAGCCGTTTTACTGCCATTGCTTTGGCATCATTGTGAAATGCCACCCCAGTGAAAAAGACAAATGACACCTCATTGTGAAAAGAGTAAGGACCTCAGAGACCACTCCCTGAAAGGGTCTGCTCTGGAGTGTGTATTGCATACTAGGTACTGGTCTAGGCATTTTACTCTTCTGAAAAAATACTGTGGTAAAATAGACATAGCATAAAATGTACATTTTAACCATGTTAACATGTACAGTTCTGTGCATTAAGCACATCCACATTTCCATCTCTGCAGCAAGCCCCAGCAGCCACCAGGTCACCCTGGCCAGCTTCGGGGTTGTCCTAGACTTTACTCCCCAAAGCCAGTCAGTCACGGAACTCAGAGAGGGGAATTCTAGAGCTATTGGCATTCCCAGGCTTCTAACTCTGGAGTTTCTGTCTCTCAAACATTGTAACATCTTTTCAACCACTCTCTGACCCTATGGCTCCCATAATCACCGCGCCAGGCTGGGCCCCATCATCTCAGCCTCCTCACCACTCTCCCTACCTCCTCTCCCGCCCTCTCCAGCTCACCTCCCACTCCTTCTAACTCCGATCTGACCACACCAGTCCCTTGATTAAAACTCTTCAGTGGATCCTCATTCTCCCCGACTCCCAGCAGCACCTGCTGGGCCCTCTACATGGAATGCCTTTTTCCTTGGCCAACCTGGAAGTCCCAGCTCCAGTTTCTCCTCCTCTAGGGAGCTTCCCTCAGATTGTGAGGTAGGTCTGCCATCTGTGAGTGGAGAGAGGGTAGGAAGAATTTGCAGGGCAGCTCTGAGAGTCCTGCCAGGGCAAAGGCCCTAGGGTGGGATGTACCTGGTCTTTCCAAGCCCGGAGGCCAATGTGTTGGGTAGAGGGAGTGATGAGGGTAACGGGGATGGAGGGAGGTAAAAGATGGTCTACAAGGTCACAGAGATCAGGTCACAAAGGGTCTAGAGCCCACGGTGAGGAATTTGACTTTTCCTCCAACTGAAATGGAAAAGCACTGGAGATTTCTAAGCAGAGAGGTGTCACCATTTGCTTTGTGAGTTGAATACACCAAGGGGGAAAGGATAGGAGCAGGGAGGGCAGAATGTGGCCTCAGATGAGAGGCAATGGTGGCTCTGATCAGGGTGACAGCAGGGGCAGTGGAGAGGTAATCAGATTCTGGGGTGTCTTTGGGAGGCAGAGACCCAGGATTTTCTGATGAATTAAATGTAGGTTGTGAGAGAAAGAAAGGAGTCAAGAATGACCCCAAGTTTTTGGCCTGAACACCTAGATGGATGGTGTTGCTGTGATCTGACACTGAGGAAGATGACAGCAGGAGCAGATTTGGGGGACAGATCAGAATTCGAGTTTGGACATGCTAATTTTCAGATGTTGCTTAGACATCCAAGTGGAGATGTCAGGCCTACAGTTGGCTATACAAGTCCAGAAACTCAGGAGCGGTTTCTCCTCTTCTCCTGATGTGGGAGCCTCAGAGCTCAATCTTTGGGCTTGTCTCTTCTCCCCTCAGAACCATTTCCATGTGAGTCTTATTCAATGGAAAGGCTTCAAATACTTTCTCTGTGCCAACAACTCATAGATGTGATGGCTGGGGCTCTAGCTGCCATCTTGGTCTTTGAAGCTGCACCCTAGGGTTGGAGGAGCCATGAGCTGGAAGGAGGCTGAATCCCAGAGGACTTAACAAAGCAGAGCCCCCTTACCACCCTGGAACCGTCTATTTCCAGACTTTTCTGTGAGAGAGAAACAAACGCTCTTGTTTAAGCCAGAATGCTTCTGTTATTTACAGTTAAACTGAATCCTGCAATGATACCTCCTGTTGGCTGCATTATCTCATGTTCATCCCCTCAACAGCCCTGGTAGAGTGGATTTTACCCACCTCACTTTAGAGAAGAGGAAAGGGGCGCCAGGATTTTAGGCAGGTGGCCAGTGTAAGGCTGAAGTGGGCACTCTGACTCCTGGCCCTGCTCTCTCCACCAGCCCCTGGGGTCACTCCTAGGCTGACCTCCCTGTGTGCACTAACGCCATCTGGGTTTCCCAGGGTCCTTCATCCAGGGCTCAGAAGCATCTAATGAGCAGGAGGAGCAGTCTGGGGCTCAGAGCTGTGGCAGGGTGATAACTGCCGCAGTTTGCCCTGGACTGTTAGCACTGAGAGTCCCATATCCCTCGGTCATGGGCAAACCCAGACAGGTGGTCACCCTAGAGCTTGGGTTCCAGCCAGGACCCATCACTGCCCCTGTGGGCACCCAGACCCTGAGCCATTACAACCTGCCCCTTTCCAGGCACATATTCCCCCCCCCAATCCCTGAGCCCTGGGAGCTTCCTGAGCTGGGGCCGTGGCTGGGAGCCCCCGGGGTCTGGCTGGGGGCTGGAGCAGGGGTTAAGGGATTAAGGAGATGAGGCTCATGCATACTGGCAAGAAATAACAGCCCAAATTACATCTGGACTTGACTGTGCACTGTCCTCAGAGGTTAGCAGCCCCCACACCTACCGTGACCTTCCCTGACCCCCTGACTCTCTGCATATGCTGTGACCCACCAAGAAAGCCGAGTCCCAGCCTGCTGTGGTCTGGGGCAGTCAGGCTGCCCTGAGGGTGCCCTTTCAGCCCTGCCTCCATCCAGCACCCATCACGCAGGGATGAGCCCTGACTCAGCAGAGCACAAGGGGGCTCTGCACCCAGAAGGACGCATGTCAGATCCTGGCTCTCCTGCCTTCTACCCTTGTGAATGTGGCCAGTGATTTCACCTTTTGAGCCTCAGTTTTCTCATCTGTGCAACAGGGATAACAGTATCTACCACTTTAGGCTGTGGAGGGGTTAATGAGATAATGCCCCGTGAAGCTTGGCACAGAGCCAGGCACACAGCTAAGGCCCGTCAAGGTTGTCATCATGGCTGCTGTTGTATTACCACCCCTCTGGGCCAGGCAGCCTTTGTGCTGGAGGCCAGGGCCCCAGTGATAAGCCAGCAGCCATCTGGGAGTCCCCAGGGAAATCACAGTCTGACGGGGACATGGGACACAAGGCAGTTCTCAAAAATAAAATAACGGTTCAAATGGAGGAGGGAACAAGGTGTGGTGGGAGCATCAGGGAGGAGAAGCGTCTCAATATGGACTGTGGGGCAGTCAGGGAGGTCATCCTGGGGGAGGCAGAGCTTGAGTGGAGGCTGGCAGAGGAGCAGATCTTTGCCAGGCAGATCCAGGCAATGAAGGAGCCTCTTGGGACTCTCTACAGTCTAGGGTTCTCTTTTCCTATTGATACAGGTGGGGTGGGAACCAGGCTTGTCAGGCTGGCTGGCATCTCTGCACAGGTTCCAGAAGCTTCAGACAAGAAGGCCCTAGCACCCCACATCCTAAATGGAGTGTCAGACCATCCTGAAGTGCCAGCAGAGGGTGTGCTCCCAGACCTGTCCTGCCAGGCTCCACTCATCACCCATCCGTGTTAAATGGGTTTTTTTTAAGAGATAGAAAAGTACCAAATGTTATCACTTATATGTAGAAACTTAAAAAAAGACACAATTGAACTTACCTACAAAACAGAAAAAGACTCACAGGCATAGAAAGCAAATTTATGGTTACCAGGGGAAGGAGGTGGGAAAGGATAAATTGGGAGTTCAAGATTTGCAGATACTAACTACTATATATAAAATAGATAAACAACAAGTTTATACTGTATAGCACAGGGAACTATATTCAATATCTTGTAGTCATTTGTGGTGAAAAAAGAATATGAAAATGAATATTTGTATGTTCATGTATGATTGAAGCATTATGTTGTGCATCAGAAGTTAACACATTTGTAAACTGACTATACTTCAATTAGGAAGAAAGAAAGAAAGAAAAAGAAAGAAAGAAAGAAAGAAAGAAAGAAAGAAAGAAAGAAAGAAAGAAAGAAAGAAAGAAAGGAAGGAAGGAAGGAAGGAAGGAAGGAAGGAAGGAAGGAAGGAAGGAAGAAGGAAGGAAGGAAGGAAGGAAGGAAGGAAGGAAGGAAGGAAGGAAGGAAGGAAGGAAGGAAGAAAGAGTCACCCTGCTCTGTTTCCCCTCCTTCCTTTAAGTGACGAGGGCCTGTGTCCAAAAATTATTAAGAATTTCAAGATAGTGAGACCAGAGCAACAAACTGAGAGTAGAGTCTTTTTACTTATAGCTGCCAGATTTAGAAGAAAAAAAAAATAGGGCACCCAGTTAAAGCTGAGTTTCAGATGACCAATGAATAATTTTTAATATAAATGTGTCTGGTGCAATATTTGCTATAAAAGTCTTTTGTTTACCCCAAATTCTAGATTTTTATTACAAATATTCCACCAGACACATATATACTAAAAACTACTCGGTGTTCATCCGAAATTCAGTTTTAACTGGGAGTCCAGTACTTTAACTGGCAACCCTACCAGGCTGTACCCTGCCGTCTCCTCCATTACCTGGGGCTCCTAGGAGAAGGGGTCTCAAACTTCAGGCTGCATCAGAATCTCCAGGAGGGCTCCTTAAACAGATTGCTTGGCCCAACCCCCAGAGTTTCTCACTTGCAGGTCTGGAGTGGAGCCCAAGAATTTCATTTCTAACAAGTCCCAGGATGACGCTGATGCTGTTGGGCCTTGAGAACCACTGTTCAAGGGTCCATTACCCTTGTGAAGCCCATGAAGAGGACACAGAAAAGTTCAGTGACCCAAAATGACCACCAGAGAGCAGAAGTACCCACTACTCAGGCCTCAGGCAGAGCCCACTGTCCTGGGGCTGAGCTTAGACCTCTGCTGAGCATTTGTTCTGGGCCTGACCATGTCCTGGCTGTGATGAAAATGTGGGTCAGACTTAATGCCTGCCCTTGAGGAGCTCAGGGTCTGGTCAGGGAGTCAGAGGTGTTACCTGACAATTACAATTGGTGCTGAAGAGGTGGGAAGCACTGGCTGGGGTGGGGAGGCTGTGGGAGCCCAGAGAAGGCTGTGGGTACTCAGGCAGGCTTCCTGGAGGAGCTGGTGGCATGAGTAGAAGTCACTCAGGCAGGGAGAAGAGGAGGAGGGGCACTCTGGGCATAGGGATCCATGACTACAAGGACATGCAGGCTGGGAAGTGTCAGGTGTTCTCTGGGAGTAGTGCAGGGGCAGGAAAGATAATTAGTGGGGGAACACCTGGCAAGGGTGGCAGGGCCTGCCTGGGTCCTGAGGGAGGTCTCAGGGAGCCCCAGGAGGGTTTTAACTGATGGTTAGAATGATTTCCTGGCAACGGTGTGGAAGAGGAAAGAGCAGAGGTAGGGAAGCTAGTGCAGTCATCTAGGGAAGAGGTGATCAGACGAAGTAAGAATGGCAAATCTCATTCATTCATTCATTCATTCATTCATTCATCCATTACACACATTTATGGAACAACTTCTCTGAGCCAAGCTTTGGGCTGGGTGCTAGGACTCGGTGGCCATCTCAGAGAGCTTACAATCTAACAGGAAAGGCCACCAACCAACAGCCCATGGCTCAATTAGCCAGCCAGTGACAGTTGTGGTCCTTGAGGGATCAGTCCAAGGGATGCTAAAGAAGCCAAATGGCAGGGTCTGGGCAGAGGTGGGGGATGGGCAGTATCTCCCAGGGGAGCCTATGACCTGGGTATCCTGACCCAGCAAGCACAGATGCCTCATTCAGGCAGACCTTGGCACCCTCCCCACTGCAGCCCTGAGCTAACAATATGGCCATTGAAGGCTGCTGCCATGGCTTGAGGTCCAGGCCTTCCTGCTCCCATCCTCCCTCAGCCACACAATCCTGGCCTTTAGCAGGGAAGAAAGAGCAGGATTATATGCAGGTACCAGGGGCTGGGCCCACTCCTTGACCAGTTTAAGCCTGGCCCCCAGTTCCAGGTGGGCACCTGGGCTGTCACCTTCCTCAAACATCCAGGGCTCCTGGTTCTAAGCATTTGAAGGGTCAGGTAACTAGAAGCAAGGGGAGGGACCTTAAGTGCCAAAAAGATGCCCTCTAGGGGCTGTCCTGGCTGCTCAGGGTTCCTGGAGCACACCTCATTCATTTACAGAAGTGACGTTGGCCTCAGGGATGAAGTGGATTACAATCAAGCTAACTGGAGCACTACTCTCTAGAAGGGTGGTCTTCTTGCTGTCCTGAGAACACGCTAGTTCCTTCTAGCTTTGGAGCCTTTATATATACAGTTCCCTCTGCTTGAGGTGCTCTCCTCCACTCAGATTTCACAGGGTTGGCTTCCTTGACAGGCAGAATAGTGGCTCCCAAAGGCATCCATGTCCTAATCCCTGCATATGTTAATTTACATGGTCAAGGGGACTTTGCAGATATGATTAAATGATGGTTCTTGAGGTAAGGAGATTATCTGGTAGCCCTGTGTAACCACAAGGGTCCTTATAAGAGGGAGGAGGGGATGGAGGTTAGAGAAACAGATGTGATGACAAAAGCAGAGGTCAGAGAGAGGGGCAGCTATGAAGATGCTACGGTGACGGCTTTGAAGATGGTGGATGGGGCCACGAGTCAAGGTGTGCAGGCAGCCCCTAGAAACTGGAAAGGGCAAGGAAACAGACTTGCCCAGAGCCTCCAGTTGGAACGCAGCCCTGCTGACCCATTTTAGTCTCCTGACATCCATAACTATAAGAGGATACATTTTTACTGTTTTAAGGCACTAAGTTTATGGTAATTTGTTGAATCGGCAATAGGGAACTAATATAGCTTCTCATTATTCAGGTCTCAGGCTCCCCATCGGCCACCCTGTAAAGGAGTCATCTCCCCAGCTCCAGTCACCTGTTTTTGTTTCTTCGTAGTGCCTACCGTTATCTGGAGTTATCCTACCTGCTGCTTAGTGTAACGCCTGTCTCCTCCATCCACATGCAAGGCCTCTTGAAAAGTGAAGGTCTTGTTCTGTTCCCTCCTATGTCCCTGAACCAGAACAGTGCCTGGTACATAGTGGGCCCTTGATAAATACTGGTTGCATAAAAGGAGGAGTAAATAGAAGGGTGATGTATGATCTCCCTCCTGTGCACACTGAGGGCAAGGAAAGGGGGAAGCTGTGGCTGGCTGGGGGAGGTCCCCAAGGCTGTGAGAAGGCAGAGGGGGTCTCGGGACTCTGAGGATGGAGGGAGAGAGGCACTGAGGGGCAGGGAGCAGATCCCTGTATGCCTGTGGGAGCTGCAGTGGCATCTAACACAGAACTGGTGGTGCGCGGACTTTCCAGTTTACAGGGCTCTCCACTTTCAAACTCAGCACCCCCCTGTTCTTTTTCTTTTGTCCCTCTGAACAACCTGAAAGACAGGCTATTAAAAAGAACCGTTGTTCTCACTTTGCAGACGGGGGCACTGAGGCTCTAGACAGTGATTTGAGAGTGGGAAGACATCTCGGTGCATCTCAGGCAAGGACTCATGGGGTCTGGGAGGTCCTGAGGCTCGCCTGCTTCCCTAAGCCTTCCCAGTCCTACTAGACATGCAAGCTTCCAGCTGCTGGACAGTCCTTCTGTCCATCTGCCTGGGATGCCATTCCTCACCTCGCTTTCTCTCAGGGCTGGGACTAGGGTGAGGCAAGTGAGGCATTTACTTTGGGTACAAGTTAAAAGGGGCACCCCAACCTCAATAATCAAAAGAAATAACCCTTTCATGCAATGTTTATAAAAATTGAAGTAAATGCAAAAAAAAAAAATCCAGGAGGAACAAAATGTCAACATTCTAAATAAACACACTTTTTTTTCTCTTTTGGCTCAGGCTCCAACATGGCTTAATACAGTATTGTTTTCTCCATCTTGTCCAGGGATGGCTACATGATGCCTGGGGCCCCTTCTGCAAAAATTATCCTGAATTTCAAGATAGCAACAGCAGAACATCTAACCAAGTGCGGGGCACTATCAGAACAAGCAGGTCGTACGTTGGCCCTGATTCTGCCTTTATTTAAAATGTTGATATGTTGTTCATCATCAATTTTTTTACATTGATTTTGATTTTTTAAAATATTGCATGAAAATGTTACTTGTCTTCACCACTGTGGGTTTTGGTGTTTTCATTAATTGTGTACCTGTGGAGAGCACCTCACTTTCCTCACCAAGGCAACTCTGCTTGCTGTGAGTTCCTTCTCCACCCCAGGCAGCCTCCTCCAGGAAGCCTCCCCTGCCCCCATTCCTGTGTGGGTTCTGGAAACCCTCTGTCTTCTCCCCTGTCACAGCCTTGTGCACTCTGTGTGAGCTCTGTTGCTTACAGACACGGGGCAGATTTGGGTTGTTTCTGTGTTCTCAGCACAGGGCCTGGCTCAAAATAGTTGCTCAGGAAAAATTGGCTTTGAGTGAAAATGAGTGGCCTGCCAGTGTTTGGAATTCTATGTCAACATGATGCCTTTGTCGAGTCTTTCTGTCTCGAGAAGGGCCTTGGTAAAACCCCTGTGGGGGTAACCCTGTAGCAAGAATCCATCTCTGGAAATGCTCAGCGGTGGCAAAGCCAGCTCTGTGGGCATGGGGCCAGCTCGTTCCCCGCACACCTCCCCTGGGACACTGCAGCAGACCCAGGGGACAGGGCAGACTTCTGGCAGGACGCGGGGATGGGCCAGTGCTGTGGGCGTGGATGAAGGCAGAGAGGGCCCACTGTCAGGATTTTGGTATCAAGGTAGCCTCATCTCTACTCTGTGCTGCCCTGGCCCATGGCCTGTCACTGACCCATCGCTCACTGCACAAGCCACGCTGAGCTCCGTTTCTGGGCCGAGCTCCATGCTGGGTGACTCCTAGACTCAGGGACTCACAGTGTTATTTCCATAACCAGGCTTCCTGCCTTGTTCCTGGGACCAGGTTTGTCTAGATTTGCAGCTAAGATTCTTTCTGGCACTCAGTTCCACTCCTGCCAGTCTTCCAGGGCTAGAACCCTGTGTCAGGGAGCTCGAGGAAGCTGCCCATGGGTCCCTGAGCCTCAGCCCATGGTGATCCCTTTAGATCGCCAACTATTTCCTGGGACTCTGTCCCCGCTGGCTACCCCTTGTCCACATCCTCCTTCTTCATGGCCTTGACACTGGGGCCTAGGCAGGGTTAACAAAGAATCAACTTATAGGCAGTGCCCAAGATGGGGACAACTCTGAGTCCTGGGCATCAGTGATGCCAGTGTGAGCCTCTCCAGTTGGCTGCAGCAGACAGAACCCCAGACCCCAAGCAGGGAAACCTGGCTTCAAATCCAGGCGCCATCATTCCTGGGCTGTTTGAGGCTCAATTTCCTCATCTGTGAATTGGGAATTAAAATGCCTGCCTCACAGCAGGGTTACAGAGTTAACAGAGAATGTGAAAGCTCCCAGCACATAGTGGGCATCCATATATGCCAGGTCCCTTTCTCCTGTGTTTAGTTTGGGAGCCCAGACTAGTCAGCTGTGCCCCTGATGATCCCCTTCCTCCTCCCAACTTGAGTTCTTTTTTGTGACTCTCTGTCCCAGCGAAAGAAATGGGGAAACTGAAGCTCAGAGGGATGGGGGCAGGGTAGTTGCTCGAAGTCATATACGGAGTCAGAGGCTGAGCACAGATGGAGCCCAGGACCTGGCTCTCGGTCTGGGCTCTGCAGGTGCGCAGTTCTTCCCCTCACATCTCCCCATCTGGCCTTGGGAATGCTGAGCCTGAGAAGGACTGCTGTATCGGCAGCACCCTGCACAGAGCTGAGGGCTCCGGGTGCTTCCATGAAAGGCGTGTTTCCCTCCTGAGTCAGAGCAGACCCAGAAAAGACTGCTCCAGCCTGCCCTGAGAGCCAGTCCCTCCTCCCCGCTGGAACCTCTGGGCAGTGGCCAGCACAGCTGCATCCTCTCAGCAGGGCCTGCAATGATAGGCCCACGTTGCATCAGCTCAGCCTGTCCCTGGGCCGGCTCCAGCCTGCCAGCCAATGGGGCTGGGCCCAGTGTACAGATGCCGGCACTGACCCACCCACCCGCCACGGAATCACCACGCGGCCTGGGCCTCCCTCAGCATTCTCAGCAAGGGAGGAGGGATGGAGGGCACTGGGGCTCCATTGCATCCAGCATGGCCTTCCTCCCTCTGCTCCTGCCCCTCCACGCCGCTCCCTAACAGGCCCTGCCAGCTCCTCCTCCTAGATTCGCCCTCCTGGAGGGGGCAGAGGTTTCCCCCTCCACCCGGCATGGGCCTGTTTCTCCCCAGCCTCTGTTCTTCTCACCCTCCGTACCTGCTCTTACCCACACGGTCCATTCCATGGCATGCATTACTCTCCTGTGCCTTGACTCCCAAACTGTCCTCTTCAGCCTGGCCTCCTGCCCCGAGGGCCAGACTCATGGATGCTGCAGCCTCCCAGCTACTCCAATCTACCGACAATGGAGCTCACCGCCTGCCCCTAGAGTCTCCATCTCAGAGAGGGGACTGTGTGCCACCCGTTTACCCAGGCCAGACCCTCAAGAGTCCTCTTTCCTCCTTCTCCTTAGCCCTCCATGCCCCAGTCCACTGCTGAGTCCTCTTAGCCCCATGGCCCCTGCCTGGGTCCAGGACCAGCATCTTGCTCTGGGTTATTGTTACATTCTCCTCTCTGGCCTCCCTCTGTCACTCTCCACTCAGCAGGCACAGAACTCCTTTCAAAACTCCAATGTGACCTTGTCACCTCCCTGCTAAACTGCCTTCAGGAGGGACCCCGAGCTCCTGCAAGACTGACCGGCCTGGCCATCTTCTTGGCCATCTTCTGCAGCTCTGCCCACACATAATTTTGTCCCCTCACATGGTGACCTTTGTCAGGTTTGCTTCCCATGAAATCCTGTCACAATCCAGCCCATTTTAGCCTGAGATCTAAAACCTGTGGGGGTAGAAAATGTCAGGCCTGGCCAGATGGGCTCCAGCCCCAGCCTCCCCAGAGCTGCAGTGCGGGGGCCTGAGTCCCAGACCCCATCACGCCCAGGATTCCCCAGCCCCTTCTCAGACATGGACTGACAATGATAAACTGTGTTAATCCATTTAAGAGTATTTCCTTCTGGCCTTCTTCTATGAATAGTATACGTATCTCTCTACATCTTTAACTAATACATATTCATTGGGAAAAAAAACCCCTCCAAATAGTAGAAATGTTTTAAAAATTAGTTGGAAATCACCTAATAAGATTTGCCTTTTTGGTGAAATGTGAACACCTTCCCACACATCTGTGCCTGTGTGCATAGAATTTTAGTACACATGCTGCTTTATAAGCTGCTCCATTATAATACACCAATCCATCGTGCTACCTTGTTCTGCTTGAGGATTAAAATGGCTTCTGCCTTGACAGTGGCTGCCAATAGTCCTTCCCTTACTGACATCGCATCTAATTTTTGGTTCTTATAAATGAGACATAATAAACATACTTGTACGTGTATCTGTGCTTATATTTTAATTTTTATTAATTTATTTTTATTTTGGGGGGAGGTAATTAGGTTTTTATTTATTTATCTTCAGTGAGGATACTGGGGATTGAACTCAGGACCTTGTGCATGCTAGGCACACACTCTGCCACTGAGCTATACCTTTCCCCCCATACTTACATTTTAAAAAGTCATTTCCTTAGGCTAAATTCCTAAAAGAATATATTTTTTACCAAAAATAAATAATTTAAAATTTTTAAAATGTGTGAATAGGTAATGCATTCATATAGTCCCCAAATTCATACCAGATGAAAGGTAAGTCTCGCTCCTCCCCCTGTCAATCTCACATCCAGTCCTTCCCGGGCCAGCAAGGAATGTTACCAGTTTCTATCCACCTGCTGGGACAGTCTGTGCAGATCTAAGTAATACTCTCCTTCACTTCTCTCTCTAGTTCTGAGATCAAATCAATATCAGGACATAAAGAGCTTCCTCATTTTTTGCTTTTCCCAGCTTTGTGGTATTCCCAGCCCCTACTGATGAACTCTTGGGTTGTTTCCAATTTTTGCGATTACAAACAGTGTTGCAGGAACTATTCAGCTCATATCTTTAGAGCTACCAGTGCAAAATGTCTTCCAGAAAGGATGTGCCCATTTCTCCTCCTGCCAACAGTGCAGATGAACCCTGCTTCCTATTTAAAAATCAAACTCTTCAGATCTTCCAGATCCTGCTCATTTCTGCATGTTAACAGATGAGGAAACAGAGGCACACAGAGATGCAGTGACTTTCCAAGGTCACTGGCTGAGCGGTGGGGCCCAGACTTTTTGCCTCTTGGGCTGGGTTCTTCCCCCTTTGCCAGGCTGCTGTCCTTGGCCTGTGCCTCCTCCTCAGAGTCTCCACTCTAGCCCTTTGCTATCCTCATGTGAACGTGCAAGGCCAGGTGTGAGTGGAACTGACAGGACAGTGCTCAGAGGACAGAGCACGAATTGTCAGAGGTGGTTTCTTAAGATTAGGTAGGATCTGGCCAGGTGATAAGAGGTGAGCAGGGAGTGTGGAGCGGAGATCCTAACGTCATGTAAAGTTCTCAAAGTGCTCTCCAATTTGTTGTTTCATCTGTACTTCTCATCATTCTCCAGATTATCATTTTTATTTTGCAGAGCGGGGGCTAGACTGTGGGTACATAGCTAAAACATAGCAGAACTGGGCCAGGATCCCAGGTCTCCTGACCCCTACCCAAGCCAGGGCTTCTTGTGTCCCATAGCACTGGGGCACTGCACTGGGCTGAAGCAGATTAGGGCTGGGGAGGAGTAGGGTTGGTCAGAGTCGAGGGACCCTTTTCTGAGTGTCAGGGATACTAAGACAGGGAGGGCAGTCCTGCAGCTGATCTGGGCATCACTCTTGTTACAGCTGTCAGTGTCACCTGGGCGACAGGGTGGGTGGAGAGGCAACAGGGGAAGAGAAAAGGCAAGGTGGTATTTAACAGCCATCCAACCACCCCTCCAGCATTCCAGGCCTGGCTCTGCAGGCAGCTGGAGCCATTTCCATAGCTGCCAGAGGAGGCCTGGGAGAGGGAGGCTGGCAGAAGGGAGCTCCCAGTTCACCCAAAATAAAATGTGCTTCATACCGCCCAAACCTGAGCCTTCTTAAATGTATCCTTCCTCGCACTGACCCTAAGAAGGCAGAGAGTCTCAGCTCAGGAGTACCAAGAACCTGCACTTGCAAACTGGCTTGCCTGATGCAAGGTATTGAAGGCAACAAAGGGGCTTGGACTTTCTCCACGGGCCACTGGGAGCCACGGAAGGGTTTGGAGCTGGTGCCATGGATAGAGCCCTGGGCCGGGGACAGGAGCCCTGTCCTGTGTTCTGCACCTGGCTCATTCCATTCCCCAGTGGGAACTACAGCCTTGCTTTGTCGGTCTGGGGCACTCCACAGTGGTAGACGCTCAAGAAACACCTGCAGGTTTCAGGGTGAAGGCAGGGGAACATCAACTAGCAGGGAGTGGGGAGGCAAGGAGAAGTAACACCTTTTCATTTTACAAGTGGAAACTGAAACCCAGAGAGGGGAAGTGACTTCCCCGAGGTTTCACAGCTAATAAGGGGTAAAGAGTGTGGAATTCTGACTTTTGGGCTGTGCCCTTGCCCCTTGCCTCTTGAGTTGAGTCTGTACCTGTGTACAGGTACCCATGAGGCATCTGTGCCATGTGTGGTGTATTTGTGTTGCTAGCGAGTTATGCAAATGTGTGTATGTGGATTGCATGAAGGAGCTGCAGTGGGTGGGTAGACACGTGTGTGTTGGCAGTGTCATGTGTCAAGGGGCGTGTGTCTCCTGGGTGCTGTGTCTGGAGTGGCCTCAGCACCAGGAGGACTGCAGGAGGTTGGGGGTGGGGCCTGCTCTGGGAGGAGGAGGGAGGAAACATGTGTCTGCCCACCCCCCACCGGCCTCCCACCCTCCAGCGTGGCAGCTCACAGGACAGCCCTTCCGTCAGAAGGCCCCACACTCCATGAGAGAATCAGAGATTGCCAAAATCGCGTTTCCCTGACTCATGCTTGGGGCTGCGAGCACATTCTTGGCTCTTGGACAGCATCTCAAAGGAGCACTGCCAGTGGCGGCCCTGGCTTCCCAGGGAGAGGGCTCACCATGGGCTGGTTATTGGAGCCTTTTTTGGCCACATTTTTATCCCGTGTAAAAAGAAGAGAGGGAAGACACCGCCTTCCAATTAACAACCTATAATTAAAAGTGAGATATCGTTTAGGGTGACTGGCATAGGGCCTGACCACAGCAAAGTGCCCCATGAATGTCACTTCCTTGTCCTCTCCCTGCCCCTCCTCTCCATCTTCCCATGGACAAAGGTTCAAATCCCAGTTTTGACTGCAACTTGCTGTCTGGCCTCGAACATGCCACTTAGCCTCCTTGAACCTTGGTTTCCTCGTGTTTAAAATGGAACCATTTACCTAAGAGTATTAAATATGATAATATAAATGTGCTGGGCACTTAAATAACATGTTACTTTTTGTCTTAGGATTCTGTAGGGTGAGGACTGCCTCAATCTAGTCATTGGGGCTAAAGAGAGCCGTTTCTGCAGTACCTGCAGAACTGGGCCTGCCTACATACCTGGGTCAGTAAGAAGACATGTGGGAGAAAGATGGCTGGGGTCCAGAGCGTGGGCTCTGGCCCAACTCTACCACTGAATTGCTGTGTGACCTTGGGCAAATCCCTGCTCCTCTCTGGGCCTATTGTCCTCTCAGTATAGTGTGGATGCAGTTGGATTCCACGGTTTTTTATTTCCTGCTGCCCATACCTTTTGGGACCTAGAGGATTTCTAGCTGAGCCCCTCTGGGAGGAGGGGGTGGGGGTGGGCAGGCACTGGAGGAATCCAGATCTGAAATGCTGGAGAATTTGTCTGCATTTCACACTCTTTCTTCCCTCCCAAGAGAGTGCTTTTTCCAGAAAGTGCAGCCTCGGAGTGTGGGGGAAGGGTTGCAGTCTGCAGGGCCTGGGCTGGGCTCTGAGCTAAGAATAATGTGGCAAAGGCTCTTGAAACTTTTTTGCTGATCTTGGAAATTTAAAGGAGCCGTTGCCTTTCTTTCTTCAGGGAGGTTGCAGGGAGGAAGTGCTTGGAGTCCAGCAGACTCAGGCAGCCACTTCCCATCCCTCACTCACTGGCCATCCCTCACTCACACTGTGTGCTGGGTACCAAGGACTCAGAGGGAGAAGAAATCTCTGCTTGTCTAAAATCTCCAATGACATTCAGTGACAATACAGTGTGATGACACAGAGATAATCAGCAGGATCCCATAGAGGAGGCTTCTGACTCAGTCTGAGCTACAGAAGCAGTCTGGCCAGGCTGGTAGAGGGTCTCCAGACCCAGCCCCCTCCCTAGGCCTCAGCTTCCCCTTCTGTAAATGGAGGGCATTGGTCCTTTCTACTCTGACCTTCCAGGATGGGTTTATCTAACATTGCAAGCATAAGCCTCAGTTTACCCTTCCCCTCAGGGCAGTTACTGAGAGTCATAGCTCTCAGCTTCCCCCTAAAGTTCTGGTGAGGCCTCAGAGAGCTAAGAGATGGAAGAGTGTGGAATAAAGGAAATTTCTGTGGGATTTTGACTACTGGACCTGCTAGAAATCAAGGCGAACCTCTCCTTCATTCCACCAGCTCTGATGGCCCCTTAGCTCACTGGCCAATTACCAACCGACCACCAAGATAGAGGTGAGGGGTGGGGTCAAGGGTGGGGTCTGGCCTGGGACTCAGGTGGTTTCCTCTAATAGCAAGGACTTATCCTTAAAAGCAATACACAGTTGAGACAAGGGGACGTCCATGAAAACCATGACAGCCATGCAAAAGAGATGGACGCTGCCCTGAGGCTTTTGAGAGATTTTGTCGATGACTGGACCATTTCTAAGAAAAGATACTGGGCTGCCTCCGAGGGAGGTGAGCTCCCTGTTCCCGGAGGTGCCTGGGTACTTGCTTTTTTGGAATACTGCAGAGAGGACTTCTGCCTGGGGAGGCAGACAGGAATCCATGACCTCTGAGATGCCTTGCAGCCTGAAGTCCTCAATACTTTAATTCCAAGATTCTTTGACTGAGATTTAACATTCAGAGATTCCTTACATGGATTCAAGGATTCCATGGGGCTTTGAGTAAGACATATTCTATGATGATCATCTTAGGATTTAAATAACCTCTGATTCTTTGACCCTGATTCAAAGAGTCTAAAGCTCTTGGGATCTAAGATTTCCTACAGCCCTTGTAATCAGCCTTCGAAAATCAGTAGTCTAACCCAGACTGAGAAGTTAGTCACCACTGCCAGGTGGGAATGGCCAGAAAGGGCCCTCCCCTTACCTTTGCTACCAGGGACCCAGATGACTCATCTACTGGGTGTTGGCCTTCATTTGCTCCCCAAGATCCAGAGATGCACCTGGAATAAAGAAGATACTCAGCATAGCTTGTTGACTGACTGAATGAACAAATGAGTGAAATGTCTCTCTATTCTATCCCCTCATCTCTATACTGGGCCCATCTGCTATCTATCATTTCACTACTGAAGAAGATTTGGGGGAGCAAGGAGGGTATCACAAATAATCTTCTGCCCTCTTGTTTTCCCTACTAACATGCACCTACGCCCATTAGAATGTACATCCTGAGGGCAGGGACTTTGTCCTCTTCTCAGCCATGTCTTCAGCACCTAGAACAGAAGTGAATACCCTAGCTTAGCTCAGAGCTCAAGCAGCTATCAGTTGTGCGAGGGTGGGATGAGAGGAGCTGATAGTGAGACCTGGACCTGAGGGAGGGGACCTAGACAGGGAGGGGGCAGGGATAACCAAAGACAGACAGACAGAGAGGGGAAGGAAGCAAAGAATGACATTTCACAAAGGAACTGAGGCCCAGAAAGGAAAGTAACTTGTTTAGGGTCACACAGCATATTACTTAGTGGACAGCCAAGGTTTTCCTTCCTGTGCAACCCTCTAGGCCCAGCCAGACCAACTGATGTTCCCTCGGTCTCTCCAAGACGTTCCTGGGTGAGAGTCAGGTACTAGGACTGGTCCAACCCCTCTCCCTGTCAGGGTAGTCACTGAGGTTGAGCGCCAAGGTGTTTGGGATAAACTGAGGATGGAGAAGGGTGCTGCCTCCCAACCTCTGACCACTTTCCCTGAGACAAGGAGGCGGGCCCTGATTGAGGAGGGTGTATGGGGGACCCAGTTAAGTTTCAGCTTGAAAATGGAGGATTGGATGCACTTGGGGAAAGGGGTGCTGGGAGGAATGGATGTGTGATCAGGGGTAACATGGTTTATGCAAAGAGCCTTGGGGTGTGAGTGGGCTCCTCTCTGGAGAGCTGGACCATTGGAGCCTCCTGTGTTCTCCAGCTCAGCAGTTCAAACTCCCACAAGGGTGCGGAGCCTCAGCTGAGTCGAAGGACGCCCGCGCGCTCTGCAGTCGCGGGGTTCCCAGGCACCCAGCTTCAAGGCTGGGGCTCCCAGGGCGCAGCCACCCCGTCCGATGAGGGGGGCAGTAGGACCCAGGGGCCAGATCGTCCGCAGAGGGAGGGGGCGGGAGCCAGGGCGGTTTAGGGGAGGTCTTTGGCTTTTTTTTTTTTTTTTTTTTTTTGGCGGAGCCGGGGCGCCCTCCGGAAGCTTTTCCAACTTTCCAGAAGTTTCTCGGGACGGGCGGGAGGTGGGGTAGGGGGACGCCATATATAGATCTGGAGATCGGGGGCGCGGCGAAGAGGGGAATCCGTTCTCGGCTCGACTGAGACTCTGTCTGCGGTGCCCGCGCCAGCCCAGCCCGCCAGGTGAGGGGCGGGGGGCCGGCCCGGTGGGGCGGGAGCGGCCAGGGGAGCGGCAGCAGCTTTGGGGGTGCTCAAAGGAATAAGGGCGGCGAGCGGCCGCCGGGAGGGTTTAGGGTCCAAACTAAAGCCCTTAAACTGGAGTCCCTGGCACTTCGGTGGCTGCTGGAAGGTTCAGGATCGAGAACCCGGGGTCAGATGGTGATGGCAGAACGAGCCTGAGGGGTAAGGCAAAGATCAGAGCCGGGACGGGGAATTGAGGGACTCAGAGGACCCGGAAAGAGTGCAGGGTTCCCTAGAAGTCGAGGGCAGGGGTGGTGATGGCAGAGAGGGAACAGTGGGGCTGGGGGCCAGGATGCTGGGTTCATCCATCTGCAGAATGAAGGAGGGAGGAGATGGGGTCTGGAGTCCCCTCCAGCAGGGACAGGGAGGCCAGGCCAGCTCTGCAGTTCAGGGTGTTTCCAGTTGTGGGGTTGAGGCCTAGGTGCCAGTGGACCAATCTCCTCACAGGCCTGTTGGGGGGGCATCTGAGCCTCCTGAGGTAGGGTGGTAGTAAAGGAGGTGAAATAGTCTTGACTTTTCCTGGGGGGCCAGTTTTGGCTTTTGGGGTCCCCATGGTTGGGAGGCATCACCCATGGCGGCTCCATTTCTGATCAGCAGCCTGCATGTGTAGGTCATGGCAGCTAAAGGTGGACTTGGCCAGTACCAGTGTCCCCCATCTCCCTCCAAAAAGGGAGTGAGGAGTCAGCCAGGTCTGCATACCACCACAGAAGGGAGGATGGAGAGCTGCCTAGAAAGCTTTGCGTCACCCACTCTAATTCTGTCCACTGCCACCTGGTTCCTGGAGTAACTGCAGGGTTAAGGCTACTTCCAGAGGCCGGGGTTCCCTGCCCCCCAGCTTAGGGACATTCCTGAGGCGGCTGGAGTGGAGGGAGAAGAATGAAACTGCTTCCAGCACTGCCAGAAGGCCTGGCCCCTCCTCTTCCTGGGTTTCCGGCTGGTCCCTCTGGTCTACAGGGCCCGAATGGAGGCCAGAGGAGTATCGGGTGCCTTTGGTTCCCTGGAAGTCTACGGCTGGGACCACACCCTCCTGTCCTCAGATGGTTCATCTGCCCATCCCCCTTTCCTGAGGGCTCCTGGTTTTCTCCTTTTGTCTCTGGTCACCGGGATTCCCAGCAGAAATGTTTTTTTACTGGCTGTGTAACAAGACACCACCTCCAGCCCTTAGGAGGGGCTCTGTGGGAGCTTCTGGGAGGAAGGAGCCCTGTGGTAGGAGGCCTGAGGCCCACTGATCCCTGCGGGACCAGGGATGGCTCTCTGTACCTCTCTGGCCTCATTTCTCCCACTGTACAGTGAAGTGGATTACCTCCAAGTTATGCCTTCCTTCTGCCAGGGGCAGTGCAGACTGGGGTCCCATACGGGGGCTGGGCCTTCCCAGGCCCCTCCTCACTACCAGCCCAGCTCTGCCCTATCCCATCCTCCTCACTCTTCTGTTTTCTTTCAGAATGAAAAAGGCAGGCACTGACCTCCTCCTGAGGCAGTTTCAAGGTACTTTAGATCTCCTCAAGGGTTTGAGACCCTCTCTGGTGGCCCTCCTAGCATCTGCTTCCCTTCTCTTTTACAAAAATCTGGAATCCAGTCTCGACTCAGTCTGGCTAGCTGTTGGGCATAGCCCTTGGTTCTGTGATTGTGTATTTTTCTTTGTGGGACTATAAATCATCTAACCTTGGCCTAAGGGCTGGAATTTCTCTAACACAGGCTGGGCTGTGGGAGGCTGGCTTGCTTGCAATGACTTGCCTTCCTCCGTTCCTGCTGCTGGGTTTTAACAGGGCAGCCCTCTTCCAGAGCTGTGCATCTCCCTGCAGAGACCAATGTTGTGAGCTGGAGCTAGGGCCAGGGAGGCTCCATGGCACCCCCTGGGACCTGAACTCAGGCATCCTGCTTCCCGGGCTGGAAGCTCCCCTCTGCTGGCTAGTGGAGATAATTTGATTTCCAGCCTGCCACGTCACTCAGAGCTGGAGCAGGAATGCAGGAACAGGAGCGCAGCTGTGCGGTTGCCTGAGGAATCCCAAACTAGTCGTTTGGAGCTTTTGCACAAAGCCCCTCCCAGCCCTTTGAGGTTCTGGTTGCCTAGGGGTGGGGGCTGTCAAGCTAGTGCCTGCCACGTGGCTGGGCTGTGAGCTGGGCTCCTAGACTATCTCTCAAGGGGATGCTGGTGGCCTCTGCAGAGGTCTAAGCTCTGGCATCAGCTGTTTGGGCTTAAGGCCTTTGAATAGGAGGATCATATGCCTGTTGTCCTGGCATAATAATTAGTAGTGTCCCATTTTACTGCCTTAAGTGTCCTTGTTTGTACAATAATTATATGGCCACTCTGCCTTTGAGGCTTCAGGTCTGGTAGGGAAGGAGCTAGGGCTGAGAGGAAGGCGGCCTGGGCCAAGATAACCCCTTCCCAATCCATTCAAGGTAAAACTCTGTCTTACCTCCGCAACCTGTCCTCTAGGCTATGGATCGCTCTCATACCTTCCCCCAGGCAGTTGTGGGCTCAATGGCCTTCCCTCCCTCCCCTACCTTTCCCCATGTACCTTTTACTTCTCCTTTGCACTGCACCTCCAAGGAGGTGGCAGCCCAGGAAGGGGGGGCTTGCCGGGGCTCACAAGATGGCTGCAGCAGTAGAGTCTTCTGAAGAGTGGTCAGTGCTCCCCAGGCAGGCTGAAGTCCTGAGGATTGTCCACTAGGGTTCTGAGTTCTCTGTCTTCTTAAGGACCACGAGATGGGATCTGCCAGAGCAGTGGGATCCCAGCTTCTACCACAGTTCCTTCCAACCCTTCTTTGTGCCCTGTCATCTGCCCTTCTGTCCTGCTGCATGAAAGTGGAGTGTGGAAATAAGTCCACGTGGAGACTGTTCTGATGGGAGGCCACAGAGAGGAGAGAAGCTTGTCCTAGGGGCCACTGCTACTGCTTTGGTTTGGGGAGGAGTCCTGAGGGCAACCCTGAAGCCACAGAGCATATGGCCTGTGTGGCGATGACTGTCATGTGGGAGGGCAGAATGGAATCTGAGTTGGCCCCAACTTCCTGGGAGACCGAACACACACCTGGCCACCAGCCTCTGGTGAAGGGGAGGGGTATCACTGTTCCTTTGAGCTGTGACTTACCCCCTCCCCCAGTATCCTTCCTTTCAGGAAACCTACCTCCCCCACATCCCAGTTTTTGTCCTGGGGATTTTACATCCGCTCCAGGGGCTGTGTGGGCAGATGGGCAGGCAAGTCTCTGCCAAGATAGAAGCCTCGGGCATGGAGACCTAGACCCTTCCAGCTTGGAAAAGGGAACTGAGGCTCAGAGAGGGTAGACACACACATGTGCACACATACAAACTCAAGGTCACCCTTAACCTTGGAGCAGCAGAGTAGAGCATCTGGGCTCTCCCATTTAATGAGTGAACCAACTGGTGACTCATTAACATCCCAAGGCAGAAGGAAAGGCATGGGGGGAGGAGCAAGCCTATACCTCTGTCCGACATGACATCCTTTGTCTAGGTTCCTGAGTTTCATACAGACCCTCATCCCATCCAGCACTTTTTTTTCCACTGGAAAAGGTCCCCAGGGTTGCATGAGATCAGAGCTACTGTATACAAACTAAGGACCCTAGGTCTGGCCAAGTGGCCCTAGTTTCTGTTCATTCAGCAACAGCTGAGGCCTGTTGCGTGCTAGGTGCTGGGGATATAGAGGGAAATCATACTGGCTACGTTTCCTGTCCTTCTGGAGGTTACAGACTAGTTAGGGATGGAAATAGTATGTAATAAATGCTGAAGTCTAAATGTTGTAAGTTCAGTGCAGGAAATCAATAGGGCTGAGGTGGTGACTTCCCCAGAACCCTGCTTTGGATAGGGAGTCAAAGAAGGCCTTTAAGAGAGTGGGCAGATGGAGACCTCCAATCTGGGCAACCCTGAGTTAGGTCTAGGCTCCCCAGAGCTCTGGGCGCCCTTGCTCCCTTCTCCAGGGGACATGCTGGCAGCCAGAAGGCTGGGGATGGTTGTTGGGGAAGGAACGACTAGGGTTTCAGGGCCGCCCTCTCTCTTCTGCCCTCACAGGTCTTCGTGGTGCTCACAACCGTCCTCCCAGTCATGCGTGCCCTCCTGCTCATCAGCACCTGCTGCCTCCTGGCCACGGCCCTGGCCGCGGAGGTGAAGAAACCTGCGGCTGACGCAGCCTCTGGCACAGGGGAAAAGCTGAGCCCCAAGGCGGCCACACTGGCTGAGCGCAGCGCCGGCCTGGCTTTCAGCCTGTACCAGGCCATGGCCAAGGACCAGGCAGTGGAGAACATCCTGCTGTCGCCCGTGGTGGTGGCCTCATCGCTGGGGCTCGTGTCGCTGGGGGGCAAGGCAGCCACGGCGTCGCAGGCCAAGGCGGTGCTGAGCGCCGAGCAGCTGCGCGACGAGGAGGTGCACGCGGGCCTGGGCGAGCTGCTGCGCTCGCTCAGCAACAGCACGGCGCGCAACGTGACCTGGAAGCTGGGCAGCCGCCTGTATGGGCCCAGCTCGGTGAGCTTCGCCGAGGACTTCGTGCGCAGCAGCAAGCAGCACTACAACTGCGAGCACTCCAAGATCAACTTCCGCGACAAGCGCAGTGCCCTCCAGTCCATCAACGAGTGGGCAGCGCAGACCACCGACGGCAAGCTGCCTGAGGTCACCAAGGACGTGGAGCGCACTGACGGCGCGCTGCTGGTCAACGCCATGTTCTTCAAGCGTGAGTCCAGAGGGGTGGGGCGGGGCTGGGAGGGCCCTTCTCTCCCCGGAGCCCCGCCTCTGGCAAGTCAGATCAGTGTTCCCATGCCAAGCACCACGCTGCTGCTAACTCAGTCCTCACCTAACAACCTGTGGAGTAGGGGGAGGCCCTGTTAATGAACTCTTCTTACTTACGAGAGACTAGATTCAGAGAGGTGTAGTGTTGTATCTAAAGGAATGGGTCAGAGATGCACTCTCAGCTGAAGGACTCCATATGATGTGCTGCTGCGGTGTTTCATTGCATCAAAGTGCTGTTGCTTGTCTTGGAATCAAATTCAGTAACTAATTCTGCCTCAGTAATGAGCTAGAGAAAGGCCTACCTGTGATCATGCCTAATACTCAAAGCAACTTTGGGGGCAGGTGGTATTCCCTTCATTTCACAGGTGAGGAAGCTCAGCTAGGAGGAGCAGAGTGCACACTCAGATCCAGGTGCTTTTTTTTTGAGTAAATATAGATTTATTTAAAGAGATACATACTACATAGACTATAGGCTGTTCCAGAAGGCGAGAGAAGGGCCACGAGGTGTGGGGGTTGAGTGCTTAGGTTAAAATAAAAGTAGATATACACTCCATAGACAGAGTGTGGGCCATAGACAGAGGATAAGGGAGCGAGAGTGGCCCAGGTGCATCTTGAAGATTTGACTTGGGCTTAATGTGTATTTTTGAGTACCTGTATGGATAGCACTGTTCCTCTCACAGTATGCTGTGAGAATGAGGTGACCCCTCTTTTACAAATGAAGGGACCAAGGTAGGAGGGGTGAAAGGTCTTGCAGCCAATTGGTGGCTGAGTCCAAATTTGAACACAGGTCGGATGTGACATAGGGAAAGGCTCAGGTCATTGCACATATGCATGTTTTTTTGAGTCATTTTTTGGGGGGGACCACAAAGACAGGAGTTGCAGACAAGAATTAAGGGCAGTGTTGGGGCACAGACCTCAGATGGAATGGGAAGTCCAGCTCAACACATTGCCCAAATGCCTGACAGGTGTCAGGGCAGAGGTGGACATGGTGGTAGTCGAGCTGAAGATGGTCCTTCTGAAGGCATTCCCTATTGTGTGGAAACAGCCAGGCCCTGACTGTAGAGAGTTGTATGTCCTGGGGCAAGATGCCCACCCGCTAAAGCAGGGAAGATGTACTCTGTGGGCTGTGGGCTGAGCCCTGAAGACTGGAACAAAGTCCTGTAGCAGGGATAAATCAGGGTATGCAGTTTGGGGGAGCATTTTCAGGGGGCATCTATTCCTGACTTTGTGTTCTACCTCCCATACAGCACACTGGGATGAAAGATTCCACCACAAGATGGTGGACAATCGAGGCTTCATGGTGACCCGTTCCTATACCGTGGGTGTCACCATGATGCACCGGACAGGTAGGTGCCTTGCAGAGCAGGTTGGGGGGCAAAGTGGAGGTCTGAGGGTGCCTGGGGCCTGGCCCACCCCCACCCCATGGCGTGCCCAGTGCCCTCTCTGCTCTCCTCTCAGGCCTCTACAACTACTATGATGACGAGAAGGAAAAGCTACAAATTGTGGAGATGCCCCTGGCCCATAAGCTCTCTAGCCTCATCATTATCATGCCCCACCATGTGGAGCCCCTCGAGCGCCTTGAAAAGATGCTGACCAAAGAGCAGCTGAAGATCTGGATGGGGAAAATGCAGAAGAAGGCTGTTGCCATCTCCTTGCCCAAGGGTGTGGTGGAGGTGACCCACGACCTGCAGGTGAGTGGTGGCCCAACTCAGAGGCCTGCAGGGCTTGCGGGGGGGTAGAGCGCCTGGGGCACCCATTCACCAGCTCAGCAGGTCTGTCCTGAACCCTCTGGGTATCCAAGCAGTACTGGGCTCTGCCAGGGGAAGAGGCGTGGGCCTTGTCCTTGGGAAGAGGATGAAAACATCAGTAGCTAAATACAATTGAGCACGTGCTATATGCCAGGCATTCTTCTTAAGCACTTTGTATGTATTAAACTCTTAATCCTCAAAACTTTATTAGGTAGGACTATCAACCTTATTTTACAGATGAGGAAACAGGCTCAGAAAGGTGAAATAACTTATCCAAAGTCACATAGGCAATAACTCAGACATCTGGCACCAAGCCATGCCCTTAATCTTATGCTGTGCTATCTCTGAGTCTGAAGTGCCCCACAGTACAGGCATGCCTCGTTTTATTGTGCTTCGATACAGAGAGACGCCACTGAGGATGCAGTTTCAGGGAGGCTGTCGAATGGAGAGCAGGGTCGGGCATGCTAAGGGGTGAGGCTGCAATGCGAGTACAGTTTACATGAAAGAGCTTGTATTTGCTTTCAGGGGCTATGTAGAGCCATGGAAAGGGTGTGTGTGTGTGTTTTAATTTTTTACTATGAAAATGTTTAAAAATATATTAATACAGAGATTAGTATAAGGAACCCTCATGTATCCATCACTTAACATCAACTATCATCAACTCATGACCAATAAGGATTCATTTATACACACCCATTCCTCCTCCATCAGATTATTTTGAAGCAAACCCCAGACATCATATCACTCTGGAAAGGTTTTAAGCCACAGAGTGATGTGGTCATAGCTGTCCTTAGCTCAGTCCTTCTCAAACTCGAGTGTGTGGAGGATTACCTGAAGAGCTGGTTAAAAAAGGTTCCCTGACTGTGATTCAGTGGCTCTGGGCTGAAGTCAGGGGATGTGCATTTCATATAAGCCCCCAGAAGTTGCCCTGGCTGGCTGTCCGCTACCCACACTTTGAGAAGCACAGGTCATGATTGCTCGGTGGGGCCAGGCATAAATTCTGCCTTTCCCCGCCGAGTCTTAGTTTCCTCATGTGTGCAGTGGCAATCAGAAGCTCCTGCAGGTTTGTCATGAGTTTGATGTACTGTGCCATGTCTGGCATACAGCAAGTAGCCAGGGGGTAGTAACCTCTGCTCTGAGGATCAGATGGGAGGAGACAGTGGGCTGGGTGGATGGAGGGTGAGGGTCTAGAAGCCTTGCCCACCGTGGCCTCACCAGCACCCACCTGGTCCTGCAGAAACACCTGGCTGGGCTGGGTCTGACTGAGGCCATCGACAAGAACAAGGCAGACCTGTCGCGCATGTCGGGCAAGAAGGACCTGTACCTGGCCAGCGTGTTCCACGCCACTGCCTTCGAATGGGACACAGATGGCAACCCCTTCGACCAGGACATCTATGGACGTGAGGAGCTGCGCAGCCCCAAGCTCTTCTACGCCGACCACCCCTTCGTCTTCCTGGTCCGAGATGCCCAGAGCGGCTCCCTGCTGTTCATCGGGCGCCTGGTCCGGCCCAAGGGTGACAAGATGCGAGACGAGTTGTAGGGCCCCAGGGTGGGCGCTGGGTGGCAGGGGGCAGTGGAAGGCTCCTGAGACACATGGGTGCTATGGGGGTGGGGAGCTGAGGTACCGACCTTGGACAGTCCCTGGGGTGGGGGTGGGAAAAAAGAGCGGGCTTCCGTGTGTCTGAGCAGACCTTCCCAGCCAGAAGTCACTCTGCTTGGACACGGGCCCATGATGCTGAGCCCAGAGACCCCACATCCTGTGGGAGCTGGGCAGTGGTTGTTGAGCCCTGCCCTCAGTCCTGGGGACCCAGCCTGCCTCAATCAGTGTTCATATTTATAGTCAAGTGCTTTCTCATTTGTGAGACGGCATCGAGTTGGGGGTTCAGCCAAGCCCTCTTGGAATGGGGATCCTCTTTTCCTGACACTACCACCACCTCAGCCCCCTCCCCAGATCTCCCCCAATTTTCTCCCAACTTCCCTCAACTATAAAACTAGGTGCTGCAGCCCCTGGGACAGGTACCCCCACAATGGCCCTGGCCTCAGAGAGGGGGTCAGGAAATAGCTCATGGTTTGTGGGGGGCGCTTGGGCAAACTCTGGTCAGGCATCATGGGGATGAACATTTTTTTCCCTTTTATAGATTTTTCAAAGATGGGAAGGAAAGGGGGTAATTGAGCCTTTGTTGCTGTCAAACCAAGAACTTATTTGTACAAATTTTTTTTTCAATAAAACTTTTCAGTGAAATTTAATCAGAGCATGGAAGATGATTGGATCAGAAATTCCATGTCATTCTTCCTGGGGACAAGGACTCCTTCTGTTAAGCCACATTTGCTATAATAGTCCTTGTCAGGCCCTGAAATGCTGGCAGATAACTGCAGATAATACCACGCGGCAGGCCCACTATTTTGCCAAAACAATTTCCCAGTCAGCACATAGTGGGCCTGCCGCATGGTATTATCTGCAGTTACCTGCCAGCATTTCCTCAGGGCTCCTGACATCACAGCTCAGGGAGGGAGAGGGCGAATGGGATGCATAGGATAGAAGTCCCATGGCCAGGGAGGCAGAGGAGCAAAGGAAACTGAATTTATGACCTTTCTCTGCTGCTTGCTGGCTGTGTGACTTTAGGCAGGTCACTACCTCTCTCTGGGCCTCTCCAGCTTTCCTTTGCCAACAGCTCTGCCCTGGGGGTTGCTGGTCCAGAGAGGGAGCTGGGCCGTGCAGTTGGAGTCCTCCAAGGTGTGAATGGGGCCACAGATTCATTCCCATTATTACCATAAGGCAACATGACTGTTTGGAGCTCCCAAGTCTCCTGTGTTATAGACACAATAAATTATATCTATGCCCTCAGGAGGCTTCATCTAGAGGTAGAGACTTAGGGGCAGTGACAAGTATGCTCAGTACTCGCTGTGTTCCAGTCCCCTAAATCATTCTGTTCCCAGACATGACACTCATTCTGCCTCAGGGCTTTTGCCCTAGCTGTTCTTTCTGCCTGGCAAGTTGTTCTTCTAGATCTTTGTAAGGCTGCTTTTTTGTCATCCAGAACTCAGTTTAAATGTCATCTGCTCAAGTCCTTCCCTGACCACCCAGCACAAGCAGCTCCTTCCCCCCATCAGTTTCTTTACTATGTTTTCATATTTTACTGATTCCTTAGTGCTCTGAAATTACCAGCTATAGACACATTCACCATCTGCCCCCACTACCAGAATGGAAGCTCCATGAGAGTAGGGATCGTGTCTTATTTGTCACTGTATGTCCTTCACCCAGATTCAGCGTCATACACGCATGGCAGTAAAACATATTTGCTGACTTAAGTAAGTAAAAGAGCTGTGTTGGAAGGGCACCAAGGCTATGAGAGTCTAGAGGTGGAAGCCATGACTGCCGTGGGGAGATCAAGGAAGGCTCCTAGGAGGAGGTGACATGTGGGCTGCCTTGAAGGGTGAGTAGGCATTTCTTAGTCAGAAGAATGATTTTAATACTACCAGCTGGTCATACCTTTGTATTTTGCTTCTACTATGTGCTGAGCACTTTGTCAGGTACTTGATATATATACATTTTGGCTACATAACAGCTTGGCTGGGTAGGGATTATCCCCATTTTACAGGTGAGATAACTGAGGCTGAGAGAGGTTAAGCAACCTGCCTGAGGCTTCACAGCCAGTGGGGCTGAGCTGGGAATTGTAAGCTGGATAGTTCTTCCTCCACACCACACAGGAAGGGCAGGAGGGGAACTGGCCACATTCTAATAATAAAGGTGCATAACCTGCTTATAATTTATATATGTCATCCTACTGAATCTCCACAATAGCCCAGTTAGGTAGGAAGACAGCCTAATCACACAGGTGCAGATCAGAGTTGGGCAGAGACTGGACTGGAACTCAAAACCCTTGGATCCAAAGTTCAGCCTGCAACAGCTCCCCCAGCCAGTGGGACTGGGCAGTGGAAGAAGGCAGGGCTGGGTGTGGGGCTGCCCAGATGACGCAAAGGGGGCCCTGAGACCTGCTGCTTCCATCTGGACACAGATAGGGGTGGTGGTGAGAGGTCTGTGCTCCCACCTCACGCTGAGGGGTGGGGTTGCTGGTGTGAAGGATGGCAGGGCAGGTGGCCAAGGTGTTGAACCAGCGGTATCAGCGCCCTTGGCCCATCAAGGCCTTGTGTGGAGCTTTCTTGCCGCCTGGAGGCCATGCAAGGGACCGCCTTGTTATTTCCACTATGGTGCTTGTTAAAGTCTCAGAGAGATGATGACCTTGCTGCATTGGGTGGGTCCTGCTTGTGAGTACAAGTGCAGGGAGACAGGGATTAACTTTCTACTGAGCACTGACTTCGGCCCTGGCACTGCTGTGTATGATCTCATTTAACTCTTAGAGCCTCCCTCGGGGGTAGCTATTACCATCCCAAGTTACAGATGAGAAAACGGGCTCAGAGAGGTAACATGACCAGGCCAAAGCCACCCAGCAGGTCAATGATAGAGCCTGGCATGTATGGGAGCCCAGGTCTCCTGGCTGTGGAGGAGGGAGGTTGTTGACATACAGGAGCTCTGCACTCCACAGTTTATAGGCGGCAGTCAGTAACCAATGCAGTTCTATGTAATCTTTACTCCAGTTCCTGCAGCCTGAGGCTTATTATTCTGCATCTTATGGATGAGGAAACAGACTCCAGCTGAAACCTCCT
Source organism: Camelus dromedarius (assembly GCF_036321535.1). Classification (NCBI taxonomy): domain Eukaryota; kingdom Metazoa; phylum Chordata; class Mammalia; order Artiodactyla; family Camelidae; genus Camelus; species Camelus dromedarius. Next base: position 49,595,755 of record NC_087447.1, read on the forward strand.
TGAGAACGGATCCTTGTCTACCTGTGCCCTGCCACATCCCCATACCAAGCACAAAACCTGGCACATAAGAGGTGCCTAATAAATGCTCATTCAAAGCAGGTGGGCCAGTGGGTGCTTTGGTGCTTAGCGGCAGAGACACTGGAGACTGGCAGACCTGATGGGAATACCAGCTCTGCCACTCCTAGCTGTGTGACCTTGGCCAGTTGCTTAACCTCTCTGAGCTTCAGTTTCCTCACTAGTCAGATAAGAATGATAACAGTACGTACCTCATAAAGCTGTGAGAATGAAATGAGGTAATCCATGATGCTTGGCAAATACTATGTGGTCAAGAAATATTAGCTACTAATAAGAGAAGGTAATTCACTCAAGATCATACTGCAGATCTGGGATTTAAACCCAGATCCTACAACTTTAAACCCTGATTCTTTCCATCATGCCATACCACCTGGGGGGCAAGCTGAACTGAAGTGGTCAGGGGAGGCACCCTGGAAGAAGAGGTGCTAGAGCTGAGTAGGAAAGAGGCATTCCAGAAGAGAGGCACAGCGTGAACAGAGGTGCGGCTGCTGGACTGGGCACAGAGAGCCTGGGACACAGTGAGGGGCCTGTGGTGGTGTGGGGGTGAGCTGGAGGCCTGGGCACCAGGTGCTGGGTCAAACGGCTCTGAGAGAGGCTGGAGTGGAAGGAGGGGGATGAAGAGGGGCCCCAAGGCCAGTGAACGTTCTTGTAGGAGCAGAGCAGATGGTTTTGCCATGCCCACCCCTCCAATTTCCCTCGTCTCCGCACAGCCCCCACCTGACTTCTCATCCCCTCCCCTGGACTTTCCTGCCTCTCCTTTTGCTCATGTGGTCTCTTCTGCCTGGGATCATGCCTCCTCCACCTCTGCCTGTGGAGGCCCTCCTCATCCTTCAAGACTATCTCAAAGGTTACCAACTCCCCAGGGACCCCTCCCGGCTCCTGTCAGAAGTGGGCTTCTTCTGCGCTCCCGGTGCTCTGTCGAAGTATCTCTGGGCAGCCGACACTGCATTTTCCCTTCTTTCCCTGGAGGGAACTTGGCCCTTGACTACATTTTGCTGTCACCTTTCTTCCTTTCCCTCAGTCTGACATGGACATGTCTGCTCAGCTCCGCCCCCAACCACACTCCTACCTCCAATGTCTAGTTTGTAGGGGGAGCATGAAGTTCACATGTCCAGGCACGAGCTGATGCACTTGGCTGGCAGTTCCAGCAAGAATTAGAAAGTGTTTTGACACTTCAGTTACACCTACTGAGAAGTAGTCAGCTCTCAGTCTTTTTTCCCATGTCATTTGTCCATTTATGCATTCTTGGTATAAGCTAGAGATCATAAGCTCAACAGGGGAGGGGAGTGCTAAGCTCTGTTATATAACTTATCAAGACATGAGTTTGATGTTGCAGTCAACAGATCACATTGTCTGTTTGTCAGCTGAATTCACAGCACTGCTAGATCTCGGGTGAAATTGAGGACACTGATCTCAGGGTGGGAATTAGGGGACATATGGGAGGATTTGGATGATTGAGAGCACCCCTTGCAGCGGAAGCTGCCTTGCCTGAAGACCTTGAAATGACCTTGTCTTAGTAGTAACCCTGTTAAGTGTTTTAGTTGTTTATTGCAGAGAAACAAGCCACTCCACACTTAGCTGCTTAAAATGACAATTCATTCTTTTTCATAGATCTGCAGGTTGGCCGGGCAGTCCTTCCACTGGTCTTGTCCAGGTTCCCTCAGGTGGATGCATCCACTGGATGCTGGGCTCAGCTGGGATGGCTGGGCACTTAGCCTCTCTCTTACGTGGTCCTGCATCCCCATCTTCTTCCTGGCATGGTGGCCTCAGGATTCTGAGAGGATGAAGGCAGGAGCTAAGGCCTGGGCTCTGCAACTTAAATCATGTTGCTTCCATCACATTCTGTTGGTCAAAGTAAGTCACAAGGCAGGCTCAGATTCGAAGGGTGAGGAATAGACTCCACCTCTGGATGGAAGGTGCAGCAAAATATCGTGGGCATGTTTTCAAAACCTAGGGGAAGGACAATCTTCTTCACACACTAATCCCATTCTTTCCAGTCCTATAACTGGAGTTAGATGCCTGCCTACCTTAGGGGACTAGTTCCAGAGTCAACTCTGGGAGGAAGAAGCAAAAATATCAAAACAAAAGAATTGCAAGCTTTTGCTAATATATATTAGCAAAAAGTCTGGGTAACATACGTGGGGATGTTTTCTGTGGGTGTTAGTCCATGGAGGCAGGAATATAACGTTCATTGGGCTGAATTTATTCATATGGGTACATTTACCTAAGATTCAGGGTCAGTGTGCCAGTTTGGAAGCTAGGAGTGGTTTTTATTGTTTGCTTAGCTGGTTGACTGCAACCTGGATTCAACCGAGACCTATGCTTAATTGATGTTGAAATGCCAGATTTCCTTGCTTTCATATAGAGGAAGGAATCCAATGCTAAGGGAGCAAGGAATGTTGATGTGGATTTACTCTGTGTGACCCACTCACATACCCACTAACCAAGTTCCACACTCCTGACTTCCTCTCATAGAGCCTGGAGGAAACTCCCTTCACCAAGGCATGGAGAAATACATTAGTGTGGGAACATCTCTGAAACGTGATGTAGTACTTGTTTTCTGCAGGCGAGGGATACTGGTGGAAGATGCTGCCACAGAAGTGGGCTCCATGATTTTAGTGGATATGATGGGGATCCCAGGGGAGCAGAGCACACACAGTAGCATTTGGCCACCTGGACATCAGATGCCAAGTGGTAATCAGAATGGTCCAACCCACAGATGCTGTTAGCAAAGGCTAATTGTTTAAGGGCTAAATAGGACCAAAGGGACCAAACAGATAGGCAGCCTCAAAGTCCTCCTTAATCTATACAACAGAAACAACAAAGCGAAACAACAAAGCCAAACAACAAACAAAACCCTCCAGATCTGGTAGCAGAAGGCTGATTTGACCCCTGATGAAAGAGAACCTTGGTCCCTCCCCTAAAGCCCCTTGAATGGAAGAGAGGCCAGTACCCGTCATAGTGGAACCTTCAATAACACCCTCCAGATACATACTGTAAATCTTCCTTTTACCCTACCTTCCACAATAGGTCCTGGACCATTTGCCAGAGAACTGTGCTCTGTGAAAGGAAAAAAACACAGGCTTTTCAGGGATCAGTAGAACTTGAGTCTATTTAATGCTAATTCCTGAGAAAACCACTGTGTAGAGGCTCAGGTGGGTCAGGTGACAACTGGAATTTTGACTTAAGTCTAGGCATGGTGCCTGGAATCATCCTACAATTATATTTTTAGTTTCAGGGTGTATAATTGAAATTCACAGGCTGAATTCACACATGAGCCTCCAGACCCGTGGAATAAGGGCCATTATGGTAGAAGGGGCCAATTAGAAACTTCTGGAAACTTTTCTTCTTATCAATAAACCAAAGTAATGGTGCAAATCCAGGAGAATCACAGAAATTTGTGCCCTCATCAAAGACTTGAAAGATGCACAGTGGTTTCTATTACATCCCACTTAACTCACCTCTTTGGTCTGCACAGAAGGCATAGGTCTTGGAGAATGACCAGGAATTAGCATAAACTTAGATGATTCCAGTTGCATCTACTATTCTAGGTGTGGTCTTTTTATGGGAGCGAATATACATTTTTTTATCACTTGCTATTAAACTATTTATCTGAAAAAGAATTTTTTTTTATATCTTCCACTACAGAAAATAACAGAAACAACTTTCTGTTTCTTGGCAGGGACAGCAGTACAGCTTTCTCATCTTGTCTTGAAACTCCCCAAGTCTCTGGTTCTCTGTTACAATGTAACCTATGGGGATTTTGATCATCCTCCCATATCACAGGGCACCATACTTGTTTACTACATTGATCACATCATGTTCATAGGATTCAGAGAGTAGAAAGTAGCAGGTACTTCAGATGCACTTGTAACATACAAATGTGCTGAGCATGGGAGATAAATTCCGTAAGAACATCTGCCATCTGAGTGAAGTTTCTGGGAGTTCAGTGGTCTGGAACATGCCAGGAAAGATGTTAGTCAGGGTTCTCCAGAGAAACAGAATCAAGAGAAGATACAGCTCTAGATACGTGTATAGAGAGATAGAGATATATATAAAAAGATATTTATTATAAGGAATTGGATCACACAATTATGGAGGCTGAGAAGTCCCAAGATCTGCAATCAGCAAGCAGTACAGTTCCAGTCCAAGTCTGAAGGCCTGAGGAAAGCTGGTGGTGTTAAGTTCCAGTCTAAAGGCAGGGGAAGACCAATGTCCCAGCTTAAACACCGTCAGAGAGCAAATTCTCCCTTAGCCTTTTGTTCTGTTTCAACAGACTTGATGAGGCCCACCCACACTGGGGAGGGCAATCTGCTTTACTCAGTCTATAGATTCAAATGTTAATCTCACTCCTTACAGACACATCCAGAATAGTGTTTGATCAAACACCTTGGCACCCAGTGGCCCTGTCAAGTAGACACATAAAATTAACAGTCACATCCTGCAAAGCGAAAGAATTTGAAGTGCTTTCTGCCCCCTAGTAGTAGTAGTAAGAAAGATGCACACTTGTTGGGCTTCTGTGTATCTTGGTGGCAACATACATCACATTTTGGTGTGCTGCTGATTCATTTATGGAGTAACCAGTAAGGCTGCCAGCTCTGAGTGGAGTGCACAGCAAGTGAGGGCTTCCAGGTGGTCCAGGCTGAAGGGCAGGCAGCTCTTGCTTAGAACCCAGCAAATCCAAAGGTGATTTGGGTGTCTGCAGCAGACGGGGATGATGTCTGAGCTCTGAGCAAACTGAGAGAAGAAACACATGGAGCATCTAGGAGCTAGGAGCAAGGCCAGGCACTCCTTGGCAAGCAATTTTCCTCCTTTTGAGGAAGAGCTCTTGGCTGGCTGCTGGGCCTGCTGAGAATGGTTCTTGTGTGGGAGGCACCAGCAACTAGGAAAGTAATTAACGACTGTCACACATACTCTTCTCTTTTCTCAGGAATACTTGGGGTGGCTGTGCCCAGTGAGTGCTTACTGGAATCTCAGTGAATCATGCGTCAGATGTGAAAATACACAATTTCTCTCCTTTTTTATCCCCCATGTACTGGACTTGGGCTTCTGATCCCTCTACTCCAGAGACTCTGATTACCACGTCCACTGGTGATCTCTTTATTGTTAGTGGATACTTAAAAGTTTATTTGGGAAATACAGAAAATTTCAAATGTGTGAAAGTTGAAAGAATAGTATAATGAACTTCCATATACCCATCACTTCAATATGTATTGACATTTTACCCATTTTGTCCAGTGGATGTTTTTAATAATCCATCTCATAGGGAAGTGCTCATGGTCTCTGATTCTGTTGATCCCTTCCTCCTTGATGTTTTCCCCAATGTGACATTCTTTTCTAGTTCTCCTTTGACCTTTCTACTGCTCCATGGCCAGCTCTACTCAGGGCCTTCTTCCTCTCCTGTCCCTTATATGTTGGTGTTTCCCAAGGCTCTGTCTTGGACTCTTCTCTCACTCGCCACACTCTCCCTGGGTAAACGTACCCTCTCTCACGGCCTCACATACCTTCCCAGGGCTGGGGCTTGTGAGACCCACATTTCAGTGTGGTCCACATCTTTGCCTTCATCCCAGACCCCTGTCCTAGGCTGAGACCACTATATCCAGACATCTCCTAGACACCCCTCTCTGTCCCAAAGGCATCTTCCACTCAACATGTACCCAAGTGAGTTCATCCTCCTGTCTAAACCTGCTGTTTCCTGTATTCCCATTCATTCACTCAACACATAGTTATTACATATCTATTGAGTATATAAGAAAAAATGGAAGACTTTGAAATAAGCAAAGAAATCACTGCACTGCTATAATAAAAAAAAAAAAGGGACAATAACAAATGTGGTCAAGAATATGGAGAAATTGGAACCCTCATACATTGTTGGTGGGACTATACGATGGTGTAGCCCTTGCCCCCCAAGAATCAGGTCTAAGCTCATGGAGGATGTTAAACTGGATGGGCTGAGGTGGAGAGAGGATTAAAGTGTAGGTGCTTGAATGGGTGAGGGGGTAGAGTGGGCTGACTTGGGGAACAGGGGTGTGTAGAAAGGGTAGGGACCTGGAAGTCTGGATTATGGGACTTCTGAGGGATGGGCTCAGATGTGGATGGCTACAGGAGTGCCTGGGAACCACCATAAACACCATATAACCCAGGGAGGCTCTGGGAGCTCCCCAGCCAAATATGGTGTAGGGGGAGTGGGGCTGCCATTGCTCCCCTGGCTGGGCTGGGGCAGCCACAGTGACAACCTATGCGTCTTTTCATGATGGCCAAATCCTCTGCGACCTAGTGACAGGGAACCTCCAGGATAATGACTAATATTAGAGTTCCTGCCAACCCTGGCAGCGAGAGGAGGGGCTCCAACTAGATTTGATTTCTCGAAATAAAGAAATGCCTCATTTCTTACACTCCGAGTGCCATCATTAATTTATATATAGAATTATCAGCTACAATACATGTGAGGTAAGAGGGGTGCCCAGAGAGATAGAGAAAAGAGGGCAGATTCACTATTTATTTAGCAGCTGGAGTGTACATGTTTTAGTGAAGGACTGGAAATTCGGGGGTGGGGGTGGTGGAAGATTTCTGCCTGAGAATAGGGTGCATTCCCCCATCTCCTTACTCTAGGTGATCCATCCTCACCGCGATAAAGACAAGGGCTGCCGAAGGTGCCGCTGCAGTACAGACCTGGCCCAGTGGCCTACCCTGAATCCGCACGCACCGTCTTCTCGCTCCCCACAAAGCCATAAAGTGCTCAGGCGATGCGGGACCCCAGGCAGGAGTTAAGGGCGGGGATCACCTCGCGGGAAAAGGAGTAAAATCGCGGCCTTTCTCCGGATCCGCCACCAGGGGCTTCAGCGAGACCTCGGCCCAGTTCCTAGAGGGTTCCCCAGACCTGCCTTCACGTGGCGCGCGCCCTTGGGCTCCTGGGCTTCTCTCGCCGGACCGCCCGCCCGGAGGCCCCAGCACTGGGGTCCCGAGACCAGGCCAGGACACTGACCCAGCTGCGCGGGCGCGGCGGCATGCGCGAGCGTGGACGGCCGCGACTGGGGCTGTGGGCTCAGCTCTTACCGCCCTGGGGCAGCGTCCGATCCCCCGCTGTCAGATTCCGAGCGGGCAGCCAGTTTTGGGGCTCTGGGGCGGAGCCTGGGCATCTTCGGGATCCGACTCTCGGATCCAGGAGTGAACCCAGCGGCTTCGGAGTTCGCTCAGTGGGGAAGGGGCCCGCCCTCTCCCCTCTTCCTGGCCGCAGCGTTTGTGCCAGCGGGGTTGTCTGCCGTGGCCGGCAGGGGTACTTTATCTGGATTTGCCTGGCCGCCGAGGGGAGGGATGGGAAGGGGTGGAGATGGTGGGAGCCCGGGAGGGACTGGGAAATGGCTACAGCTGGGAAGAACCGGGCAGAGGATGGCCAGAGGCCTGCCACACCCCTTGGTCAAGCCCTCATGCTAATCAGGTTTCTTTCATTCAAAGACTTCCAGAGGGGGCCTATGCTGGCCCCCCAGCCACATCGATGATACTCCTTCCTACCCCAGCCATCTGTACTTCATGGCCACTTTCTCTGAGAAGCCTTCCTGGCTGTTCCTGCCAGGTATCCTCTCTTAACTCTCCTCTCAAAGCCAGGCCTTTAGTTGTCCTTGGGCCTCATCCCACACCACCTTTTACTGTCATAAGACTGGGATTTCCTTACCACAGTGACCTTATGCCCAGCACCGAGCGAGGCACAGAGTGGGTGCTAAGGACAAGCCAACTGTATGCATGAATGAATGGGGACTTCAGGCATTGTTTTAGAAGCCCTGGCTGAGCTGCCCTGGATACTGAATGAGGACCAGCTGATGTGAAGTTCTGCCCTCATGAGTGTCCTAGGACTCTTCTGATCAGGGGCCTGGTTTTCTCAAGAAGCATGACTTCTGGATGATCTCTAGGCTAAGCCCTTGGCAAACAACTGTCACCCAGAATTATCCTGGGCCAGCTGTTCCTTTTTTCTCTGTTGGCTTCAACTCTGACCAGTCCAGGGCTCTGCCTGCTATGGTTTGGTACCCATTCCTAGGCTTTCATGGGACCTGACCCATGAAATAATAGAAAATATATGTATTGGTCTCTGCCCCCAGTTCCCAGCACAGAGCTCGTAAAACCCTTGGAATTGCCTGTGGGTTAGGAGTGTCTTTTATGTAAATGAGGTGACTCTTGGGCTCCTGGATAGCTTCAGGATGGGGGTGGTCACCAGAAAGACCAAGTCACGATTAGAAGCCTGGAATTTTTAGTCCCACCCTCCATCCTCTGGGAAGGGGAGAGAGGCTGGAAATTGAGTTAATGATTATGCCAAAATGATGAAACTTCCATAAAAACCCCAAAAGGATGGGATTCGGCTTCTAGATTGCTGGAAGTACTGAGGGGGTGGCGTGCCTGGTGAGGGTCTGGAAGCATCGTGCCCCTTCTGTACCTTACCCTATGCATCTCCTCCACCTGGATGTTCATCTGTATCCTTTATCGTTTTGTGATAAACCAGTAAACATAAGTGTTTCCCTAAGTTCTTTGAGCCATTCTAGCAAATTATTGAACCCAAGCACGGGGTTATGGGAATCCTAATTTACAGCCAGTCAGTCATAAGTACAAGTGACAAACTGAGACTTCCAGCTGGCACCTGAAGTTTGGGGAGCGAGAGTAGTCTGTGGGACTGAGCCCTTAACCTGTGAGAGCTCATTCTCTCCAGGTAGATAGTGTCAGAATTGTTAACTGTAAGACACCCAGCTGGTGTCAGATAATTAATTGCTTTTTGTGCGGGAACCCCCTGCCCCATATCTGGTGTCAGAAGTGAAATGTGGTAGGGGTGTGAGAGTAAAGGAGAAACACAGGTGTGTCCTGCCGCACACCCTCCCGATGGGCTCTTGTCCTCCGTCTCTCAGCACCCCCCACCCACTCCCATCTCATGCTGACAACTCACAGGAGCTGGGGATTTCTCAGATGGGCCAGATAGATGAATGCAGAGTCCTGCAAGCCCATTCTCCAATGCGCATGGCACACACACACGTGCATGTACACATACACACACTCACACACACACACATGCATGTACTCAAATGGAGCCAGAGACACTGCTGAGCCAGAGGGACCAGTTTTATTAGATTCCAGCAAGACTATACAATACGTGTTTCATGCAGATTAAATGTGTGTCTTTGCTGCCCCTGAGAGGGAGCACTTTCATTGGCAGCTCCTTCTTTGGTGTGTCAAGGGGTGAGTGTCAAGGGGAACTCTCAATATATTCTGCATGGGGGACCGTTGGGATCATGACTGGGGGTGGAGGTGAGACAGTGGGCAGCTGGGGGCCCCTGGGACCTTGAGTCTTCAGAGGTTCAGGGACCACAGGACCTTGGTCCTTTGCTGGTAGTGGCACCAGAGGATCTTGATCTTTCAGAGGCACTGGGATTATAGGAACCTGATTCTTCACAGGCTCAGGGACCACAGGATCTTGATGCTTGGGAGGCTCTGGGACCATGGGGCCTTGATCCTTGACAGGTGCTGGGACCACAGGACCTTGATTCTTTACAGGTGCTGCAACCACAGACTCATGATCCTTCAGAAGCTCTGGGATCCCTCCACCTTGATCCTTGACTGGCTCTGGGATCACTAAACCTTGACTCTTTACAGGCTCAGAGAGCACAGGACCTTCATTCTTTACAGGTGCTATGCCCATGGCACTTTGATCCTTCAGATGCTCTGGGACCACAGGACTTTGATCCTTGACAGGTGCTGGGACCATGGGACCTTGATCCACAGGCTCAGGGGCCACAGGGCCTTGATCCTTGACAGGTGCTGGAGCCACGGGGCCTTGATCCTTGACAGGTGCTGGAGCCACAGGGCCTTGATCCTTCAGAAGCTCTGGTACCACGGAAACTTGATCTTTAACTTTTGCTGGAACCATAGGACTTTGATTCTTTAGAGACACTGGGACCAAGGAATCTTGGCCCTTGACTGGTGCTGAGATCACAGAACCTTCCTTCTTTAAAGGCTCAGGGACCACGTGACCTTGATCCTTAACTGGTGCAGGGACCATGGGACCTTGATCCTTCTGAGGCCCTGGGACCACAGGAGCTTGATCCTTCAGAGGCTCTGGGACAGTGGGGCCTTGACCCTTTGAAGGCTCTTGGATCACAGGACCTTGATCTTTCAGAGGCCCCGAGCCCATGGGACCTTGATCCTTGTCTGGCTCTTTGGCTACAGGACCTCGATTCTTATGTGAATCACTGGTGGGTTCGACCTGGCTCCTGCAGAGGAGAGAGAGGTGGTCACTGCGAGGGCCAGCACTTGGGCCAGGGACAGGGCAGAGCACAGATTGCCTGATAAGTCTTGGACTAGTGAAGCCTGGGCAGGCAGCTCTTGCTGGACAGTCAGGAGGAAAATCTGATCTGCATGTTCTTAGTACAGAACATGGCGTGGGGTACAGGGTGGGCTCCAGAATCAGTCATTCAGTGTGCTTGCCAATTGATTATAACCTGCACGTGGCGCGGAGGGCAGCCCCCGGGTGACAGTGGCAGTACTGTAGCGGGACTCAGAGTCCTCTAGTGGGCATCCCAGCAGCCTGTCCACCCCACGCTCCACCTAGGCTGCTCTTGCTCCCTCCAGAATAGCTGGGTCCATCCTGGGGGCGCGTCTGAGCTATCTAGTCAGTGCTTTTGTTCTCAGGACCTTCCAAGGCTCCTTCCCTTCCCCGACCACCTTATTAAGTGCTGAATGGGGAGGGGCAAGGGGTCCAAGGCATGCATGAAGGAAAAGGGCAGCAGGAATGTCCCTCTTCCCCCGCAAGGAGAAAAGTATTTTATCACTGACATTGTTCAGAACAGCTGGCCAGGGTGATAATAAAAAAAGCAGACCAGCTTTTAATTGGTTTTACTATTGCTTTTAAATTCTCTTTAGACAGTGCACTCCACTGTTGCCTGCACCAGCTTTGGTAGGTGACTGGCTGGGACTCCCCATTCAGGCAGTGAAGAGGCCCTGCTCCCCTCACTCTATCCCCACTCTGGCTCCCTCTACTCTCCCTGGGCCCCTGCCCTCCCTTACTCCAAGGCCCTCGGGCTGATTCCCTGCAGCAAGAGTCCAGGCCTCTCACCAAAATCCTCACAGGCTGCTACACTTGCCTCCCTGTGGACATTCACACCACCCCTCAGCCCACACACACTGTGGAGAGCAGATGACATCACTGACACAAGGGCAAACATTGCCACACTCAGACACCCTGACAATCTAGATTCGAGTGCACACTCCTGCCTTGCAGGCCGGGCTCAGCCAGGGTCACAAGCCCTTGCACACCTACAGACATTCCATTTTCCAAATCACTTCCTTCTCGCTGGGTTGCTTATATCAGCAACCCAGCAACCCTGTGAAACACGAAGGGAGGATTTATTACCCTTACTTGTCAGATGAAGAAACTGAGGTCCAGAGTGGACGAGTGATGTGGAAAGTGAGGGGACATGCATGGACTGTGGAGTCTGGGTCTTTCCACCCCTGAGGCCTGTGCTCCTCCTCCTCGGGCTCCTGGCACATGGCAGGTGTTCAGCATGGTGGAACTGGTATTACTCTTTTACACGTTGTTGCCAATCAAGTCTTTACACTTAAACCACTTCAGCATTTTAACAGTTCCTATTGGCTTTTAGCACTAAGTCTACTTGCTTATTAAAGCTGATCCAAATAAACTTCTACTTGTACCACTTTTTTAGTTTGCTATGGTTTTGTCTCTCTGGGTCTCAAGTTTGTCATTTATTTCATTTGGTATAATGATATTTACTCAGAAATTTATGCTTATTAGAAATTATGTACATAGAGCATATTACTATGTAATATTACAATTATTTTTCTATTTACATAGAAGTAAAGTTACACACATTTGGACTATTTGTATTCTGACATTTCATCCCGATCCAGAAGCTTTTTACTGTACTTATCTTCTTGAGCTACCTGGGAACTGACATCTCTGAGCAGAGTCCACAGTGCCGCAGGCAGGCTGTCTGTCCTCTGAATGTCTCTGAGCATCACAGTGGACACAGAAGGGCCAGAGCGGCCCCCTGGTTCAGCACGACACAGAGCACAGTTGCCCTGGCCACATAACACAGCTGGCTGCCGTCAGTAGGACATTTGTGTTTGTGGAGGGAGCCAGGCAGGACCACAAGAAGCATGCAGAATCCAAGGATGGCATTAAAATACTTCTAATATTTGATAGTTGGCCAGAGAGAAAAAATAAAAACTTAATTTAGAATAGAATCCAGCAGGAAATTGATTAGCTGAAGCCTATCAGGTAGTGGACAATCTGGGTGGAGCCATCTGAAGGGGTGATGAAACTGAGACAGGAGACAAAAGATGGGACCAGAGCTTAAGTTGATCTCAGGGGCTTGGGTTGCAAAACCTATTCTACTGGCAGGACATGGACTCAGTGTCCCCTGCTGGCATGGAGAGTCAAAAGAGGGCCAGACCCGCAGCACTGGGTGCAAAGTACATTTCCCTGGACGTCTGCAGCATTGGCTCACATGCCATGCACCATAGTTCTGCTTAATGAGCACTCAGCCAGCTGAGACGTAATCCTGAATTTGCTGGATATAAACCCTTATATTACTTCGGTTAGTAAACTTGTTTCCTTAATAAGTGTTCTTTAATCATGGAAAGGTTTAGAATTAAGATTAGAAATGATAAATCAAATTAAATCTACAACGGTACCTTTTTTGGTATTAAAGTTCAGGAAAAATCTGTGTAGATTTAGTCTGAAAGTATTTGTAATGTTTAAAATAATTTGGCATATTATATCTAACACATTAGGCTTGTGATTGCTATATAAAATATGTAATAGAATAATTTAGAATTGTGGTTTTAAGTTGAAAAATATAAGACAATTCTATAAATTTTGTAAATAATGATGGAACTTTTATTACAACCCAATAGTTAACATATTTTTAAGCTGAGTTTATTTTAAATAACTTGCAATTTAATTTAAATTATTTAGGGGAAATGAACTAAGTTATAAAATCCTCCTTAAAAGAGTTTATTAAATTTTATTAAATTTAAAAAATTTGTTACTTTTATAAATTAATCATTTGTTTTTCAAACCAAAGCAGCCTTGGGTGGTTTTCCTGTGAACAAAACTACCCTCAAGGGCAACATAAAACTCATTCACACAGACTGGCTATCACTTGGTTCCATGGTGCCCTGCCAGGCTAGCCATCTGTAGAATGCCCCACTGCTCACAGTGGCCTCTGTGTGAATAAGACAGAGCTGCACCCCCAGGGCGGAAGCCAGAGCAAGGCTGGTGAGTGGGGATGGGCTGGATTGAGCCCTACTCAGCCCACAGGCCAGCTGTCCCTGCTCAACCTGGGCAGCTGAGTCTGGAGTCTTGAGCAGCTGGGGATCTTCTCAAGACAGCACCTGAGACAGGCTCCTTCCACTTCCTAGCCTGGTTACCCTTCTCAGAAACTAGAATGACCTGCTGGGTTTACCTTGGCTTCTGTGCTGCTTATTGCCTGCCAGATCTTGGGAAATTACTCAACCACACAGACCTCAGTTTCCTCATCTGTAAAATGGAGATAACAATACAAATGTCAGGGACTATTATGACAGAGGATCAGATGATCCTCTTAGGCAAGGGTCTAAGATTGTCATAATTCACGACATTTGTAGAGTGCTTCGGTGCCTCACATGAGTTAAGTCCATAACCATAACTGTGTAGCGGTTTACCAGATGCTCACACAGTCTTTGCTTTAGCTCACTGGAATCTCCTGGCAGCCCTGGGGGGAGGCGGGGGATGTGGTGGAGATCCCTGCAGCCTCACCCTCCCGCACTGTCCTCTGGCCCCTCCACACTGCTTTGCACACTCCCAATGTTTTGCTTCTTTGTTTCTGCTGCTCAGATTGCCCTCTTTCTCCCACTTGGCCCTGTCTGTCCCTGATGGCTCGGTTTGGATCCCCACCTCCTCACAAGGTCTTCCTGGATGTATCTTTCCAAACTAGTTCTGTCTGTATCTCCCTTGCAGCACCATTTTACAGTCTCTTGCCACATTCATAGATACCCCAGCCGCATGTCAGTTTCCCCCCCATTAGACCGTGAGCTCCCTGAAGGCAGGGGCCATCTGCTTGGTCTGCAGCCCCAATGCCCAGCGCAGTACTGGGGACAAGGAAGGTCAAACAGAAAGATTTACAACTTACTGTTGCTGAAACCTGGTTTATCATTTATCCCATGGCCCCAGCCAGAAACCCAAGTCATCCTCGATGATTTCTGGTCCCTCAAAACCTTCATCCAGTCTATGAAGAACCATCTTTTCTGGCTCCTAACATGTATCTCCTGAATATTCCCACTTCTGTCCTTCCCTCCCTTCCACCACCAGCTACGCCATTGTCTCTGTGGGCCACTGTCACAGCCCCTAAGCAGTATCCCCTGCTCCTCCTCCAATCCATTCTGCATGCAGAAATCAGAATGATCTTTCAAAAAACCAAATCCCTTTCCTGTTGACAACTCTTCAAGGCTTCTCCTTGAACCCAGAATAAAAAGGCCCCACTTCGCTGACTGGCTTGCTCCCACCGCCTTCCTAGCTCTCTGTGGTCCAGCCTCCCAGGACTTTGTTCTGCTCCTCAGTATGCCCTGCTCCCTTGATTAATGCCTACTCATCCTCCATCTCCCAGCTCACTTTCCCTGGCGACCAGATGTGACCAGGCCCCTGCTCCAGGCTCTCCTAGTCCCCGACACTTTCTCTCCTGCCCCTCATCACAGCTCATTACTTGCATTCTTTCCCATTAATGTGTTCCTCACTAGGCTGAAGTGTTCAAAGGGCAGGAACATGCCAATTTTGTAAATCATTCTATCCGCTGTACCTAAGACCGTACCTACCCAGGGAAAGCCCTGACTACTTGTCAAATGAATGAATAAATGAGAGCTGTTTCTGTGCCAGATTCTGTCCTATTTGCAAGATTTTCTCCTCCAAGGTTACATGAGACATCCTAAGTCGTAGGAACTTCATTTTCTGCCCTTTGTCCTGTTTCCATGGGGACAGGCAAGGCCTCTGGGGTACACACACACTGACCTTGGATCCAAGCTTTATCAGAGTCTGAAGCAGGATGATGGTGCCCTGCCCCAGACTATCTGGAGAAAGGGCTTTCTTCCCTCCTGCTGAGTCCTGCTCTTGCACACAGTTCTAATCGCATACTCCACCTTTTTTTGTTTGTTTGTTTTTTCTTCCCAGACTGTCTCCTAATGCACCATCAAAGCAGCCCAGAGCTGAGGCAGTACTCCTGGCATATGGCCCTGTTCAGAAAATCAGGGATCTGTGGACCCATTCTTGAACTCCCTGCTTCCATAGCTTTGAAAAGCCCTGAGGAAGCAAGAAACTCATATTTCCTGAGCAATAACTATGTGCCAGGCTCGGTGTTAGGTATTTTAACCTAGATCATTTTTTACATGGTAAAGAGCAGTCTGCTGGAGGCAAAAGTACAAGGGCTGGGCTCAAGGCCAGAAGAGCTGGGTTTGAATGCTGACTCAACTCCTTCCTAGCCATGGGATGTCATCATGGACAACCAGTCTTCAAGCTTCATTTCCTTAATCTATAAAATGGGGATTACAGTGCCTACCTCCCAGAGAGGATCAGTTTATGTGAATGCTTATGGCATTGACCCCTGGAACATGTGATATTTAGTGAATGTTAGTTCCACAGAGGGACTTAGTGACCTGGTCCAATGTCTTACTCTCCAGATGGGAAACGAGGCCCAGAGTGGGCAAGCAACTCTCCCGTAGCCACACAGCTAAGAAATAGCAGGTCCAGGAGTAAAGACAGAAAATCTCACTGGGTGGGCAGAAGCAAAGATAGGCAGGAGAGGCTGAGGCCACTGCACCTCAGGGACTACAGGAGAAAAGGGGGCAGGGCGCGGGCCATTTCCCGGCTTTGTTTCCTGCTGTCTGCCTCCAAGGGCCCTGGACAGGCGCCCACGTTTCCCAGACACAAACAAAGCCCCAGACACAGAAGAGTCTGAGGGGGAGTGCCAAGGAAACCGTCTTTAAAAGGCTTGTTATCCTTATGAAGAATTGCAGGAGAAAAGGCATTCTCAAAACAAGAACACTCACTCCCACTCTCTCTCCAGCAGGACTCCATGGTAGCCTCTATTTTAGCAATTATCACGGTATCTGGTAATTATCTGCCTCTCCCCTAGCTCATGCGCTGTGCTTTGTTCGTCTTTGCAACGTGAGTCTCTAGTGTCTGGCTCGTAGTACCTGGCAGGTATTCTTGAGAGTAATGGATGGCTGGTGTATCACCTCTTCTCTTTATTCTAGTTGATGTTTTTCTTCTTTTATCCACTCATTGGACAAAGTGTGCAGAGCCCATGCTCTGGGTGAGGCCCCGTGCTGGGGGCACAGGCATGTATGAGTCCAGGGCCCTGACTTGCGGAGCCCCACCATGGACACTGTAAAGCTACCAGTGCACCAGGACCACCCCTAGCTGTGGCCCCAAGCCCTCATCTGCCTGTGTCTCTTCAACCAGAAAGGCCTGAAAGTCGCTTCAGAGCAAAGATGTCACTTTGCTGGAGAAGCCCCTGTCTCTGGTCCCTGAAGGTACAACTCCTCATGTGAAGGAAAAGCCCGGCTGGTCTAACAAGATAACTCACAAGTCTAGGAATGTGAAGGAGAGGCTGGGCTGGGCTAACAAGATAACTCACAAATCTAAGTATCGGAACACCGACCTGAGTTCTGCTGGACTAACTTGTAAATCTAGGTTAATTAGTGTTGGTTTGCTGTTCATGATTTTTGCTAGCCAGCTGGGTTTTCAAAGATACATATCTGGCTTTGGAATGTTGGTTTGCTGCCTCCCTGCCTCTACTTTTGTGATAATGATGCTGCTAAAGCTGTTCCATGCCTATTGGCCTAATACCCCAAGCTTGTACTTTACCCTATAAAACTTCATGCGCACGTCTTGGAGGTGCTCAGAGCTTCGGAGCAGAAGCCCCTCTGAGCCCACCGGGTAATACATCTGAGTACTCCAACCCTCCGAGTGGTGCTTGTTTCTTGACTGGCCTGTCGTTTCCGTAAGGCGCCCAGGGCTGGAAGGATAGACCTGAGGGTCATCAGGTCTCCTGAACTTGTGTTACTGTCTCCCTGCCGGCTGGCCCCAGCCACTGCCTGCACTTCCCTGGGTGGGGCACACACCACAGTGAGGAAGCCCACCATCTGCGGTCCAGTGTTTAGACCCTGAGAAGAAGCCTGGATTTCTGTCAGCTCCACCTCCCTCCCGTCCATGCCCTGATCTGGGTTCGGTGCTCTGGGGTCACCCTTCCACAGAATGTCCTGCTGCCTGCCCCAGGACAACCTTTCAGATACTTGAAGGGACAGCAATCGTGTCCTTATTTCGGCTTCTCTGGGCATCACACGTCCCACAACAGCTCAGGACCCTCACCATCCTGGCTGCTCTCCTCATTATACATCTCAGTTGGCTCCTGTTCCTTGGAAAGTGTGACCCCAGAACTGAAAATGATGTCGCAGTTACAGTCTCCAAGCAGGACATACCTCCTCTGTCCTGGAATCTATACCTCCATTGATATAACCCTAGGCCACTTTAGCCTCCTCTCAGGCATGTCAGTGCTGCTTCCCAACTCCACTCCTCCTCATCTGCCCAGTAACGCCCTCCTTAGCAACTAAAGATTCAGTTTCCAGGGTGACTTCCTCAGTCACCCAGACCTCTACCTTCAGAGGCTGAGTACTCCTTCTCCTGTGTGCCCACAGCCCCTCTCTGTTCCCATCCCCTCGCCCCATCACAGCAGCCCTATCAGATGAGCTGCCAACTGTTTTGTAGCTGCCTCTTCAGACTGGGGCTCTTTGAGGGCAGAGATCCTGTCTGCTTCTTCCTATTTCCTCTCTGTCTTTCCCTCCCTCCCTCTCTCCTTTCCCCCTCCTCTCTATCCTCCCCCCCATCCTTCCATATACATTTGATGAGTGCCTACTCAGTTGAATAGAGTGGAGAGCCGGAGCACTTGGGCATGGGGCTGGCACATATAGGAGATCTCCATCCCAAATGGAGAGTTTTAAAAATAACTCACACGCAATTAAATTCTGACAACCGCATTTACATGACACACAAATTCTTTCCAATTTTAACTGCCTTAGTACTTTTTTGTCCTCCCAAACTGTAACCTCTCTTTATGGTTTTCTAAGAGGACTTTACATACAAGGTAGCACATCATATTCTCACCACAGCCCCGTCAGCCAGGCAGATAGACAGGGGTCACTCACATCCTCCATTTTCCAGAGGTGGAAGTAAGGCTCAGAAAGGTCACCTAGGGAGTTTGTGGCAATGTCAAGACCTTAACTGAGGATAACAGACTTTCAGTAAAGCTCTTTCCTTTCTACAACAGTATCCCTCAGGGGTGTGACTTCAACCATAGAGATTCCAACTTTGTCTGCAGATGTCTGAACTGGGTCTGGCTTGATATAACCATGACTGTTTCTAACTGGTCCAGGAGGCTGGAGTCATTGACCTCTGTAGGTCCCCAGCTCTGAGCTCCCAACTGCATCTCCTGAGAGTTGTCTCTCTGGGGCCCCAACAAGTCCCACTTTGTCTTAGCCCTTCCTGCAGCCACTACACAAGGACAGCCCTGGTATACCTCCTGGTGTTCAGCAGACCCTGGCAAAGAAGCTAGTCCTAGAAAGCAGGGGCATCCTGGTCTCAGAGTGCCCATCCACACCACACCTGTGAGCCCTACCTGTAAGGCTGCCCATTGGTCTGCCAGCCCGGGGCCACACTGAGAGTCCACCCAGATGTCGCTCATCAGCACAGACAGAGCAGCAAGGACCACAGCTGGAAAAAAGGCTGCCACCACAAGGCTTAATTCTGGGCGGGGGGAGTAGAGGAGTGGGGAGGAGGAAGTAATGGTGCTGATCAGACTCAGCATCTCTGACCTTCATCTGACTCATTTTCCAAAGATGAAGAGAGTATGTAGGGTCACTGAAGGTTTGGAGCAAGAAAGGGATGGGATGAGATGGCTCTTTCAGGAATTCTTTACCATAGGTATCCTAGAGATGGCCCTGAGTCCTGGACAAAGAATGGGTTTGTCACCCAAACCTGGCTCCAAATCCCAGCTTGCCACTCACAAGTTGTGCACCTGTTATTTAACCACTGAGTCTCAATTTCTGTATCTGTAGATGGGGATGCTGCTTACAGACTCTCTAGCCCTGTTGTGAGGATTAAATGGAAACAAGTGTGTAAAGGTCAAATAAATGTTTCTTCCCTTCCCCTGAGCTGTGGCACCTCTGCCTTTTACAAAACTGGCACTAGAGACCTGGGGCAGAGTCTTGGTTGGGATTTGTCTCCACTACTCCAGGCTCCCTGCAGGCAGATGTGTTCTCCTGAAGCACAGGGAGATGGTTGCGCTAGGGGGCTAGATGGTTTTGTTTCCCACCCTGTGTTGTGGTTGTTTTTTCCTTTTTGCAGTTAAATACCTTTTCTAGGTATAACCTGATAAGACTAAATAAATTCCCAGTTGTAGAATAAATATTTTAAAAGCTTCCTTGGTTGTTTTTACACCAAGAAGGCAAACTCAGGGGCAGAGCTGACTGTCTCAATGGGCTGCAAAGACTCTGGTAATCATGCTGGTGACCCTTTTTAAAATGTGCAGTGCTGCACTAAGGCCAGCAGACGGGAATGGCTCAGTTCTTGTCCAGATGGGAACTTGCAAATCAATCTTTGTCCTCCCCTCTACCCTATCTAAAGCAAAGGATGGGATCTTGACCCATTAATCAAAAATTGGCTTAATGTGTCCAGAGGGAATCAATGAAGATGACCATGTAATTGCATGGACTCCATACCAGGTGGTTGATAGGGTGTGCTCAGGGAGGTAGGGCCAGGAAGGGCTGGGGAGGGGAGGGGGCAGCAGAGCCAGTGCAAGAGGGGCTTTATTTCAAGTCGTTGCAAGGCAGAGGGAGTGGATTTGCCATGTGGAGCTCCAGCTACCACCATTCCGCTGGGACTGGAGTAAGGATGGTAAGTAACTGGGAAGTGGTGGTCAGCAAACTACCCATAAAATGAACTATGACAAGGGCGTTCCACTTACAGTTGGCAGAGGTCTTCGCAGGCATCCTCACGGGGCCCTCATGAGAGTCCTCTGAATCTCAAACAGGATTTTCTGCTATCAGACCTCTTACCACCTGCTACCCTACACCATGGAACCAAACAGATTCAGGTCACACCACATCCCTTGCTGAGCAAACTCCTGATTTCTGAATTTGGGGACCAAATACAATTGGGTAGCAATGGACACTTGTACTCTTACAATCTCTTTGAAGTTCAAAGAAAGTAAGAAACTCAGCCAAGGTCATACAGCTTGTAATCAGCAGAGCTCGGATTTTGAACCAGGCCTGCCGGCTATAATTCTCAGCCCTTCTTTCTCAGATATGCCCCTCGAGGGACGCCTCTACTATCCTGGAGTTAAGAGCTCTGCACTGGGCAGGGGGTGGGATCATCCAACCTCTTAAGATTACCCTCTAACTGAGAATCTATGATTTTATGAAGTCAAGACTGTTTAGAAAAAGTGGCCACAGAAAGTACAGAGGTGGGCTGGCCCAGAGGCTGGCCATTATAAAACCAGCCATTGGCTCCTCTGTGCTCTGCTGTTGTCTTGATGTCTCTCGAAACCACCCCTCTCATGTGAGCAGAGCCAATTGTTAGGCAGAACAAAGCCTTGTGGAGGCGCCATGGTGAAAATGGAGCAGATGGTGAATATCGTCATTCATTCGCTCGCTTATTCATTCAACACACACTTGAGAAGACATTATCCGTGGTAGACACTGGGCCAGAAGCCGGGGCTACAAAGATGAGCAGAAGGACTAGGTCCTTGCCCTGGGAGAACACAGTCTGGGTGAGGGGGAACACATACACATGAGCAGATGACACAGTACGTGTGCTAAGTTCCATGATGAAGAACACACAGGGAGCATCTTACCCAGCCTGGGAGGTGCGGGAAAGGCTTCCTGGAGCTGTCCCCTGAGCAGACGGAGTCTTGAAGGATGAGTTAGCCAGGTGGAGAAGCAGAAGGGCAGTCTGAGCAGGTGGGGCAGCGTGGGTAAAGCATGGAGGTGAGAAGCAGCATGGGGCGCTGAGCAGAGACAAGCTTCTGCAGGCCACGAGGAGCCCGCGGATGGTTTAAAGCAGGGTGTGTCATGGTCAGAGGTGCATGTTCTAAAGATCCCTCTGGCAGCTTAAGCCAGTAGCGGTGGCAATAACTGATGCATCTCAGCATCTGAAGCTCGCTCGGCCCCAAATAAGATGTCTGGGTTGAGACAGTTATATACAATGCCTAGCTAACAAGCGACAGAGGGCCACTTATATGAGGACAAGGGATAGAGTTAAGCTCCATTCCAATTTGGAATAAAATGCACAGGATGGCAGTCTCAGATCTAATACCTCCGATGTCAGGTAATGGACACCAGTTTTATCTTGGTATCTCCAGGACCAGGTATACTTCTAATGAATGAAAACTTTATTGGATTATTCTGTATTCAGTAACCATGCATTTTAGTCACCCAGTCAGTTAATTTAGCACCCAGAGGAGAAAATGTGTGTATATCTGGCTGAGACAATTGGTTAATTCTGTCAGGATGTTTCAGCCAGTTGTGTGTGAAGACCTGACCCAATTCTTATTTCCCCTGACTTATATCTGAGTCCCAAGATTTATAGGGGATCCCAGGTAAGCCTGCAGGAGGGTCTGTAATGCCCAAGCAGACATGGCACCTTGAGGTGAGGGTGTAATTTAGTTAGGAGTCCCACGTGTCTGAAAGCTGACTCCCTCCAGGCCGGCCCCTGCCTCAGGTGAAGGGGGAAGCAGCTCAGCCTGCGAGCAGGAGACCCGGCTCCACGCTTCCTCCGTCTGTCTCAGCCGGATGAGCTGGCAGACCAGACGCCCTCCCCTCTGAGAGTCCCTCTCCTGCCTGTTGCCTGGTGCAGACACTTGCTCCATGACATCAGGAGGGGTCAGTGTGATCGCACAGAAAGACAGGCTTTGTAAACAATCAGCAAATATACATTGTTAGAATATTATTGTTTACGTCTGTAGACTCAAAGGCATTCCATAGCCGAAATCCTTTAAAAGCATTCTTCTTAATTAGCGTTTGCCTCTATCAACTTCATATATTATCAGAGATTTACTCAGTTAGCTATCTGTCAGAAAGACAGGGAACACAGACCTTTCAAGTCCTGTACGGGGAAGGTGGAGGGGCTGAAGTGACCTCTATTTAGTGTCCACTATGGGTTTCCCCACAGCCTGCAAGTTGTTTCACCCTCACTCCTCTCTTCTGAGGTGGGTATTAGAGTCCCCATTTTCAGAGGAGGACACCAAGGCTCAAAGAGTTTAGTGAATGACACAGACTTGGACAGCCAGCACTGACTTCCATCCATAAATCTCATAAACAGCTAAGTGCACCACCACTGGTAACCTATGTTCACAAGCTAAGGAAGAAAATATAGAATGATGGCAACCCTGTTACTATAGCTGTTCTAGGATGGTCCAGGTGTCATGGGGACAGATGCACCAATGGCCATGGGATGGAGAGCTGTGAACCGTGTGCCAGGTCCTACAAGTGTGGAGGCTGAGGAGGGTTGCTTCCCTTCATTTGAAAAAGCTGCCTCTCCTGTCTCAGTGGCCTCGGCTGCCCTGCTGCTGTCCCTGCCCTGCTGGCCTCAAGTGGAGCAGCGATAGGGTCTCGCCTTATTTATAGATGGTCCACCGGCTACATCCTGCAAGAAACTTTTTATACTTGAGATTGTGAACATGTAAAATGCTCTAAGAAATTTCAGCAGGGAGAGGACCTTAAAACCATGATGACACAGTCTTTGTGAAAGGGGACACTCCCCGAACCTATGGGAAGCAGGCTGTGCGTTTTTAAAACCTAGTGGGGGAAAAAAAAAGGAAGAACTTTCCTAAGAACATATAAACTCTAAGGAAGACTCAAACTACACTTACAACTAATGTAGTAATGATGACCTATTTTAAAGCTAGAGGCTGGTTTTAGCTTTGTTTGCTGTTTCAGGGAGGTGAGGTGATAATAATCACAGGTGGAGATTTGCCCCCTGGGTGTTGGCAGCTCAGGGAGCATGGATGGAAAGCGAGGCTGAGGCTGTATGTGAGCCCCAACCGCTGGGCGGCACAGAGAAAGCCACATGGCTCCCACCCGCCTGCTTCTCCGCTGCCCACTCTTGCCCTCTCTCGGACTCCGAGTGCATCTCACCTTCCCCTGGGTTGTTCTCAGTGTCTTCACACATGTGATTCTGTGGGTCTTTTTCTCTCTCTGCCTCTGTTTCTACCTCTCTATTTCTCTCCACCTCTCTCAATCCCTAGTGTTGAATAAAACAATTCTTAACTGATCAAAAAAGAGCTAAATAATACACATTTATGTATGTTTGATTTATTGAATAGGATTTGGGGTTTTCTGCCTCATACAAAAGCAGGCAGGAATGTTTTCTGTTCATCTGGAAAATGAATATACAGTGGTTTTTTTTTTTCATAAACGTGACCCTTGATTGATTCCTACCATGGCTCCTCCCCAAAGCCCAGAAACTGGGGAGCAGCAACAGAATGAATCCCAGCCTAGAGTTCCTAGCCTGGAGCAAGAGGGGACCCGCGGTTGGTGCCCAGTATGAGTGTGAGGGTGAGCAGCACGATGGCAGGAACATGCACACAGGGGGGTGCAAGCTGGGTATGTAGATGGAGAAACCCCAGTTAACCACCGCCCCCCACATGACACCAGGTCCTCCCCAAGAGAATCACGCCCCAGGGCTGAGCTCACCTGATGTTGGAGCCCCCAGAGCTCTGCTCCTGCAGCTCCCTCTGTCTGTCTGATTGGCCACCCCGGGCTCTGTTCACCTGGTCATCACCTGCCCTCCGCTGAGGTCCTCCCTGACCCATGAAATCTGCTAGAAAAGACTCCTCCTTCATGCTCCACTGTGATGGGAGATGGCGTCTCAGTCATCCTGGTTCCCTATTCCAGGCACAATGCCTGGCGCGTAATAGGTATTCAATCAGCATGTTTGGAAAAAGGAAGAGGGATCCCATACAAAAGTACAGAATCTCCCATGTTAGCAGAAGGATATCAAAATGGGCACATTGAGGTGCCCATCTATCTGCTCTCCTGCCGGAAGCCCCTGTATGCCCTGCACACCCACCTCCCACCCATTCTCCAAGGTTCCCCTCCACGAAGCCTCTGATTCCCCACCCCTGGTGGGAAGAGTTCTGTCCTCTATCTGAGCTCCCAGCTCCCTGGTCTACTGTTACCTTGTTGGGACTCTCTTATGGCAGTTTCCACACCCCCGTTAGGCGCACACCAGACTGTCACCCAATAACCCACACAGTGAGCCAGTCCCAGAAGGTGGATCCTCCACAATGACCAGATTAAATGAGTCAGACAAGGCATCTCTGCCATTGCTTGGGAGGAGAAAATCCAGAACAGACAGTCCTGTGGGTCGATGGGAAAGGGTGGAGGTCAGGACCCAGCCTCCCAGCATGGCCAGGCGGCGCTGGTCACTCACTCCCAGCACCAGGGCATCAAAACGTTACACTACCTTGTTGGCCAGTGGGTCTCTTGGTCCATCTTCGCTTTTCCCAACACTTAGCTCTGACTGCTTGCAATTAGTATCAGAGAGGCAAGTATCTAAAAGAGTCAAGCTGAGTTATGGAGAACCCCAGACAAACTGCAGGGCACAGCTCACCTCATGGAGAGTGGCTCAAATGGCAAAGGTTGGTTCCTTCGCCTACTCAGCTGGGCCTTACCAAGGAAATAAGATCAAGAAAGTGGTGTTCGTCTTTAGCATTTATTTATAATTGGAAAAACTGTTTGTTTGTTTGTTTGTTTGTTTGTTTGTTTGTTTTTTCTGAGCAAGCACAGACCACAAGCACGTCACAATCAATTGGCTATACATGAATATTTTTGTCATTTTCTTACTAACAGCAGGAATGAAATAGCACCAAGAGAGGTGTGCGCTACACATACAAAGACAATCTGTGGTATGCAACAAACCCAGGCCACAAAATCGCAAGTAGACACTTCCTGTCTGCCTTGGGAGAGGCAAAGGCATCATGGGAGCACCAGCGGATAACGAAAAGCTTTAAGGACCCGACGCACAGCTTCAAGGATTATTTTTGCAGGCGAGGGAAGCAGACAGTGGGAAAGCTTCAGTCCTCGCTCATTTGTCAGGGGAGTTCAGGGAACCACAGGGAATGGTACAAAAATGGGCAGAACAGGCATTCGAAGCTTGGTCACCTTCAGAAAGGCAAAACCAAAACATTGCTTGTGAAGCTGATGTCAGTCAGTGTCAATCAGCCTGTTTGGATACAGACCGAGACTGGCTGAGTTTTATTTGTAAACAGTAGAAATCAAAGGAGGTTTCCTGCCAGTGAAGTGACACATTCAAGAGTCAAAGTGAACTACCAACAAGGTTTCATCAGCTGGAGGTGCTAAAAAGATGGGGGAAACTAAAGGGTTGAAGAATCCTACAGGTCATCTAGAGCCTCAGGCAGGGCAGGGAAGAAACTCAGTGCCTGGGGCTATAAAGCAGGTGGGAAACTACCATTTGGTCAGCACAAACTTGAATCAGACACAGGGATTGAGTCCTATGTATCCTGGTTGTGCTGCTGTGGAGACAGATTTAGGCACACTACCCACTGTGGCTGGCCCCGTGTAGGGCACACAGGCATTCAATAAGTGAATGTGGAATGAATGGTCCCCCATGCATTGTAAAGCTTGATTTTACTTGATCTACAAAAAATAGATGACTATTCTACGGAGAAATCCAAATTGTGGCTAACATCAACATGTCTGACTAATGTCAGCTCTCAAGAGAACGAACACACACTGGCAAATTCTCTGGACAAAGTTAAGATCATATTGACAGGGCTGTCTGGCTATTGTTAAGATTAGCTAGCAAATACCCGGAATCAGCACTGAGATCTACTCTCGCCGTTTCTGGCTTGGCATCAAAATCTGGGATTCATAAACTGCGACTAACATTTTCTACCTTCCTCAGTCCTTCTCCTTCATCACAGCTCCTTCTCTGAGACAGAAAGGAGGAGGGCAGCAGCCCTGCTAGTCCTGTTCTCTTAGGAAACAGGGCCCAAATAGCACAGGCTCAACTCATTTACAAGAGATTTCTCAATCAGCCCAAAGGTGAAAAACAAAATGGTGGAAACGGAGGTCTTGCTGCCCGAAAGGTCAGAGTAGGAGAGAGCTTGTGGAGGCTCTACCGGCATCAACTGGAAGGACTTAGAAAGGGACTTGAGGACTTCACTCTTCACCACTTTCATTACAAAAGAAAAGTACCCCAGAGCAAAGGCTGGCGTCACACAACAGCCCAGAAATTTCAGAATGCTGGTGACACTGAGCACTCTGAAGACATGAGAAATAAAGGTTACTGAACAACGTACACGTCACAGAGTTTGCAAATGCAATTTTTCTGGTAGGTATTTGGGGTCTTGCCACAACTCATTGACTAATGCCTACAACACAACTCTAGCACAGCTAAGGTGGCACTGCCATCACTGGCAGGCAGTGCTGACCCACAGACATGAGACACACATACAAGGAGAGCTGCTTCTATTCATGAATGAGGTCAAAGATGTTTGCTAATCATGTCGCAGGGAACTCTCCTCATCTTAGGTTAAGTCACAGAAATGTCCCCTAACCTGAAGCTCAGCATCTCCTGTCCTCTTCCAGGAGCAGAGCAAGAACGGTCCAGGCAGGGACAGTAAACATCGCCACACCTGCCACTAACTACATCTGTTTCCTGCTGTGTGTTTCTCAGAAGCCACATTCTAAATACACTATTCTTACACCTTAAACTTTCTTCCTCAGTCATTTGTAACCAGCTGCTTTGCCAAATTGGCAGCACTGGCTAGGCTGAGGAAACAATCTCATTTTTGTCATCTTCTTACCATGTCTGGAATGTACCTAAGACACCTAACTTTTTTGCCCTGGCCTAGTTTTGGTCATCAGTGGCATCTCTCTTACTTGGTAGACAACTTAAAGCCCACTGGTAGGAAACTAAATGCAATCACGCGTTTCTAACGGAAGATTCTATGGAAAAACTACTTCAGCTTAACAGACACAACTCATTTTATTAGCATTAAGGCCAAAATTTCTTAAAAAATATTTCCACAAATTGTCAATTTCCAAAACCTGGCTGGGCTTCTATAGCATACAGGATAACTCTGTGAAGTTTGGCAATGAACATTTTTACCTATAGTTCAAAATTGATCACTGGCACAGACCCTGGGGAGGAAGTGGAGGAGGACGCCCCACGCTCACGTCGAAGCATGGCCAGGACTTTCTCCATAGCCCTCCTGCCTCCTGCCTTCCCCACCAGGCACACCCTCCCCTGCTGGAGGCACCACCCACCTCTGGCTTCCTGCTGGTCGGGGACCAGCGGCAGGACCTGGTCTAGATCTGGACAGGAGGCAGGCCACTCGTCTTTGAAACAGGATCCCTCTGTTCAAAGAAACCAAACCAAAGAGCTCCTGGAACACTCGGGCTCCAGGCAGATGGGAAGCCTCTCATCAATTTTGTGGCCTTTTTTGTTGGTTGGTTAAAAAAAAAAAAAGAAAAGAAAAGAAAAGAAAAGAAAGAAAGAAAGAAAGAAAGAAAGAAAGAAAGAAAGAAAGAAAGAAAGAAAGAAAGAAAGAAAGAAAGAAAGAAAGGAGAGAGAGAGAAAGAAAGAAAGAAAGAAAGAAAGAAAGAAAGAAAGAAAGAAAAAGAAAGAAAGAAAAAGAAAGAAAGAAAAAGAGAAAGAAAAAGAGAAAGAAAAAGAGAAAGAAAAAGAGAAAGGAGAGAAGAAGAAAGAGAAGTGCAGTGAATTACTCTTTAGCCTCAGCCAGCTTATTGTTCATCTCTTTGCTCTGCTCCTTGTCCTCGGGCGGGGCAGTGCGGGGCCCCTCGGCGCTCTTTTTCTTGGAGGCCCGGCCCGACACCACCTGCTTGTCTTTGGCCTTCCTCGGGGCCTTATGGCTCGCTGAGGTCTTTTTTGGTTTGGAACTCTGGACACTAGGTTTCTCCACCTGCATGGAGAGACAGACAGACCGCAAACGGAAACACGAAAAAGGCAGGAGTGGGAGGGAGAATTGAGAGAGAAGACGTGATTAGTGAAAGGATGATGGGAATGACAGCACAGGACACTGAGTGTCATGGCATAGGAAGCCTCTTCACTGATGCTAGGGCATCTGGCGTCTCCTGTCTGAAGCCCCCGGTCAGTTGTGTGGGCAGCCCTCTAGCTGGCCACGCTGGCTCCTGACCGCCAGCTCTCGCCCTCGGCCACTCCAGGCCGTGGGCTGTGTTTCTGTTTTGCGCTCTCTGCGGCCCATCCCTGTGGGAAGATTATACCTCGCCCTGCCCTGTTCAAGTCAGGCAGGCATGTGATTGGCTTTAGTCAATGAAAAGTGAGCAGAGGTGACATGGGTCACCTCCTGACAGAAATCAAGAATCAGCCTGCATTTGCTTCCCAATGGCTCCTTTCCTCTGCCACAGGGAGAGGCTGCTCCCTCGCCCCAAATCCCAGATCCAAGAGCTGCAGCCAATCCACAGCAGATGCATATTAATAAGAAATAAACTTTTGTTGATGGAGACATGGGGATTCTGGGTGGTTTATAGGATGGTGAGCTCAAGTGGACAAACATCCTCCCTGAGAGGCCCTGTGGGGCCGTCAGCACTGCCCAGCCCTCCAGACCTCATCTCTGGCCAGCACCCTGGAAGGTTTTCCCAGAGCAGCTGTTCAAGCCCACTCTGTTCTCCCCAAGCTCCCTCCTTGAGCTTTGCCCCCCTCATCCCTAGGAGATGGCCTTGCCTTCTCTTTCTCAAGAACTCAAGGCCACTGAGTACAATCCCTCAGTATGCCACCCTCTTCACCCCATCCATCTCTAGGTTTACTTTCCCCAACCTTCCCTCCATCCTCCACTTGAATTTTCTGGGTTTCACCTCATCTGTGGAAGGTGGATACAGATGATATTGGGCCTCAGAGGCTGGGCCATTCACTCAACAAGGTCCTGGGGTTTTCTGTCACCCTTAACCTGTAAATAAGGTAATCATTTGTCCTAGTTTGCCCAGGACTGAGGGATTTCATGGAATCTGGAACTTTCAATGCTACAACTGGAGTAGTCCACACAAACTGGGTTGGGTAGTTCCCTCACCTGTAAACCAGTCCTGGGCCAAGTAGGAAACTCCACTTGACTGCAAGACTTTAGGGAAAAGAAGAGCAAAGGCTATTCAGGTTTTCAGAATTTTTCTGCTATTATAGAGAAGAGAGCTGATATTTGCACATTCCATGTGGCTTGACATCATAGAATAAGCTATGGTATGTGTGATTCCTGCTTTGGCAGCTGAATCTCCAACATGCTTCTCCCTCTCATGGATGTATCCTGGGATGCAAATAAGGCAAAAATGTGTTGTCATAGGAAAATCCCTGAATCCACTATAACTTCCTCAGAAATGAAAGTCATTCACAAACTGTTTATTATGATAACAAGTTACTTGGAACATATCTTGAAGCTGATGTGACATGACAGGTGTGTTGTTACAAACTAAGAATTGCTGGTGGATCAAGGGAAAGGATAAGAAATGGCAGGTGATTTTCAGGGACTTGTGAAGGAAGGAAGTGTCCAGTGATTGGAGCTGAGGATGAGGCAGGGGCTGGGTGGGAAGGAAGTCAGGCGAGGATGCCTCTAAGGCTGGGCTAGCACTTCAGGGACAAAACACAGTTATCATAAGACAAGAGATTTAAGGTTCAGGTGAGATTTTCTGCCATTTTTTCCCCTGGGTTTCTCAAAATCAGAAGCTAGTTCTCTGAAATCTACCAGTCTTTAAGCCGTTTTCATTTTAGGTGATGTTTCTTCTTAACATTCCCTTTGAGTTTAGAAAAGTTCCTGGTAAGAAGCCCCTCTGCCTCTGTGTGCTACAAAGAAAAGGAGGGACTTTAAAGGAGCCCTTGGGGGTGGGGCCAGAGTTGGCAGTAGCCCTACTCCCACCTCTGCTACAGTTAACCCCACCGAGCCCAGCTGTGCTGATGGGTCTCCACAAGATCTGTCTCACCTTTGGAGGTTCCTTGAAGGGTTCGCTGTAGAGGCTGCGTATTCTTCTGCGATCAATGATCTTATTGTCAGCTGGGGTTGGCTTATTGGCTTCCCCTTTAAACTGGGCACTGTAGCTGGTCTCGTGAGCCATCTTATCATCTGGTGGCTTGTACTGGGGCTTGGCTTTGATGGGTTTCACAGGCTTGATGTCCGTCCATGCTCGGAATTCATTCCTGCGAATCAAAGAAAGCCCAAGTGATGTGACGCCTCTGATGCCTGGAAGCAGTGCCCTCACACAGGGCAGCCAACACAGCAATCAGTGCCTGTCGTGAACTCACTCTCTCCTCCTGGATGAGGGCAAGTGTTCCTTCCTGCCCAGTCAAGACAGGTTGTGGCAAGAACAGTAGTACCTCGGAGGAAGAGCTCGGGCTCCGGCTCCCATGTGTCACCATGGACAGGCAATTCTTTTCAGATTTTTCTCCATTATAGCTTATTACAAGAAATTGAATATATTTCCCTGTGCTATACTGTAGGTCCTTGGTGTTTATCTATTTTATATATAGTAGTGTGTGTCTGTTAATCACATCTCCTAATTTAACGGACTGGCAGTTCTAATTTCTGGGCCTCATTTTCACAATATCTAAAATGAGGCTGGAAAAACTCAATCCACTCAGTCATTCATGGGACCTCACATATGGTCGCATGCCTGCCGTGTGTGACTATTAAACGAGACAATGCATCAAACAGCGTGCCTGGTACCTTGTGGCCAAATAACATCTGTTCCCTTTTGTTATGATGGAGACACTTTGTAACACTGAATCCTTAAGGTTAATCCCTCCCTTTGATAGCAGAGGGCTTGCTTCTTGTACTGCCAGAATCTCAATCACTTTAGATGAAAATCCTTATGAAATGTCTAAATGCCTGTGGATCACAAACAAGCAAAATGTACTGAATACAATTGGACGTCACCATGAGGACTTGTGTTGGGATACGATGTGGAGGAGAGTCTTCATGTGTTTGGTGTGAGTGGCTATTGGTCCTTACCCCATGTGACCCCCATCTGCTGCTTTTTGAGTCAGTGTGTCAGATCGCTTGTTCATAGCAATCTCTCTCCTGGTTTCTAATCAGCTGTGTCTGATCTGTTGCAGGACTGGAGAGTAGATGGTGACAGTATTCAAAACAGGGTAAAATAAGTGTAGCTGCTGAGGTAGGCCGCAGGGTCCATCTTGTTTGCTGAGTACGTGACATTCGATGCACAAGCTCTGTGGTTCTGAGGTCTTAATCAGACCTCTTCTCATTTGGGGCCGTGAGAAGCTGTGTTGTGAGAAAGGAAGAGTCAGTGTATGAATATCTATGGAGTTAGGTTTTCCTGTGCCTCTCTCACCCTCGTGGTAACTCCCTTCTTCAGGGCTCAGAGATGAGTGCCATGAACAAGAAGTCACAGGTGACAGTAGAAAAAGCTTAGACTGCGACGGAGATCCACGAATTCTAGCCTAAGCTCTGCCACTAGGTAGCAGCTGAGCAGGCCTCTCCCCACTGAGCCTTAGTGTCCTCTGTTGTCAAATAAAATTGACCAATGTCCTTTGGCTCTGAGGCTCTCTGAGTGGAGAAAGCTGGTTTGGTAACGTGCTGGTCATTTGCCCTCCTGAGGGGAACTGGCACATGTGTGAGTAGAGTGACCAGTTTCTTAAGAGACCCTGCCCTAAGCTTCAGACTTGCCTTTCCACCAGCTCAGACTCAGCATCCCTAGAACCAAATCATCTTGTCTCCTCTGCCAAATTGTCTTCTCTTCTTGGATTCCTCACTGCTCAATTTCACCCTTTCCTTCTTTCATTCACAAAACATTTACTGAGTGCTTAAGGTCTGCCTGGCAGGATGCTGAACTCTGTGGAAGCCTAACTGAGTAACAGGCCCTGGGCTCAAGGTGTGGGAAGAGGAGGGACTGGAGGTTACTCCGGGACAACAGGATAGGAGCTACGCAGGAGAAGGGAGTGGGGAGCACAGCGGAGGAACTCATAGCCAGCCTGGGAATTGGGGACGGCTGGGGGGAGGTTCTGGAGGGAGTCACAGAGGCTGACAATTGTCCAGAAGAGGGGGGTTCCGAGTAGAATGGGGAGCACACAAAGAGGCTCATGAGATGCACAGCCCCCCCTCCCCCGGGCCATGCAGGCAGTTCAGATGGCTAGGCTGAAGCTTGGTGGGGAAGGACACAAGAGGTCCTGCCAGCCAGCTGAGGGGATGGTCTAGGCTATAACAAGGAGTTGCCAAATGACTTCAAGCCACAGACGAGTGTGGCTACATTCGTTTTGGGAAAGAGAATTTGGCAGCAGTGTGAATGGAGACAGAAGGGGAGAGTTGGGGCAGGAGGCCAGGAAGGCTGTGCAGTGAGTCAGGAGGAAATTGGAGGCCGGAACCAGGATGGTGGCAGCGGGAACGGAACACAGCAGTGAGTCAAGAGGGACATGGGCAGAATTTGAAAATGGCTGAGCTGGGGGAGGCCAGGATCAGACTGGGATTTGGGTTGGTGGGTGGAGGTGCTACCCACTGAGACGGGGAACCTGGGAAGAGACGGGAATTGGGGGGAGGGTTGACACCCTCCTGATTCTGTTAGGGGCAGCCACCCCCTTGGCTTCAAGACTGCTTTCTAATCCTCTCTCCTCCTCCTTTCTCCATCTCCATAGGTTCAAATGGTCACCGTGACCTGACTTCTGAGCCATTCTGGCTCTGCACACAGGCCCTGCGCTGGTGTGGGCTGCATCTGGGGTTCTGGCCACCATCACCTGCCTGAGGCGCCAGGCCCTCCCTCCTGCTGCCCACCCTTCAGGACAGAAGCCCCTGATACTTGGTCTTGATCTCCCAGTAGCCAAAGCAGTAACAACCTGGCTCCCAAAATATGATGGCAGAAACCTGGATTCTCTGCCCCCACCTCCGCCTGCCTACAGAATTAGGGCTGAGATAGGTATACACTGGCCCTAAGCACTGTTTCTGGGTCATCTCTTCCAGGCCGGCCTCTGCAGTGGCCCCTGTGGGCTGGCAAGTGTCTCATGTGAGCATTATCTGTGGGGCGTGTCCTTATCTGTGGGGACAGCTCAGTAACCCTGGTCTTGAACAACTCTGGCAAATCATCTTCATATGGGATGTGTTAATGAGTCCCATAATAATTTCACTGTTACTATGACAGTTGTTAGGTTTAAACCCAAATTCTATTACCTAGCACTTTCTTTGAACGCTCCACAAAATCTTCCCAGTCACATGCAACAAGTAATTGTATGTCATAAATAAAGAAGTAAGGTACTATTCATTAGTTACCTTTTATAAGCTAGAAGGTTGTTTTTGTATATTCTCTATAACCCTTACAACAACTCTGAAAGGAAATAGTATTATTTCCCTTTTACAAAAGAGGATAGCCCAGGCTCAGAGAGGTTAAGCGACTTGTACAAGGCCACAGAGCTGCCAAATAGAAGAGCTGATTCTCAGCCCAGGTGGGTCAGGGCTCACAGCCCACATCCTTCCCATTGCACTCAGGAAATGTGATGGAGCTGCAGTGTGCTCACTGGCCCTTGCCTAGGGGTGCTTGTGTGGGGTCCAGCCTAATGTATACAATGCGGTGGAGGGTTTATATGACACAGATTGGCCAGAGGATACCCAAGCTCCTCTAGCCCTGAGATGCTCCATCCAGAGCAGTATGGGCCACACTCTCAGGTCAGTCACATCCAGTGCCTCTTGCCATGAATTTGTGGTCCGCTGTAACCATCAATTCCCCTTTCTGTGCTACCAGATTTCAGCTTTCTCATTCATTCACTCATTTGGCATTTGCCAAACTCCAGCCATGGCTGTTTCATATAGCCCATAGAAAGGAGGAAGCCAAGGTTGAGGTCTCTATAGTTTAGTGAGTTGGTCAGGGTCTGTCCACATGTGACCCTAAGAAAGGGCAGAATGAAGCAAATAGGACAGAGCTCAGAAGGAAAGAGGAAAAAGGATGCTTTACTCTGAGGGGTGAAGCGGGGAAGGGGGCACTGGAAGATGTAGACAGAGAAGTGGATGAGGGAATCAGGCAGCAGGGTGGTTTGTGAGGCAGGCTCAGAGAGCAGGTGAACTGCTCAGGGAGCAGGAGGGTGTGGTTCATGGAGGGAAGGATGTCATGGTGACCAGGCTGGGCAGGAGCTGGGAGCAGGCTGTACAGAGCCTGGAATACCATGCCTGGATGCTTGTGGGAGGCCTGGGGAACTGCTGGATGCATCTGAGCGAGGCAGCAATGTTCCTATTCCTCCACTGACAGTGTCATCCTCCTCTCAGACTGCCCCAATCAGAAATGATTCTTCCCATCAAAAGGGGTTTTAAACCTTTTTAAAGGCAGAGAGGTTCATGTTAGCGAGGCAGAGAGCGCTGGTGTGATTTGAGCCTAGGAAGCTCAAGTTCCCAGCAGGGATGAGGCATCAAGTGAATGGACAAGGTCATGTCTGGGTTGAAAGAATCCGAGGGGAAACATTTTGCAGCCTTCACTAGAAGGTAGCAAAGCCTCCTGTGCAGCAAAGCTGGATAAGATATACATGCCTGGGGGCCAGGTCCCAAGCAGAAACAAAGACACTCAGGCCCTCACAGGAGAAAATGATGTCTCAGTGCACCCAGCACATGCAGGGCCCAGGGAAGCGCAGGCAGAGGTGGAGATGGGACAAGCATAGAGCTGGGCCAGAACAGAGAAGGTGGTTCACTGTCAAGAGTACAGGCTCTGCAATAAGATAAACCCTGCCTCCATTCTGGCTCTGTCCCTCAGATCAGTCCCTCACTTGCCCTGAACTGCAGTGAGTTCATTTGGAAAGGATTTACACAAGGCCTGTTTCCCAGGATTGACATGGGTTAAATGAGAATGTATTAGTTACAGAAGACCTGGACATCCATATCGGAATTACAAAACCTATGGTGGCTATCTCTGTAATAATGTATTTGGTTTTCATTACAGAGTCACGTGCTCAAGAAAAATGATTGAACATCTTCTGCATTCCAGTCATGGAGCTGGAAATGCAGTGTGAACAGCCAGATGCTGCTCCTGCCTCCACTGACCTTGTGGTTAGCGGGAAGGCCTACACAATTACACAGACATCAAATATCTGTCCAGCTACTGTTTTTTCTGACCACCGCAGTCAACACTCTGGTGCCCGAAGTTGGCAAGCTCTGGACAGCAGCTTCCAATGCTGGGCTCATTTCTGAATGCGTTTCACGTTAGACTTGAACAAAGTAGCATTCAATGAATGCCTGATTAATTGAATCTCCAAAACTGAGGGCCCACTATAAACAGATGTTCACTCCTTAAGGCCTTGTTCCACTTAGGCACGTTTTCTGCAGTGATTCAAGGGGCAGTACTGAAAGAGCAATTATAGAGGGAGAAGCTGAAGACAGGCGGGAGCTGGGTGATTGATGAAGCCGGGTCCCAGAAGCGGGAGGGGGAGGCATCAGGCGAATGGTGAGAGGGTTGGCCTTGGAGAGACAGCGTTGTAAAAGAAGAGAATAGAGGCTGTTTCCCCATTTCTCATTTGAAGAAGCCTGACATCTACAAGAAACAATGAAATAGAATTATAGAACATTTTACTGCTGTGAAGGATATCTGCATGTGTTAATTGGTATGAATCACTTCTTGACCGAAATGCAGTCTTAGAATAATAGATGACAGCCAACTACCATCATATATAAATTCCATTTCTCTGCCCATCAGCCCCAGATTTATTTATTATGTATCTAAGTCCCAGGGAACAATGATTCTTTCCCCATCCTCTTAACAACAAAATTCTCAACAACATTCCTCGACTGCTTCGTGAAGGCAGAAAACCATGCTTTTAAGTCTTAACAGTATAAAATCTTCCTGCAGATTTTCATCAGTAATTTATGTTGTCATGGAAACGTTAAGTCTTTGTTCAAAAATCCTGTCTACATTTGTTGTACTAAAGTGTTCCAGAAGGAGGGAAGCAGTCTCCTTCTTGAACTCTGACGGAGGCAGTCAGTGAATGCTGTCAGTTGCCAAGCTATTGTCAGGAGTTGGCTGAAAAAAGTAGGATTTGTAGATTAAAAAGAAAAGAATGTCCCTGAGCCTAGAGGGCTGCAGGGGGCTTAGGGAGGCTTCTGGCTCCTTCAGAGGGGACTGAATGATTTCCTCTTTCCACCAGAGATGACTGGATCAAGAGAGGAGATTCAAAATCTACATGTGTGCATATCCTGCATGCATCTTTCAGCTTCTCTTGTGTGAAAGGGAGAAAAGGGACTTTCACAGAGAATGCCAACACTCTCATCATTCAGAATTGCTCTTCTTACCCATTAAAATCCAATAAGCACATGTACACCATGTATGATGGTTTTCTAAAATGAGGAAAGCAAACGCTGGGCAAAAAAAAGTGTCCGGATGTAAAGAAAAGTTTGAAGCTAATGTAATGTGAAGAGGGAATGAGAGGAAAAGATTCCTCCTTTCTCTTACATGGAAAGATCTGGTCTGGGCATCAGTTGGCAATGGCAAGAGCTGGGACTTCAGTCCCCTCATTAGGTAAATGGCTCATTCTGCAGGGAACCGCTGTCTCAGGCTGTCCTGGGCTGCACTGGGCTCACTGGCCCCTGTGCACCTGGGAAATAGTGTCTCACACAGAGAAAGCCATGAGCACAATATGTACAAACTTGTGAGGGCTGAAAGTTAAAAGTGAAAACTGCTCAACCTAGGAGTCAATCTGATTCTACACAAATTAATTTAGGTTGCAGTATCCAGCAGGCACTCTGCTAGGAACTGTAGGAAGGAATAAGGGTGCAAAAATAAGAAACCTACAGTTAGCAGAAGTGGAGGACCGGGGAGGGGAGCATGGTGATTAAGGTGAGCACACATACAAATACACGTCATGTAGAAAAGAGTAAGAGCTGGATGAGAGGGTATAGGAAAATTACAACTACTCCCTCCTCACCCCCCCCACCCATGTTCACAGTAGTAGCTGGGTTTCTCAGTCGTAGGAATGCAGGGGTGGTTGTGCTGCAAGACCACAGAGTTATCCTGTTGAGACTACTCTCTTCTGGATGGTTGGGTCCCTGAGGACCTGTGTCCACACTTGCAGAAAGATGGCTCCTAAGACACGAAATGGGAACTCAACTGAGAGTTGCCCTGAAAAGGTAGGAAAAAGTGCTGCCTTCTTCTAGGTAAACCTAGAATTCTGGGAGGACATTCCTATGAGATGATCTTGGTAAATCTTGATAAACCCATGTTTCCTTATTCTTTGTTCTGTGTATAGAAGGGACTTGATAAATATTTTTAACTTGATAAATATTTTTTAACTTGATAAATATTCATTATCTGTTAAGATAATCATATGGTTTCTGTTCTTTATTCTATGAAAATAGCAGATTACATTAATTTATTTTTGTATGTTAAACCAAGCTTACATTCCTAGAATAAACCTCACTTGCTAATGGTGTTTAAATCTTCTTATATGTTGCTTATATAGATTTGATTTGCTTATCTTTTATTAAGGATTTTAATTTCCATATTCATGAGTAATATTGACCTATAGTTTTCTTATAATGTGTTTGACTGGCTTGGTATCAGGGTAATATCTAATTCTACCCATCTCAAAATGAGTTAGAAAGTATTCTTTCTTCCTCTATTTTTAAAGAGATTGTTAGAATTTGGGTATTTTTTTTTTTCTTTAATGTTTAATAGAATTCAACAGTGTGAATTTCAATTCTAGTGTTTGATAGACAATCACCAGGGGCTGGATTATCTTTATGGAAAGATTTAAAATTACTAATTCAATTTCTTTACTTAGTATACATTTATTCTGATTTTCTATTTCTTTTTGAGTCAGTTTTTGTGATTTTCATCTTTCTAAGAATTTGTCCATTTCATCTATATTGTCAAATTTATTGACATAAAGTTGTTCCCAGTATCTCCTTATAATGGAGCTATACTTTAAAGAGTAAATTAGCATAGGTCTGAAGAAGTCATAAAACGATGTTATCTTCAGCACCAATTTTATCTGTTAAAATTTTGATATTCTTGTACATACTTGCACACACACACATATATACATATGTATAAAAATCTTCCAAGGCTGAGTTTTTCAGAGATAAAAGAACACATACAAAAATATATATGTATATGCATACGTGTCTGAATAAGTATACATAGGTGTGTCTATGAATAGGCAAGTATACATGAATATGTACATACATGTGAACATATGCTCTGTGTGTGTGTGTTCCAGCAACGTGCCCAGCATATAAAAATGCCCTAAACAAGATAGCTTATATTGTTTTCAGTAAGGCCTCTGGTAGCATATAAAGCACCTTGTGTATGCTGGGGGGAAAAAAAAAGAGTACATTCTGAATGAGTACATTATCAAAAGATGCCAGTTCCTCCTGGGTTATACAAGCCAGTCCCACGGCTACTAGCATGATATTTTTGAGATTCATCAATACTGCTTCATTCCTTATTATTGCTGAGTATTATTCCATTGTATAGATTTACCATTTCTTTTGTTTATTCATTACTTGATGAGTATTTGGGTTGTTCCCAACATTTTGGCTACCATGAATAATACTGTTAACATTTGTGTATCAGTTGTTTATACATGTGTGTTTTCATTTGTCTTTGGTACTTAGGAGCAGAATTGCTGTGTCATGTGGTGAGTGTATGGTTAACCTAGAAGCAAATTTTTTCCAAAGCAGCTGTACCGTTTTACAGTCCCATCTGCAGTATATAAAAGATCCAGTTGCCTCACATTCTTGCCAGCATTCACTGTTGCCAGTGTTCTTTGTTTTAGCCATTTCAGTGCGTATGTGGTGGTATTTCATGTGGTTTTAATTTGTATCTTCCTACAAATCGTGGTATTGACCATCCTTTCAGGTACTTATTTGCCATTTGTATATCTTCTTTAGTAAGGTGTCTATTAATTCTTTTCCCATTTTAAAATTGGGTTGTCTGTCTTCTTATTATTGAGTTTTAAGAGATCTTTAAATATTTTGGATACAAATTTTTATCAAATATATGTTTTGCAAATATTTTCTCTCAGACTGTGGTTTGTCTTTTCCTTGTCTTAACAGTGTCTTTTGAATAGTAAAAATGTTTAAATTTGATGAACTGAATTTATCTTTTTTTATTTTATTGTTTTTGGGTTTTGTGTCATATCTAGAAATCTTGGTCTACTCCAAGGTCACAAAGGTTTTTTTCCATATCTTCTTTCTGAAGTTGTATCATTTTAGGGTTTACATTTAGTTTAAGTCTCTAGTTCATTTCTAATTAATATGTGTGTGTGATGTAAGGTAATGGCTGAGATTAATTTTCTTTCTGTTTAAATATCCAGTTTTCCCAGCACTATTTATTGAAAAGGTCTGCATTCCTGAGACAGGCAAGGGTCGGGCTGTTACTAGAGCCTGCCTGACCCTCCGGGCCATATCCCGGTCCACAAACATGACTGAACACAGTACCTCGCACACAGCAGGCGCCTAGACAATATAAATCCTGTTCCACGCCTCTGAGCCTCTGCTAGCTCTCCTGTGCAGTAGGCACTCATGAAGCATTCCTGAGTAACAGCAAGTAGGAACGTGTCTTTCAGGAACCTTCTGCCACATGGGGCAGGGGCCCCAGCCAACACAAGAAAGCAAAGGTGGACGGCAGGGCCTGAGGAGAGCAAGTGCTCTGGAACTGAAGGCCCCACCAAGGAATCTGAGTGGGTTTAGAAGGTGATAGGGGTTTTTGGAAAAGAGGCACTGACATTTCTGGAGGAAGCACTGGAATTCTGCAATCCTTTCCTCCTCCGAGCATTCCAGGGCTGCTCATAGGAAGAAGATCCCATCCATAAACTCAATGAACGCAGCTTCGGTGCTCAGAGCTGTCCTAGCTGCTCCCTCCCCAGCAGCCTGGGGTGGCAGGTTCCAGCTGGTAAGGTCACGAGCTTTCTGCTGGGCAAGCAAAGCCCTTCAAAACACCTAGTCTTTGGGGGAAGCAATTAGTATTTCATAGGCAACCTCCTCCAGATCAGTGCCCTGCCTTCCTTCTCTGACACACTGTGAGGGTTATCAGGCTGGCGACTGACAGGGAGAGAAGAGAAGGGATGTGTCAGGCCCACAGTGAGCCACATGCTTCACAAAAACACGCTCTCGCCTTTAATCCCCAGTCAGGCTGA
Organism: Camelus dromedarius; assembly: GCF_036321535.1. NCBI lineage: Eukaryota > Metazoa > Chordata > Mammalia > Artiodactyla > Camelidae > Camelus > Camelus dromedarius. Next base: position 49,636,010 of record NC_087447.1, read on the forward strand.
GGACTCCCACCCCAGCCCCGTGGCACATCCTCCCTGCTCCATCATCCCTTGATCGGTCTGCATCCTCCTCTAACTGGAGGTCCCTGAAGGAAGGAGTTGTGACCCCAGAGCTGAGTCCAGGGCCAGGCACAGAGCAGACACCCAGAAAAGGCTTGTTGAGTGAACAGAATTGCATGAGGACCACAGAGCAGCAGAGCTGGACAGGCACCTGGAGACTCTCACCTTATTTTACAGCTGAGGGTTACAGAAGGGGCAGTGGAGGCAAAGAAGGTGGAGTGGTGAGGTAGGAACATGTGCTGGACTTGGACTTGACTCGAGGTAGCAGGAGCCACTTGAGACTTTGGACCAAGGGAGTGACATGATGATGTGGCCTGGGAGGTACTTTGCTTGAGTGACTCAGGCCACGTGGGGACAATGACAGGCTGGGGATAGGGAGAGACTGGAGGCTGCAGATCCACGTCTGCTTTAGTTAATGATGACAGAATTACAAACTTAGCATCAACTCTGCTAGCAAATTACTGAATTCCTCACTGAGTGCCTATAGCAGTTACAAGGTGGCTTTCCTCTACTGAGGGCCTGCAGGTGCCAGGGCTTTGCTCTCATTACTTAATCCTCAGAACTACCTTTTTGGATGGACACAATTACTTTCCATTTCAACGATGAAGACATGAAGCTCAGAGAGGAAAAGTTACTGTCTAAGGCCTCAGAGAGGCTACGAGCCAGGCACTGAGTCAGCACTGGGGAGAGCGGATAAGGTGCTCCCCGTAGTGAGGGCAGAGGAGAAAGATAAGCAGCCTTGAGGCCTGTGGTCTGAGAGGTGCTGTAACAGAGAAACACGGAGGGGCAGAGAAGCCAGAGCAGGGCCCCTAACCACTCTTTGGGGGTGATGGATGAAGTCTTGTTGTGACAGGTGACAGGAGAAATGCATCACATGTTGGAAACAGGCCTATCATCCTGTACTTATCTTTACTCTTTTGGGAGCAAAACCAGACTATGCAAAAATCTAAAAAGAAACAACTAAAAGCAGAAGGACAAGTATGCAGAGCACTGCTGCACGAGATTCAAAAATCACCTTCGTGCTTATAATCATTTAACACAGAGGCTCCCGCCTGTGATTTCCCACCAGTGGGATTAGCCCCATCTTCCTGCCGCAGGAAACTCTGGGGCCTTAGGAGAGTCCCAGGGATCCTGGGAGAGAGACGGCTGACAGTCCAGCAGCAGATGGCCCCACACAGGCCCACCACTTAATTAGGCTGCTGTGGGGGACCATGTAAGAGACACACAAGTTAGGGGGTGGGGACAGGCACCTAGGGTGCTGTTGCAGGAGAGCCGGTATCAAAGGGGGTCAGGGACTGCGACACCTCTAAACAGCCACTACCCTGCACAAACTGCTGTGCTTGTATATCCCCTGTGCATTGGTATGTGTCTATGTGTGTCGCTCTGGCCAAACAGTAAGAGGGGTTGGCAACAAAAGGATGTGAAAATGAGGCATCTTCCTAGTTAGAGACTGATCTGCTTTGAGATAAATCGTGATAGTGGTGATGACAGTGAAGACAGCTCGGATCACAGAGAGCCTTCTCAGTGCCGGGGGCCGCGTGAAGTCCATGCTATGCGTTCTCTCCTTTAACCCTCACAGAGGCCCTATGAGGCAGGCACTATTATTATCATTCTCATTTCACAGAGGAGGAAACAGGAGCTGGGGGTGTTAAGCGTCATGACCTTGGAGAGCAGTAAGTGGAGTTGCTGGGGATAAAGGGACGCACCTTTATCAAGGCACCTGCAGGCTGAGATCTGCAGTGATGAATGGGGGGCCAAAGAACCCCACACAGCGCCCACAAGAGTCCACCCCACACACCTGCGCCCAGAGAGCACAAGTCACCGTGACTGTGCCAGGCCAGGCAGGAACTCTCCTGCTTCCCGCCCTTGGCTCTTGCTCCCTGAACTCCAACCCTGGGCAAGTTAGACACACAGGAGGGGAAAAGGACAGATAGGGTACAAGCGTCCACCACAGGCTTCTGCTCTGGAGCGGGTGGAGCTGCAGGAAGGGAGAAGTCTTTAAATAGACTGACATTTAATTACGTGGGACTGGACTTTTTAATGACTAGAGTACTTTCATTCACTGAAATCTGCTGTACAAGTGATGAGACTTGCCCAAAATTTCATGTCATGGTAGGGGAAGAACTTGTTCTACAGAACAAATTTAAAGGGATAATGGAGGCAAAAACAGTCACCTTACAATTCTGTCCTCTAAGTGTTACAATTAGAGAAAACCTACTGTGTGCCAGAAACTTGAACAGTTGATTCACATACTTGATCTAATTTAACCTCAAACAAATTCTTCAAGATAGAAGCTACAATTCCTATTTCACACACTAGAACACGGAGGCTCAGAGAAGAAAAGTGCCCTAAAGCCACAGAGCTGGCAAGTGGCGGTGCTAGGACCCAGACACAGGAACCCGACTCTGGAATCTTTCTCCCACGTCTTTGCTGGGGACGCCAGCTGGTCAATCTGAGCTGAAGAAAGTGGCTCCCGGGATGGGAGCTTCTTTGACATCCTGAATCACAAGTACATTTATTCTGCATTAATTCTGCTCTCATCACTCAATAAAGACTTCACTACAAAGGATAAAAGGCTTTGCTCTAAATACTAAGTGACTCAGATGCATTTAAAATATTTTGAGACCAAAGGGATTGTAAAGGAAACAGTTATTCCAAAGAGGCCATCAGCTGACTGGTTGTCAAAGGATTACTACAAATGGCAGGAATGATAACTAAGTAAAACAATGAAAGAGGCTGGATCTGGATCTGAATTCAAGCTGGTGAAACAAGGCTGGAGCTACACTGGCAGGGGTGCGGTGGTGCTCTCTTATTACAGGATGGGAGAGAATAACAGGAGGGGAGCAAGGGCCGAGTGGGGAGAAGAGAAAAGAAGTCGAGGAGAGTAAATCTTGCAGACACAGGAGCAGAGTTAGATTCTTGCTCATAAGATACATATTTAATTTTAGTATTTTCTGTTAATACATTATAAATATCCATAGCAACGAGATATTTAGAGCCAGGCAAAGACCAGGACCTACCTTAGAGAAGATGCCTGACAAAAACACACAGCTGGATTTTGGTCTGTGTCTGTGTGAGTGTGTATGCACATGCTGTTGTGTTTATGATCACTATCACTGTCATTGTCATTGTCCTCATTGCCCTCTTATAACTGATCTTTCTGTCTCGCCCCATCCCTAAAATTTGCCTGCCAGAGTCAGAGAATGAGCAGGTGACTCAGGCTCACACACCTCCGACCTTCCTTAGTGAATCTCAGACCTTCATCTGGTTTTGGTATCAGGTAACACTGGCCTTACAGAATGAGTTGTGAAGTGTTCCCTCCTTGTCTGCGTTTTGGATGAGTTCGTGAAGGACTGGTATTAATTCTTTTTGAACGTTTGGTAGAATTCACCAGCTTATTATTATTATTATTATTGGTAAAATAATAGGGTTGATACTCATTAATGGATACTGAGATATAGAGAACAAACTAGTGGCTACCAGTGAGGACAGGGCTTGGGGGATAGGCAAGATGGGGCAGGGGATTAAATACAAGTTATTATGTATAAATACACTATGATATATTATACAGCACAGTCAATATTTTATAATAACTATAAATGGAGTGTAGTCTTTAAAAATTGAAAATCACTGTGCTGTATACCTGAAACACATATTATAGATCAACTATAAAGCTATAAATTTTTTTTAATTAAAAAAAAGGATACTGAGTTGAAATGAATCTGTTTCTCTAACTTTGCATCTTATCTGATAAAATTTATTATAACTATTTTCTTTAAATATGTGAAAGAGGCTACTCAATAATATCATAGAATATTACAAAAGTCCAGAATGGAGGCCATTTTCCAAACTATTTATACGAGGAATTGAATTTATAGTTGTGACCTACTAATCGATCCTAAAAATAAATTCTTTCAAATGTCTCTGGCAGCCCAGTGATTCACTCAACTCAGCCTGCACTGAGTGCCAGCTTCCGCCCTTTCTTTTTCCTAAACTCACTCACTATTCACTAGAAGAATCCATAACAGTATTTCAAATGCAAAACAATTTAGAAAGGTTTCAAAAAAGGTAGTGATTTTCAGTGTTGCATTAATGAGAAGAATTTAGTGCCTTTTAAGAACAACTGTTCTCCAACTTTGAGTGGCCAACATTACCAGAGAATTTGTTAATAGTGAAAATGCCACTGTTCTCACCCCTGGGGTGAAGTCCTAGAATTTCTATTTTAACAGGCTCCTTGAGTGATTCTAATACAGTTGGTCAGAGGCACCCACATTGAGAAATGCCACTTTAAAGTTCCTATGACTGTGTGGATGGAAGGTGATGATAAAGAAACAGTGTCTGGAAAGGGCCTGGCACAGCCTCAGGCTCAAGGCACATGCTGAGGGGCCAGTGTGCTTAGTTTAGTGCCATATGAATGACCTTGAAGAGGGCTGTACCTGGGTGAAGTTAATTGTTAGCAGGCCTGTAGATCATATCCAGGGATTTGGGGTCATTCTTCCACAATCTCCATTCACTCCCAACAATAACTCCCAGCCTATCAGAAAGAGCTTGAGTTTGGGATCCCAAGCATGCCATTGACCAGCTGTGTAACTTCAAGAAAGTCACCTGCCTTTTCTAAGCCTCAGTAAAACAGGGGTAATGTCATCTACCTTGTGATGTGATGATTTGATGAAACACAGGGGTAATGTCATCTGTAAAACAGGGGTAATGTCATCTACCTTGTGATGTGACGATTTGATGAAATACAGCAAAAGTATTTTCTTCCCTGACTTTTGCCCTTTGCTAACCCCCTTCCCATGCTCCTCCTCTAGACGAGATCACTTAACGGCCAGCAGGGCACAGGACAAATGTACTTTCACAACTCTGACAATGGATGGCTGTCAGGTGACTCTCTGAGCTAACAAAACTCAAACATGAAAAGGGGGAAAAATAGGCAGATGCAAAGGCTGGTGACTAGAAGATCACAGATTTGCTACTGAACGCAAACCTCAGCCTAAGAGCAGTGAAACTCAACTGAAGGAGAAAACGCTTATATTCTTTGTGCTTTGATATTTTTAGGGGGAGACAGGAAGGAATATCAAGGTCAGGTCTAAAAGAAGATCAATGAAAGGTGAGCATTTCTGCTGTCCCAGGAGACTGGCACTGAGTATCTAATTATGTTACTTAGATGGAATCATACACTTCCATCCAGCAAATACCACCTCTAAGGCATTTCTGGTGTATTTTGCTGCAATGGACACCAAGTGTGTGAGTGAGTAAATCTTTAGCAATAGGGAAATTACCTCTGTGGGTACCATAGAGACAGTTCTTACTTTAAATTCATTAATCAACAGATGGTCTAAAATTATGAGTCTTTTGATTCTTTTTATATCCACTTCTTACTAGGGCTTTGGGGTTCAAATGACTGGTTCTGTGACCTTGGAGGCAAGTTACTTCACCTCCCTGAGCCTTTTTATTTAATTCTCACTTCAACCCTATTAACTCTATTCTATTTCCAGAAAAATGAGGTGCAGCAGGTGCCTTATCCAAGGTCACATAGAAAGTGAGTGGCGGACTGAACCCGGGCAGGCTCATCTGTGTTCTCACCCATGCCAACTCTGGGCATCTGCCCCAGGACACCAAGTTAGGTGGGCAAGATCTCTTTCACTTATTCTTCTGGGTCTTTCCATATCCAACCTTCTGAGATTATAATTTGCCAGAGGGAAGAGTCAATGTCTAATTCTCTGTAATTCTTACGCAAAAGTGTGCAAAGAAATGCCTCTCAAAAACAGACAGTAACAAGTGAAGGTGGCTCCACGAACTTCATCTGCTCCCCCAGTTCTTGAATGTAAGTCAGTGTATTTATCCCTCTTCTTCCTTCCTTTCTCACAGAATAAAGACTTCAGTTACCACCATTTCTGCTTTTTACAATTCTATAATCTACTGTTTTCTAACTGTTTACCGCTCAAAAAAGATACAAGGACCTCAGGGGTACACATAGCACATTTCAGGTAAAGAGTAGGGCTCTTCTGGACTAAGAAAGAGGGTAAAAAAGAAACGAGAACCAGCCAGGAGGGTTAAAGCCAGAGAAACGTGGTGGGATTTTAGAGCTAGTAGATTCTAGGGATGATTTAATGCAGTATATTAATTTTACAGACTGGGAAAATGAAGTGGAGGGAGGGAAAGTAACTCCATGGAGTCACATAAAAACTAGCAGCAGAGATGGAACCAGCACTCAAGCCTTTCAAGTCCTAGTCTAGGTTTTTGTTTTTGTTTTTGGCACCAGAATAGACTCATCATTTTAAAGTTGCTAATATAGTTGTCATTAAAAGCAAAGAGAGATAATATCTGCATAAAACCTAATGGTTTGCAATGTACCTTTATACAAGTATTTCACTTGAGTTACCCCATTGTGTTCTCCCAGTTCCTTGGTGTTTGCTCATAAATCCCCATCCCACAGGACTTGTGAAGGCAAATGATCTTTCCAACAGGTCCACCTCCCTGTTCTTTATGTTAATCCTCATAGAACTTGAAATTAAATCTCCTTCCTTTGGCAGATACTCTGAAAAAATTTACGGTTTTCCATCAGCAAGTATTTATTGAGGGATTGCTGAGTGATGCTCAGTAATTCCTTATTCATTTATTCAACATACATTAACCCAGATTCTGTGAACAGGAATTTGGGATACAATAGAGGACAGAACAAAGTCCCTGCTGTCTTGAGAGAGTGACATACATTCCAGTGAGGGGAGATGAGCAATAAACCAATAAGCAGTTATATAATAAGTCAGGTGGTGGTAAGTCCTAACAAGACTAATAAAGATGACAGAGTCACATGTGCCTGAGTCTGTGTGTGCTGTGTCACCTAGGGTCAAGGACAGCCTCTCTGATGAAGGGATGACCCTGTCTCCAAATAAGGTCACATTCTGTGGTATTGGTGGCTAGAATTTCAACATATGAATTTGGGGTGACACAATTGGACATTAGGCAGAGACCTGAGGAGGTGAGCCTTGTGGACGTGTGGGGAAGAGTGCTCCAGCAAGGATGCTAAAACCCTGAGGCAAGAGATGAGGAACCACAAAGCCAGTGTCTGTGGACTGCAGTGAGGAGGGGAAGGGGGAGGAGTGGGAGATAAGAGCAGTGAAGGTCAGACAGAGGGGGTAGGCCTTGCATGTGGGAGCCGAGGGAGCTGATGTTTCTCTATCTGAGTCAGGAGTCACTGTGGGATTTGAGGAGACCCCATCTAGCACTGTGCACTATGATTCACTGGTCATTTTAAAAGGTCAGAACAGATACTACCTGTGCAAGGCAGAAGCAGGGAGGTCAGGTAGAGGTACCTCAATAGTCTCCATGAGAGATTATGGGGGAGTGGGTGGCACCCCCACCCCCAGGCCAGGCAGATGAGACTCTGAGTAGAGACAGGTGCTGAATGAATGAGTAATACTATATAGGAAGTATGTCAAAAGTGCTAAGGGCAAATAAATGAGATTTATTCCACTTTATGGGAGAATGGGCAAAAATGTCGAGAGGTCACAAGTTGAAACTTGAAGAAGTCACCAAAGATGGGGGACATAGGGCTTTTTATGGCCAAAATGGTGAAAGCAAATTCCACAAAGACCCCCAAGGTGTGCCTGTGGTCAGGGTCTCGAGGGTAGGGAACACGGGGGTGCATGGTGGTCAATGCCCAGACGGCAGGGAGCCAGGCCTGCTGTGCTGAGAAGCCCACTCACATTCCTCCGTTCCTCAGGCCAAGAGCCAGTCAGGCAGGCCGGCAGGACAAAGGCTCAGCCTCCAGGGGATTCCGACCTGGTTTCAGTAGAAGGGACGCTGAGGCGCTGGTGCTGGGGACCAATGACTAGGATACTAGTTCTCTCGTCAGGTGTGTGTCTTTTTGGGTTTTATGAGGCCCTCCCTCCTGGGCCCCCCAACCATAGCCAGGGCGGGGCATGTGAGGCTGCTCACCATTGTTGCTGCCGCCCTTCTCTAGAACTTTCAGAGGGCCTTCACTCACTTAAGAAATGGGTTCTTCAAACCACAAGGAAAACAGAGAAATGTATTAATTAAGAGATAGGCTGACACTTCAAAATTGTGCAGGAAAAGTTTTCCCTTTCCTTTTAGCGAGGGTTTGAGGGCTACGAAAACTGCATTTGTCATCTGTAACCCTGTCGCTATAAAGAGACGCCCCTTTTATTACTCTTTCACAGAGCTTTCTCACACCAAATTACTAATGAGGTAATTACCAACATGATAATTACTGCATGATTAGTAGGCGAGTGGAAGGGAAATGTAGCGCAAAAGCAGCAGCTAGGGTTTGGGCTGTTCTGTCAGAGATCAGATAAGAATGGTCTCTGCAAAAGGCAGTAACTGAGAGCTTTTCAGTTCATAACCTGAGCGCTACATCACCAGGGTTTTAGAAAGTAACTAGTCAGAAGCTTGGCTTCCAGCCCCAGCCGCGGGCAGGGATCCGGCATCTTCGTGGGGCAGTCTGGCCAGGAAAGCAAGGGGCCTCCAGTCACACAGCCACCAGGAAGCCCCTCCACACCTTCCGGCGCCTGAATCCACCCGAACCCCACTGTACTGGAGACACACGGGGAACATGCGCCTAGAGGTCTTCTGGGAGGATTAACACAGCGACACCAGCCAAACGAGCGCTGCTTGCTAAGCCGCCCTCTCCTTGCCCCGTCCAGTCACCACCGGCTCCCACAGCACCATCTGCCAAGGGCCCAGCTGGATGAGGCCAGAGCACTTAGCGTTATTCAGAATTCCTACCCACGTTATTTTCCCTTGAAAGAGCCCAAATGACTTTCAGTTAGTCTGTCAGTTTATATTTTAAAAAATCTGAGGTAAAAACAGAAACCCACTTAGATCAACATAGAATTGAAACCACACAGCTGCACTGGAGGCCAGGCCGTGTGCCGAGCCTGCCTGTCTGCCTTCTGAGGGGACTTGGGTCCTTGTCTGTGTTCCTTCCTGAAGCCGTCAGATTATCTGTAACATCGGCCTCCCCCAGCAGCCGGCCTCAGACAGCCAGGGCGGAGGAGGCAGGGCTGGGGCCGTGTTGCTGTCGTTCTGTGTTTAATACGTAGCTCAGCAGATGTGACATGAGGCAGGCAACCCAAACAGAATTCTTGTTTAAGAGCTGACATGTAGAAGATACTGAAGCATAGGAAAGTTGATGGTTGAAATAAGGACCTAAACTCTCTTTACATCTGTACAGTATTTTACCTTAGTTCCAGAATGCACCTAGCTTGTTTTCCCTAGGCTGGTCTCCAAATTCAGTATTCCTGAGAATCTGCTAGGGATTGAGGGGCTGGTTAACATGCAGACTCCTGGGCCCCACCCTCAGTAGTCTGATTCTTGGTTCCAGGAAGTGCATTTTAAACAGACCCTCCACGAAGTTCTGATGCAGGTCCATGGACTCTGCACAGTGAGAGAAACACTGAGTATTCACTTGCTCTGACAACAACTTTAAGATATAAATAGAATAAACATTGGTCAGAGGGTTTCAGTCATTTGCCCAAGGCAGGCAACCTGCCAGTGAGTGTGGGAGCTCGGACTCTTTCCTGCCCTGCTGAAAAGCCATTTCTTCCATTAGCCTTTGTCAGAACAAGTATTCTGGAAATAATCTTTTCCTCTTAAGGCCCAAAGTGTGCTTATTCTTTGCTACTTACAGCTTTCCTCCTCATACAGTGCTAGACCTGCCTTATCTCTGTGTTAGGCATTTCTTTTTGTTCTGATGTTTGAGCATCTGGGGTCTTACCCACCCTGGAGAGACTTCCCCTACGCCCACCCCAGTGCCGGTCATTCCTAGGGAGCAAATAGGCTTTTCACACACAAACCAAAGAATCCAGTGCCCCTCCTCACCATCTCCTTTTTTTGGGCTCTCTCTTGGGCCACTATCCTCCTGCTCTAACCACCCCAGGGCCAGGCACCAGAAGACTCTGGACAGCCTCTATGCCTCAGAGCTCTCTGGAATTACTCAAACTAGCCAATCCTGCCCCTGCTCAGCCTGCTTACTCTGCCTCACCCATTTCTTCCTGTAAAACCCACAACAAAGGCTCCTGCCCACAGTTTCTGGTTTTCTTCACTCCTTCTGCCTCCTGACCAACCCTGGCACCCCCCTGCAGGGTTCTGTGGGGCATGGTGAGGCCTGCCTCCTCCTCTTGAGAATAAACTATTTTTTCAATGGCAGTCCTCTCCTGATGTGTTGGCTTATCACAACTGAATAATAAAGCAGCCTGTATTTTCAGGCAGCCTCCCGTAGTAAACTAGAAGCAACTTGAGGACATACTGCCTTGTTCTGAACAGTGATCAGATTAACTCAGTTTCTTGTTCACTATGGGTCTTCAAACATATTTGTTGAATTAATTTTAAAAGTTAATCAAGAAGCTTAAATGAAGCCTTCTACCAGTGACTTTGTTTACTTTGGGGGTTAGAATTTTCAGTAAAATTTTAAGCTGCTCCCAAACTTATGTTGTTTTTCTCAAGCGAAAGTGTACAAGTGAACAGCGGATCACAAGGTACAGTCGGGTTATGGAAACTGTAGGTCAAATCTGTTTCACCTGCTTTCACTTATCAGAGTCGTTTTAAGACTTGCAAGTCCTCCATGCCTCACTTAGCCTAAATGATGAGATGTTTGCCTGAGTTGTTTTCCAGGAACTTGAAGTCAGCAGTGTCTTTTTTGAGCTGCGCTTATTAAGACTGGATAGGACCACTGACCAGTCAACGGGGCATGCGTGAGTGCCCACTTTTGAACGTGGCAACCTTTTGAACATGCAGAGGCCTAAGCTTAGTTACGTCTGGGCATAACAACAATGATTACATCTTTCTCCAGTCACCCTTCCCCACACTCCCAAGCCTCAGATCGCCCTGGTTCTTTATTCTTTATTCCGTAAATACCTTGAACCCCTTGCCTTTGGAGAGGCAGATCTGAGACTTGTTCTCCCATCTCTTTGCTTGGCTGCCCTGTAAATAAACCTTCTCTTTGCTGCTAACCTTGGTGTCTCGGTGTTTTGGCTTGCTGAGGGTAGGGGAAAATGAACCTGGTTTAGTAACATCACAGGCTCCCTTCAATTATGCAATGATAGTATTTACTGACACTAAGTTGAAAAAGACACATTTCCTGCTTTCTGGTTTGCCATGAAAACAGTTTCAACTTGTTAATAAACATGTAAAAGGAGAGAAATTTTTAAAAGAGCAAAAATACATCCAGTATAACTCAGCTATTTATAGTGTCTCAAATGGGCTAAGCTGGGAGTATTTCTGTGCGATGAGATGTGAATCATGTGGACAAGCAAAACAAAAAGGTGGAACTGCAGGTTACTTGGTGACAGAGAAGAAAGCACTGGGCCAGGACTCCAAAAAGACTTAGATTCGGTTCCCTACTCTGAACCTACCTCTGTGTGCCACTGGGCAAATCACAAACCCAGCTGTCAGCCTCAGCTGTCACATCTGTAAAACGGGGGGTCAAATTACTTTTAAAACTACTTCCGGTCACCAAACTGCCAGTGGATAAAAGTTAAGGTTTTGAAATAGATTTCTTTTGAAAGAAAGAAAGAAGAAAGGAAGGAAGGTAGGAAGGAGGGAGGGAGGGAAGACATGCAGAGGGAAAAATGACATTTATCATGATGTTTTGAATTAACAGTGGTGAAAAACTGAAAGCAAGTGAAATGTCCATGATAGAAGAACAGTTAAATAAAAGGTGCTATGCCCACATGACAGAATAGTATGCAGTCATTTAAATGATTTAAAAAAGGAGTTTAATAACTAGGGAAAATTTGAGAATACTAAGGTGGCCCTTACTGAGCCCTTAGTTGCTCACACTCTCTTCATTCATCACCACCAGCCCTTATTACAGCTCTTGTGGAGGCTGCTGTCATCCCTGTGGAGTGTCTTGCTCGAGGTCACACAGAACTGGGTGAACCGATCAGAAAAGAGCTAGTGTCAACAACGAATCAATCTGAGAAACACTCTGACTGCAGTGGCATCTTGGTCTCACCAGCAGGTCTGCACGTTCGGTTGGTGATGCCACTTTTCCTCAGACATGAGTGGTCACTTAAGGACACAGCCCCTGCCATGAGGCATAAGTGCTCTTGCGGTAACAGGAATGATTGGATCAGGTTGTACCAGTAAAATCAGGAAAAATGATTCAGATATGCAGTTCTTACTCACTATGCCACATTCTAGGTTCAATACAGCATTTAAACCTCAATGCTCTTTTCAGAAACATCTCAGCAAAACAATCACCATTCTCTTCTCCCTTTGGAAGTGGTTTTTCTTTATGCACAGGCTTTATCAAAGTTGCTTAAATACACAAGAAAAGCCCAATTCAAAAACTGGTGAAATGACTAAAATGGGCACTGCTGGCATAGATGGCACAACAGTGTTTACTTAGGAACATCCATTTTGGACCAGTTTGTCATTTTGGCCTCAGCCATTCATTTTTAACCAGGCAGATCTAGGATGTGGATGCAGGGGGAAAGTTCACTCCAAATCCTTTGCTTTATTTCTGAAAACTAAGTGCCTGAATCAAAATAACCTTTTAGAAAACAAAATATAGAACTGGAAATGCACGGTTTCAACCTCACAAAAATACGCATAGAGGAAAAGATGAACTGACATCAAAATTAAAGCATTTGATTATGGGTGGTGGGATTTGAGGTAATTAAAAATTTCATGCTTTTCTTTTCTACAAAGTTGTACTTTTTAAAAAAGCTAAGTTTCCTATTAAAGGAAGGAGAGAGAGGAGGAGGGAAGGAGGAAGAAAGAGAGAGAGAGAAAAATACTATCATTCAAATTGTCTCCAGAGATCCTTCTGGGTGCAGCTGTGTGAGTCATGGTGTTGTCTGGAGTTTTTCTCCCGGGGCCAGACGCTAGGCCGGCTGTGCTCCCGCCCCAGCTGACCGCCTCACACTCCATTGAACACTCACAAGTCTGCCACTTTCAGTTCCACTTGATTTCCACTCTCTCCTCTGGCTGGTGGCCATGGAGCCCTCCTGGCAACCTCCATACTGGTTCCCATGGATACCCCCGACTCCCAGACAAGCGGCTGCTCAGAGCAGATGGTCGCCAGCTCCGGGCAGAGCACAGGCTGGGGGTTACAGGAGATATCCAGAATCCTTCATCCTTCAGTTCATTCCCTCCCAATGCACTGCACAGAGATGGATGGATACACACCCACCCCTTCCCCCCCCCCACACACACATACACACACACGCACGTCTTTCCCTAGATCCTGCTTGGTTCTGGCCTTGACCAGGAACTTACGATGTTTCAAATATCACAAATACTACAACGCTAACACTTACTGAGCCCCAACCATAGGCCAGTGACTGACCTACAAACTGCTTTGCGTACAAAGGGAGGAAATAATTTACCGAAACAGTTTAAAGAGTTGTTTTTCTGACCCAATTCAAACATGACTGTTTGGACCAGGTCTTTTTGGGATTAGTGTGACTGTTGACATGCCTAAGAATAATCTTAGAAGCATACTGAAATTTCAGGTTCCTGAACCCAACCTTAGTAATTCATATTCAGAAGGTCAGGCATAGGAGCCAGGAGCCTGGGATGGGGCTCAGGTGATTTCAATGCGTGTGGTCTGGATCACTTGAGAGAAAGCCTGCCCTAGCTCAAGGATGCTCAGACCTTATTTAGAGTACCCATGCACTGTCTATTAAAATGCAGTCTGACTTAGGATGTCCATGGTGGTCCCTAAGAGTCTGTAGTTCTGATTAGCTCCCAGGTGAAGCTGATGCTGCAGGTATTTGGGTAGCAAGAACCTAAATGGTCAGTCTCCCAGTGGCTGGTTCATGCAGCACTTACCCACCAAAAGCCCAATTAGGTAAGCCTTTGGACTTCTTAGCAATTATTTAATGTCTGGTTCAGAGAGAGTGCAGAACACTGACCCGACTTCCTGCCAGCGCAGTCCAAGAGCAGGACTACATCCATCACCTCCACTGGCACAAGACTCTTTGATGCCGTGCCAGCAGTGCCCAGATTTCCAGTCACATCCCTGCTATTCCCCAGCAGGAGTCTACCCAGCCCTCCCACACTACCCCTGTTTCATGTGCTTAGTTTCTGATACCTCAAGCCTTTGCACATGCTGTTTGGGGTGTCTGAAATGCACTTCCTTACCACGTGATCCCTATGACCTGGCACCTTGCTGACTGCACCACAGCATCATGGTACCCCCTGCTTCCAGCCGTGGCCCTCTCCAAACCTCTCACCACACAGACCCCAGTCAGGTCTCTTGAGAATGCGAATCCAATCACTCACTCTCTTGTTTAATATCCTTCAATGGTTCCCTCCAAATTGCTAAGAAGAAACTCTTGTCCACCTAGAGTCTTCACTCAGCTATCACTAAAGCATCAGGTGAAATAAAGATACTTCAGACAAAAGACATAATTCCAGTAGGCAAGAGTGATATTCCAAAATCAATGGTGAGCAAAATGTTACTGAATATTGGGGCAAGTCTAAATAAGCATTGGATATAAAAAATTTATTACTGTTTATTTCTAAATGAAAGGTCATATAAAGCAAAGACAAAAAATGTAAGACAACAAAAATATGGAAGTTGGGAGGGGTGATCAGAGGCAAAGTTTGACTGGAAACTTTAAGTGAGACATACAGATTGAAAAATAAGGATATACTATGTATATAAAGTAGATAAACAACAAAGACGTACTGTATAGCACAGAGAACTATATTAAATATCTTGTAATAACTTATAATGGAAAAGAATCCAAAAAAGAATATACATATGTGTATGTATAACAGAATCACTTTGCTGTACACCAGAAACTAACACAACATTGTAAACCAACTATAATTCAACTTTTTAAAAAGTTAAAAAAAGGAAAAAGAAAATAAGGATGGCCACCAAAAAACCATCCAATAATAACATAAAAAGAGATAGAATGTATAACTCCTACACAGAAGGAAATACAGAAAATGTTAGTCAACCCAATAAAAGGCAGGAATGGATCAAAAGAGTAAACAGAAAGAAAAGCAAAGGTAAGTAGAAAACCCAAGAGGAAAAAACTCAGAAGAGAAAATATTAGAATTAATAAGAGAATTCAGCAAGTTTGTAGGCACAAGATAAGTATACAACAATCAACATTGTTCCTATGCATCACCAACAACCAGTTAGAAAAGATAATGGAAAAGAAATCTTATTCACAACAGCAGCAGAATCTAGAAAACATCCAGGAAAAACAAAGAGAATTTTCTGAAGGATATACAAGATGACCTGAGTAAATGCGTTGATGCAGAGTTGTCCCTCAGTATCTGCAGGTGCTCATTTCAAGGACCTCCACGGATACCGTCATTGCCCTGCTGATCTACATGACAGCTACTACACATAATTATGTGGGTCTGAAGTTTAAGAGTTTGGAAGATTGCTGCACTGAGTTCTAAATTGCATAAGGCCAATAAGGAGCTTTAGAGAGCTACAAGCGGTGGTGTGAAATGTCACAGACACCCAGACTAAAGCAGAGTCTAGGTTTCTGCTGCTTTGTTATAGTAATTTGTAAATTGCTTTAGTCAACTCATTTTGCACGGTAGTTTAATAAAATGACTTAATGTACATGAACTACAAAAAAACCTAGTCGCTTAGATAAAATGGTGCAGTACAGTCTGCTCCCTGCCATTTGTGCAGGTTCTATATCTGCAGTATGTTGTTTACACACAGAAATACTCAGTATTATTCAAGATCAATTTTCAGATTACTCTGTAATTTTAACCCAAGTCCAACCAAAATCTCAATAGTAATGTTTGTGGTGGTTGAAAACTGAGTCCAAAATAATTATGAAAGGGTAAATACCTAAGAAAGACCAAGATAATTCTGAAAAAGACCAACCAAGAGTGATACTACCCTGTTAAAAATCAAAACATATTGCAAGGCTATAATAGTAAGCGTGGTGTTTGTTAGGACTAGAGAAACAGGTCATGCAGCAAAACAGGGAGCCCAGAACAGATCCACACCAATGAGGGAACTTGCTGTGAGACAGAGGGAATTTCTTATATTGGGGAGGGGGGCGGGTGGGGCGGGAGGAAGAGGGAAACGGCCTTTCAAACAAGTGGACTTGGGCTGAGGTGGGAAGCCCCATAAAAAAGACTGGCAGGACCCCCAGGCAGGGCCACTACTCTCCTGCCGGCACCATCCAGTTCCCTGGCCCAGTGCCATTATCTCTCCTTTTAAACTCTGAAATGGCTTACTTCTAGGAAAGTGGAACTTACCCCTAAGATTACTATTGGTTCCCTAGGCTAACTCCTGATTGGTCCATTTGTACTGCTTCATTTGCATGGAGCTCACTCCTGATTGGTTCATTTCCCTCACTCCTGATTGGTCCATTTCCCTCACTCCTGATTGGTCCATTTCTACAAAGCTTGTTCCTAATTAGTCACCTTTGTTACAACTTTTTGCATATGATGTTACAAAATGTTGAAAAGTCTAGACTGGTAGCCTATAAAAGGCTGTATAAAGCTACACTCTGGGGTCCAGAGCTTGGAGTGTTAACTCCTCTGTGCCCGCTGGAGTAATAAACCTGAGTTCTCCAACCCTCTGAGTGCTGCTTGGTCTCCCGCCGGGATCTGGGTTGCTGTCACAACTGAGCTGTAACACTGAGCTTGAACACACTTTGCTGCAACAGGGTCACTGGCCTTCTACACAGAAGAATGCAAAAACGTATCCCTATCTCACATTATACACAAAAACTATTTCCAGATGTATTACAACACCCAATGTGAAAATAAACCTTGCAACTAACAGGAGAAAATATAAAAGAATATGTCTATGTCTTTGGGATGAAGTATTTCTTCAATTAGGAATAAAAACATAAACCATAAAGGCAAGGACTAAACACATTAAATACATTAAAATGAAAAATTTCTGTGTGACAAAAGACACTGTAAATAAAGGTAAAAGACAAGCCACAGGAAAAAAAAAAAGGATTAATAATCAGAATCAATGTAGAACAATAAAAAGATGACCCCCTACTAGGACAATGGCCATGGGGTATAAACATCAGTCCACAGAAGAGGAGTGCACATTGCCAATAAACATGTGAAAAGCTTCTTAAGTTCACTGAAAATTAGGGAAATATGAATTAAACTGTATACCACTTCCACACTATGAAATTTTAAGTTCTGACAGTATAAGAAACAGAAGTATTTTTATACACTATTAGTTGAAGTCTAAATGAGTTCAGCAATTTTCCAATATCTAGTAACATGTGTTTAACCCAAGATCCAATAATTTCATGTTTAACTCTTAAAAATATTCACAGAGGGACAGGTATAAGAAAATTCATTGCAGCATTATGTGTGATAGTTAAAAATTAAGAAAATCTAAACATGAATATAGAAAGATAAATAATAATATGTGACATATTCATATACTGACAGATTATACAGCCATTAAAAAGGAGGAACTGTATATTAGTGGGTGTTTATAGATACCTGTTTGTATTTTTTCAAGATATATAATGTTGTGAGAAAAAAAGTCACAAAATGATACATAGCGTTGGAGGTCATGTAAGTAAACACACACACATATATACAGCAATGCCTGACATAGTTTATCAATAAAGAAGTATAAACATCAAAGTCATGACAGTAGTAACCTCCTGCGGGGGAGGAGGGAGGAGCAGAATGGGTCCGGGCCAATTGGGCAAAGAAAGCTTTACTATGAAAGAAAAAAATGATTTAGCACAAAAAAGAATGGAAGTAAATATAATAAAATAATTTTCAAACTTCTGGGTACTGACAATATGGGTGTTACACTATTCTTTGTATTTTTTTAAGCTCTAAAAAAGAAAAAGGAAAGAAAATTGAAAGTGCTTTGACAATTTCTCATACAAGATAGCATCAGCTATTTAGAAGGGAATGAGAGCAGTATCAAATGGATGAAACCAAATCCTTGGCCACGAGTTCCCTCTTCAATGTCATCAGATTTTCAGATCACAGTCGTGCTCCCTCCTCTACCCTGTGTTGTCTACTGTAAGCTAATGACATGGACACTTTGGCATCATGCACTTGGGGCTTTGAGTCTGATCTCTTTGCACTGGGAAGGACTTTCGAAGGGACTGGGCCAACCCTCTAGTGACAGGTGAGGAAAACGAAGCCAGAAGGAGGACAGGCTTGTCCAGGGTCACACGGGAAGTGGATCGGACATCAAGTCTCATCGAAATCCTTCAGAGCTTGGCTCAACCTCTCCTCCCTCAGACGACAGCTCCAACTGCTGGTCTAGGTTAGGCTGGTCAGCTGTCATTAAGTGCTCTGTTAGCACCTTGTACTTTACCTGCCTAAAACTCATGACAGCCATATTTAATATTAGTTATCAGGATGCACGTGTATCTATTGTTGTACAGCTCACCTATGACAAACCACGTCTGTCTTGTTCACAGCTGTAATCCAGGAACTTAAGTGCAGAGCTTGATCCCAGAAATAGTAAATAGAGAGGCTGAGATATGAACTGAGATTTATCTGATGCCAAGTCATCTGGTTGAGCCGCTGCACTACGGTTACCACATTAGTAGCTGTGATTACTAGTTTCCCTTATATCCCTCACTACCTCTTCAGAACTCTTCCCTTTTCTATTGCTACCAGCCCTAAAGACCTTTCTGGTTAAAAGCATTTATATGCTGGCAGTGCAAGATCTCCTCCTGCCCCTTCCTCCTTTTCCATCATCATCATCACCATCATCCTCCTTGTCATATTTCTCCTTGCTATTGAAGTAGGAACAGACACAGAGTAAATCAGGATGTCCCAAAATGGGGACCTCAGTCACCTCCAGAGCTGAGCTCTGTGTTCTCACACATAGGGAGTATTCAACAAACATAAATTGAATTAAACTGAATGAATTAATTGAATATGGATCGAACTGAATTGAATTCAATTCATTCACAAAATAATACTGTATACCAAAATTCCTCCATCTAGATAGAGATTAAGGTAGCATTTATAAAGTATCAACTTCTCACAAATGTAGTTTGAATCAGTAGTTTGAATGTCTTAAAAGGCTCCCTACTCCCTAGAGAATGGTGTTAGGTTAGATTCTTGGCAACTAGAATCACCAAGCCTCTCTCCAGTTTACAGCCAGCCTTTGGCCGACTGGAGGAATGCTGGGTCAGGGGTTTCTTTGAGGCGTTAGAACAAAACTTTCATGATAGAGCACTCTTCCATGCTTTTCTTGGATGGTGAATCCTAGGCAAGTGAATTATATCCCTATGTACTTTGAACACCACTTTTTCCTTGTCTGTTTTTTTAAAAAAGCCTGTTCCAGCTCCTGGGGGAACCC
This sequence comes from Camelus dromedarius, assembly GCF_036321535.1. Lineage (NCBI taxonomy): Eukaryota > Metazoa > Chordata > Mammalia > Artiodactyla > Camelidae > Camelus > Camelus dromedarius. The sequence continues at coordinate 49,655,343 of NC_087447.1, forward strand.
CAAACAGATGGTCATAGCAGCCAGAGACTAATAATATTTCACAATGGCGACTCCTGTACCTTGTATCCTTGGTTGCTATAAGAGATGGGTTGGTTACTCATTACATATGAAGACAAAGAGACTCTCACATGTACATCAGTGTGCCCTGTTGCTTTTCAGCTGTAAGGGAACAAGTGACTATGTCACTTGGGAAGAATAAATAATGTGATTATAAGTCTTGGTCAGACCAAGTATTCTCAGGACTGTTCAGGAGGATATTTGCTACTTAAATACAGAGTCTGAAGCTTGATAGCACAGTATTCTTCCCTCAATAATATAGATCAGAGATTGGCAAACTATGGTCCTTGAGCCAAATCCGGCCCTCAACCTGTTTCTGTTCAGCCAGGAGCTAAGAATAGTTTTTGTGGATAAATGTTTGTAATATGATGAAAAAGAACACTAATTTATACTCAATTTCAGCAAATGGTATTCCCCTAAAAAATCCGTTCTCCTCATTAGTAGACATATATTACAAAAGATTATATTCTGTTATTACTATTATCATATTTTGAGTTTCATCAATAAAACTTTGGGGAAATTTTTTTCTCTCTGGTTGTATAATATATAAGGGCCAGCAAAGCCTAAAATATTTACTGTCTATCCATTTACAGAAAGTTTGCCTGTCGCTGATCTAGAGATTTCCAGACTTACATCCTACCGAATCACTCCTCACACTTGGAATACTAGTCATATCTGAATAGCTGTGGCTCCCCAAATGCACAACTAGCTCTACATGCTCCAGCTGTCCCCTCTGCTTGGAATGTGTCACCTTCCTGATTACTTGATTGTTCAGTCTACTAAAATCAGACTGATCCTTCAAGGTTCAGCTAGATGATACCCTCTTTTCTGAGGTCTTCCCTGATCCTTCAAGTCAGACTAAAAGATACTCACAGAAAATCTTTTATCTGAGCCTTTCAGGGTTCTGTTCCCAGAAATTCAGAATGTGTGCACCCAGAAAGGCAATACTACCTCTTTATATTAGCCAAATGGTACTCAAGCCCACTGGGCAGAATGAGGATGAGGAGGTGTATTTCCTGAGGGCTTACTAGGGGCTAAGCACTATGCTAAGTACTGAACATACATCATTCATTCATTTGTTCGGTTAAAATCTATTTAGCATCTCCTAAAGACCATGCACTAAGCATGGTGCTGGGGGTGCAATGGTAAATAAGACAGGTAAGAGAGTCACAGACTAAACAGAATGTTAAGTCTTTTGACAACTTTGCTGGGTAGGTATTATTGGTTCTATTTTATCAATGAAAAAACAAAACCAGAGAAGACAGGTTAAGTAACTTGACCAAAGTCATATAAGTGGCAGGCAGGATTTGAACGCAAAGCTCCAAATAAAGCTAGACACCTGAGAGGAGCTGGAATTACTAGTAAGTATTGTATTCTTAAATGGCCTTCTTCATTCTTATCTCATTGGTAAAGCCCTCTAGGGAGGAATACATAGTTCCTAATCTGTGCCTTCCCAGTAGAACAAACTCCACACTTTTGGCATACCACACAGGCCCACCTCCTCAGGAAGTGGTCCCTGATTCAGACCGAGTCAAACTCCCCCTTTCCTCTACATCCCTTCAACACCTTGTCCATATTTCTATTATTGCACTTACTACCATTATTACAATTTTCCTAATATGTTTCTCTCACTAGACCAAGAGCTTTTTTAGGACAGGTACTATGTAATTCATTTCTATATCCCCAGGTTCTCCCATAATGCCTGATACAAGATGTGGCAGATGCTAAATGAATGAGTCAGTGAAAGACTTTTACTGATAACCCACTCTGTTCCATTCTATCAAATGATAATAGTAACAAAAGTAGGCAGCACTTACTGATAGGCATGCACTTGTAAAAGCATTATCTCCCTCCACCATCATGACTCCATGAAATCCCTACTGTGTAATTACCTCCATTTTATTGATGAGAAATACAAAGGCTTTCCCAAGAGAAATGATTCAAACCCAGTTTTACTGGTCACCAAATCCTTCACAGGGCATCAGTATATCACCCCTGACTCATACAACCATCCCCTTCATGAATCTTCCAACAGAATTAACCAGCCCTAGAGAACGCTGGCCCTGATTTTAACCCTTACCAGGCCCTGCCTGGTACTTCAGATACGTGCATCCAAGTTACCTCCCCCACAAGGCAGCAAACTCCTGTATGTGGGATCAAGTGCTCTGCATCTTGAATCCTCAAATTCCATAGCCCCAGCCTTTGTGTGCTCTTAAAATGCTGCATTGAACTTGGAATAAAGATGATATTAAGCCCACTGCATTATTATTATAATATTATGATCAAATAAATCCAATCCAATCCTCTGCTTTTATAGTGTAAGCCTCTTTCACAATAGACTAAAAGCCCTGAAAGATAGGGAGGATTTAGAAAGAAGATGGGAGGCGGGTGGGAGCAAAAATTGTGAGCAAAATCCAGCAGTGGTTACGTGTGGGGCTTGTCAAGGCCCAGCTCAGCCTGTGATTTGGCCAGATCACCTGCTGGGGCCCCTGAGATTTGAATGTGCAACCATAACTAAGAATCTGCAGGAAAAAGCATCAGATGTGTATGGGGACCATAATGCTGGATGTACCACGTAGGTCAGGTCCTGGAGGGCCCTGACTGCAGGCTGCGGGGCCCGGGCCTTGCTCTGGAAGGGAAGGGGATCCACGGAGGGTTCAGGACAAGGAGTAGTGAGACCACCCACCCCTCTCCCACTGCAGAACCAGGCAGGAGGTGAAGGAAGATGGCATGGGCTTAGGAGAGTGGGAGCCAAAAAGATAGCATGAAGGGCAGGCGTAGGGGGCAGGCAGCAGCCCCCCCAACCCCACCCCGGGAATGACATGTGGAACCATGGGGATATGGTAGGCACTGGCTTGAGTGGACACTACTGGAGGCTGGAATGAGGAGAACCAGGTTCCTGAGCCAGCTCAGCCACTGACTGGTTGTGATCCTCAGTCCCTGGGCCTCCCTGACTCTATTCTTCATCTTTTTTTTTTTTTTTTAAATGTAGGTACTGGGGATTGAACCCAGGATCTCATGCATGCTAGGGATGCGCTCTACCACTGAGCTATACCCTCCCCTCTATTATTCATCTTTAAAGAGAGAGATGTTTTCCTTAAAAGGTCATGATGAAGTCTAAATAAAAAGAGATGTTAAAGCAACAGGCACAAAGTTTCTTTCACCCATTATTATGATTTAATAGAGAACAATTTTTAGTGGTCAAGAAGATTGTAAAAATGCCCTCTAGGATATGCAACAACTTGAGCCAACTCTTTGAAGTCACTACAGGGAACAGTGACCACAGGGAATAGCACAGTGGAAGCATTTATAGGGGGTTTCGTGGTCTGCGAAAGAGGTTACATCAGGCTTGGTCCTGCAAAGCCTCTTCACTCAGTTTGATAAGGAATACACACTGACAATGGAGGGACAGGGAGGATGAAGAGAAGTACTATTATGTTACACGTGTATGGGTAGCTCCTGCGGGACCACGGTGGGCCTGTGCTCTCACTCCCGGACAGGGATGACACAGACATACATGCTCCTTCCTTGACTGGCTCTTCTGTTCGCCCCTGATACATGTTGGTGCAGCTGGGTTCTGGCCACAGCATGGTCTTCTCTCACCCTCCTTCTTCCCACCCACCCTGACGCTTGATGATCCAGATTGTTCTTTTCTGTTCTGCCTCTTTCCTGAGTATCACATTTATATGTTCGTTTACCTGGTTTGTAATTTTTCTTATTTTTTTTTGTTGAGGTATAACAAACATAGGATAAAGTCCATAAATCTTAATTGTTCGTATGTATAGACCCACATAACCACCACCCAGATCAGATATAGAACATTTCCAACATTTCAGCCAATTAGCCACCCCACCCCCAGAGATCATCAGTATTCTGACATTCATTACCATCAATTACCTTTGCCTGTTTCTGAAATTTCATGTAAATGGAATCATTCAGTAAGTGCACTTGTATCTGGTTTCTTTCACTCATCATTGTCTGTAAGATCTATCCATGCTAGCGAGTATTACATTAATTTTCTTTTTCATTGCTATACAACAGTGCTTCTCAACCAGGGACAATTTTGCCCTGCCCCTAGTGGGCTTTTGGTGATATCTGGAAATATTTTAAACTGTCACAACTCTGAGTGAGGGGGTAATGCAGTGGGGAATGATTTCCACTGGCAACGAGTGGAAAGAGGCCAGGGATGCTGCCAAACATCCTACAATTCAAGGACAGCTCTTCACAACAAAGAATTATCTGGTCCAAAATGTCGATAGTGCTGACATTGAGAAACCCTGTGTATGTGTTTCCTATAGCCGCTGTAACTAATGACCACAAACTGAACGGCTAAAAACCACATGAATGTATTACCTTAGAGTTCTGTAGTTAAGAGTCAGAAACAGGTCTCACTGGCTACAATCACGGTTTCAGCAGAAGCAAGTTGTTCCTTCTGAAGGCTCTAGGGAGAATCAATTTCCTTGCCTTTTCTAGCTTGAGAGGCTGCCTGCATTCCTTGGTGCGTGTCCCCCTTCCATCTTCAAAGCCAACAATGGCTGGACAAGGCTTCATCCCACTGTGCCACTGTGCCACTGCCTCTTTCACTTATAAGGACCCCTGTGATTATAACGGGCCCATCTGGATAATCCAGGATACTCACCCCACTTCAAGGGCCTTAACCTAATGACATGTGCAAAGTCCCTTTGGCTTTTTAACTTAACATATTCATAGGTTCCAGGAATTAGGATGTGGACATTTTGGGGTGGGGGAGGGGACCATCATTCTGCCAGCCACAGCCTGCCATGGGATAGTTCACTGTATGAATACACCACAATGTCTATCTTATTGTGGATGGACATGTGGGTTGGTTTTACTTTTTAGCTATTATTAATAAAGCTGCTATACACATTCTTATACAAGTCTTCTGTACTCATTTCTGTTAGGTACGCAATCTCAAGGATGCATTTACTGGGTCATAAGGAAAACACAGAGTTTAATAAAGCGATTGTAGTAATTTACACCCATACCAGCAGTGTGAGTCTCTGTTTTCATTTTCTATTGAACATCTCCATGTAGTCCTTCCAAAGACACCTCAAATTAAACTTGTCCAAAACTATGCTATCTACAGTGAACGATTGTTTCCCTAGACATCCAAAGCATGAAATCTGGGAAACATCCTAGACTCTTCCCTTTCCCCTTCTGCTGACTTTCAGTTAGCCACTACCTGATGTTATTCTGCACCATCAGTGCTCATTTACATCCTTCCCTGGCTGAAGGTCTTTGTCATCTTTCACCTAGACTACAGCTTCCTTCCGGGACTCCATGCTCCCAGCCTAATCCCTTCCAATCCATCCTTCCCATTGCTGCCAAAGTCACCTTTGCCAAAACCCAGTCCTGCCTCTTCATTTGCTCATAGAGTAAAGGATCTGGCCCCAGCCTACCTACCCAGTTTAGCTCTCACCATTCTATCCTTATCCAATGAGACCTCTCAGTTGTAAGACCTGCTCAGAACTGCTGACAATTTCTCTTCTGTACTTTTACTCAGATTGATCCCTTCCCCATTTCATGCCCACTCATCTTTGAAGATTCAGCCTACCAGTCCTTTCTCTACTGAACCCTTTCCTTGATAACCTTCAAATTAAGTAGATTTAAGCCCTCTCTCCTCTGTACCCCACCATACCCCACATAGACTTTTTATCAAGGTACCTATAACTTTTCAGCACACCTGTCTCTGCCTAATAAACAAGCTTTCAAGAGCAAGGACTACTTTGTCTCCCTCAGAATTAGCCTGATATAGAGTAGACACTAATCAATATTTACTGGATTGAAACTGAGTTAAGACAATATGTGTTAATACGACATGGAGGAAGTGCCGTGTGTAGAGAAAGGCTAGTGTTAGACAAAGTCTGTGCCTTCAACAGTCTTAAAAGCAGACAAGAGGACTTGTGGGTCTGAAGCTCTAACAGTGAAGGAAAAGGGCCACTTCTGCAGGACTGCTATAAAGATTACAGAAGAAAATGCATCTGTGGTTTCTAGCAGCCTGCCAGGCACATAGTAGGCACTTCATTAACTATTAGTATTTCTAATGGTGAAAACTAGCATCTTTAGTGAACATCAAGAGAATTTTTAGTTTGCTGGTTGAGGTCCATTTGCAGTTTTCTTCATTTAGCAGAGAATCAGAAGCTCACCTCTCTACATATATACAGCTGACATAATTTGAAAAGCCAAAGGTGCACTGATTACAGAGATGGCTCTCTAATCCTAGTGGACATTGTTAGATTATTTTAGCTTTGTAACTGGGACATTGAGTCATTCTTTGTGATTGTAGATTTAGAACTATCACTGACTTGACTTTTTTAAAAGTTCACATATGCATTAGATGCCATTTTTTCCTAGGAGAGCAACCAAGAATTAATTGCACATATCTTCTTTCCTCTCCTCTTTGTGGGTTAGCCTCAGTAACATTATATCTATCTGCACAAGGTCAACCAATGAGCTAGAAAAATGCTTTGCACACAGTAATTACTCAGGAAAAATTTCCAGGGAGGCATAAGGCATTGCTGAGTTAGGTACTCAATGTGGTTTCCATGGTAAATCTCTCTCCTGCTTTTCCTCCCTCCCCTCCGATCACTCCTTTGTCTTTTTCATGGCTATTCCTTCTGCTGTCCCCAACAGACGCATCACTCAGGGTTTCATTTCTGATGGCTAATTTTCTCTACTCCCTCTCTGGGGAGAAGATTTCACCTCCTCCCATGGCTTTAATAATATCCACAGGGTGTTTCAAATCTATATTTACAGCCTAGATCACTCTCCTACACTTCAGATCCATTTACTCAGCTGCCTCTTGAAAGTTTTTGTCAGATGTCCCATAGGCAAATTAAATTCTGGATACTAAAAATAAGCCCAACTTTCACTCTGGAATTTTTTCTCCTTTATATTCATCACAGAAGTCAAAGTAAAAATCTGTTCCAATGACTAGTACCACTACCAGTTACCTGAACCAGAAACAAAAGAATTATTCTGTACTTATCCTCTTCCTTGCAGCTCAATTGGTCATTAAGATCTGTTGCTCTGTAACTATATTTACTATGTTATAAATCCCCAAGCTCACAGCCACAGCTCAGGCTTTACCATTTTCTCTGGGTTATTTCAATAGCCTTGTCACTGGCCACCCTTTATCCAACCTCTCCAGGTTACCAGCCAGTGGGATATTTATCAAATTTAAATCATATTAAACTATCATGTAGTTCCTCTGCCTAGATTCCTTCAGTGACTCATTTCTTTAGGAAAAAATCCAAACTTCTTAGCCATGGATATAAAACTGTCCCTAACCTGGGCTATGCCTACCTCTCAAAGCATAAAAAGTAAAGGAATAGTAAAAATAAGAGCAAAATTTACTGAAAAGGGGGACAATCAACAAAACCAAAATATGATTCTTTAAAAAGACTAAAAAATTAAACAAACTTCAATACAACTATTATGAATAAAAAGAAAGAAGGTACCAATTAGTATTAAGTATGGAAAAGGGATATACATGCAGATAAGTAGAGATGATTTTTAAATTCACTAGATCAATCTTATACCAATAAATTTTAAAATTAGACAAAATGTAACATTTTATAGAAAAATATAAAACACTAAAATTGGCTCAGGAAGGAATACAAAAAATGAATAAATGAATCACATTAAAGACATCAAATTGGTAGTAAAAAAAAAAAATAGTCTACCCATGAAAAAGACACCAGGTATGGAGAGTTCTACAGGAGAATCTTATCAGATATTTAAAGAGGAGCACTTGTTATATGAATTGTTCCGAACAACTAAAAAGGAGAAAAATCTACCTATTAACTTTATAGACATAACCAGGATGCCAATACTGCACAAGACCAATATAAAAAAGGAAAAAAATTTAGACAAATTTCACTTATATCTATGCAAAAATTTGAAATAAAAAGTAGCAAAAGAATTCAGAATCATTAAATATATTTTTACCTAAGTAAGGTTTATCCTAGGAATAAAAAGATGGTTCAATATCAGAGCAATCTATTAACATATTTAAAAATAAAAACCATATGACTTTTTCAGTAGATGCAAAAATCATTAATAAAATTCAATACCCTCATAAACTAGTATAAAGACAAATTTCTTAACCTTGTATGATGCTATCTCATAATAATTCAGAGCAAACCTCATACTTAATGACAAAACTTTAGAAGCAATCCCATAGCCCAAGACAAAGATGCTTGTGAAACCTACTATCAAAGCTATATTGGATGTCCTCACCAGTGTAGCAATACATACACACACACGCACAAATATATGAATATCACAAAGGAACATGATAAATTGGTATTTGCCAAAAATATATGTTATCTCTACAGACAGTCTAAGAGAATCTATAAATAAAACTAACAAGAGAGTGTGGTAAAGTTGCTGAATACAAGAAAAGTATACAAAAATTAATACATATAAGCAATAACAAATTAGAAAATGTAATAAAATGTAACACCTCAAAATAGGAAAAATAATTTAAAATAGCTCAGAAAAAAAAGATGATAGTATGACTCTAGCTCAGATTACTGGAATAGAACAGAGATCTCAGAAATATATCTAAGCGTATGTGACCTTTATGATAGAAGAGATATTAGCAGGATATTAGTAGGGAAAAGTTGAACTTTTAAAAAGGGCATTGGATAAATGACTTTCTATATGGGAAAAAAGACAATTAGATTCCTACCTCATTCCATACATAAAATTAAAATCCAGTTAGATTGTTAAAGGCTTAAATACAGAAAAATAAAATTTAAAACTATTGTGTGTGTGTGTGTGTATGTGAGAAAGAGACTTTTGTGGAGAAAATTACAAAAATGTAAATGAAGGACATAAAAGACTTAAATAAATGGCAAGCAATACGATATTTATACATGGAAAAACTCTATCCCTTAAAGATAGCAAATCTCTCTAAGCAGTGTTTTCCCAATTAAAGCCTGAAGTTCACCTGCATTAAAATTACCTAGAGTGCTTGTTAAAATATAGATTCTTAGGCTTCATTTTAAACCTACTGAATCAGCATGTCCGAGGATAAGGCCCAAGAACCTGCATTTTCGAACACTCTGCTGATAATTCTTTTGTGTACTAAATTTTGAGAACCTCTGCCTTAAGTATGGTCATAACCTGAATTGCACATGAAAATGATCTGAGGCAGTTTTTTTTTTATTTTCAAATCGAGACCAATTAAATCAGAATTTCTGGGCAAGGCACACGTGTACCAGCATTTTCAAAATTATCCAGTGATTCCATTGTACAGCTAAGGTTGAGGACCACTGCCCTGGGTAAAGGTGCACCTACAGTCAGGTCTGTCTGGTTTGTTGCCCTTTCCCATTTGAACATTTACTTCTAGTGCTAACCTAGTAGGAATTCTCCTTTATCTTGATTAAGGAAAACACAATTTCTTTACATAAGGGTTATCACTTTTTGGTATCCCCAGTATCCTGTCTGATACATAGCAGGGATGTGGTGGTCATTTTCCAAAATTAATTCAGCTAAATAAAACCAAATGAAATGAACCAGTATGTAGGTGAATAAATTTTTCACCAACTCTAAAAATCCCACTGGACTCAACAAACCTCCATGGTTCCTAGGCACAATGTTATGCTGTGAGAGATACAGAGATGAACAAAATACAGGCTTTCTCTTCAAGTGTTCATATCCACTGGGGAGGCAGATAAGGAAAAAAGTATCAAGTAGACACTGAGAAGCGTACAAAACATGAAAAGGGAATAAAAAAAAAATTAGTTTGGAATGGCAGGACCTGGAAGGCATTGTTGAAGACTAGTATTTGAGACTGGCCCTGAAGTATTGCTGAGATTTAGCCAGGAGGATGTTAGGGAACTGGACAGTTGCCCTGTAGGCATTGGGAGTTCTGGATAGCATACGTCGAGTCAGATGGACCTTTCTCCAACATTTATGGAAGATTGTAGGGTAGGTATTAAAGGCTACTTTTCTTTCAGATTTCCTTGTTACCACTCTCATTTTTCAAGTACTATTTTGCTCTGGTTTATTAATTCTACCTCCTGGTGCCCCAGCTGATTTCTTCCAGGAAGAGTTGCTCATCACCATTTCTATAGGGAGCAACTGCTACCCCATCCATCATTATTAACTAATGGCTGGGGCAATGCAGTTGACTGAGAGAGGAATTTTAATCCCCTCCCATGACTCATCTATTTTCTAATTAAGAATGCTAGGTCTAAATTCATAAGTGGCTGCCCAGTGAAATCCATCCTTAACATTAAAAGTGATAACAAAGACATGTTTCTCAGTTTTATAGTATCATTTATGTAATATGAATGTCCTGAAAATTAATCAACATCATGATTGTGAATAATTCTAAGGAAACCTTAGAGGTACCACTTGAATGCAAAAATCCCAACCTAGTGTGGATCAGTTATATGAATTAGATGAACTGTTGATCAGGGAAAGTTTTTCAAAACCATAGCGTCAAAGGACACGATGTTATCTACCAACTGTATATTTCATAAGAAAACTAATTAGCATTATATGACTAGATGCTGAATGTATATTTTATGTTATATGCCAATATATTAAGCTGATGGATTGTGAGTCTTTTCTCTATTTAAGCAAACTGCTCACATTGATGTCATTTTACAGATCATTTTACAGATGTCATTTATAAAGCCCATGAGATGAACTAGTCACCATGGTGTAAACAACCATGATTTCCATAGAATGACAGAAGAAAGGGTTTGTCAATCAAATTTTTGATGAAATGAAGCCCAACTTGGCTTCTAAGGTGATGTAGGGCTCACCTACAGAAGACACGGAGCATACTTAAATTCAGGAAATATTCAGAATCGTAGAAAGGAAAAGAATGTGAGAGAATTGGAGGGGGAGGGGAAATCAATGTTCCAGACAAATCTATAATTTCCAGGCATTTTTTCTTTATAGTATATTTAATTAATTATCTTATTTCTTCATATCTACTTTCACCCAAAGTGAATTTCCCTATTATTGGCTAATTTTTCTTCTGGAACAAAAGATAGCATTAACTTTCACATCAAATTTGTCATGCACTTAAATTGTCCATTAAAGAAATTGACGTCTCAGCCATATTCATTCTTCTAATGTTTCAAAACCCTTCTGATTATACAGCAAAATGGAACTGCTGACCCCAAAGTCATCTGCATAATTAAATTCTACAGAAGACCCAAATTAGAAAAAAATATTTTTTGAAGTATGTAGAGATTTCACTTGACAGGTTGATGAAATTTTGATAGCTATTAAAAATAATCATTCTCACCAGCTACAAGAGAATAGCCTCCCGCTCTCCCCATTCAATCCAATCACTTCTAACTATAAAGCATGCCTTACTGCACAGTTAAGGTGTTGTTTTGGGGGAAGAGGCTACACAGAACAAAGGTACAACTCAAAATATTTGGAGTGAGATGTGTCTGAAGGGTGGATTATTGCCTGACTGTCTGGCCAATCATTTATGGACAAAGCCAATTTGTACCAACCTGGAGACATAAACTGAGTAGCATCACCAAATAAGATTTGAGAATGTGGATCTCTCTTGATTGGCATTGACTATATGGAAATAAAAAGAGGTAAATTCTGCCTGGTAGGTGGTAAGGTTCCACTTGCCACAGGGAGGCAGACTGGGAGTAGGATGATGAAAAGGCCAGTCCAGAAATCTGTGATGTTAGGCCAACCTTAGGGTTCTCGGTTCTTAGGAAATGAAATAGGGCCTTGCAAACAAGAAAGCCACGGCAGAATCACAAAGCTATAAATTGGCTTTAAAAAAATTCTCCTTGCTTATTTGCTTCCTTTCTTTTCTTTTGGATCCTCTTTGGTAGTAGCATAAAGATATTGTGAAAATTCCACTTCCTCATACCTAGAACCAAGGAAAAGGATCTGTGTCCTTGCCTGATCCAAAAGGAACTGGTGTACTCCTGGGGGACCAGTGTGGCCAGGATAACAATAAACTAAGAGAAAAATGCCAAGTGGGAGGTGGAATTCAGGAAGGAGTAGGGGCCAATTGATTAGCTGCCCCTTTTCATTGGCTATTGTTTTCCAGAGGTAAAACCTGAGCAGAGCGCAGATTTTTTCTTAACAAGAGAGGATGTCTATCAATGCTGTTTGTTCCTCAGCACAAGAGGGAGTGTTTGTCATATTCACTGGAAGGACATCAGTCTGTTACGGGGCTACATACAAGATCTTGGCAAAAGACACAAACTCTGCAGTCCTCCTGTCCACACCCTCCTGCAGGAAGAAGGCAACTGCCTGTGGCACTGATGAAGGACCCCATAATCCACATTTTGAACACTTCTAGCTCAATTCCTCATCATGCACATCTGCTTCCCCAGAGACCCCAAGCCCAATGTTACATGTTCAGAGTCAACGGTGATCTGTTAGCTAATTGTTTTGGTTCGAAACACAAGGGCAGGACTGAAAGCTAAGCATTCAAAAATATATATTAAATGGATGAAGAGTGAGAAAGCAGACTGGAAGGGCAGAGGCTACAGCAGAGGGTGAATTCAAGAAAGAGAGAGAAGGAGAGAGAGAGAGAATAAATGCGCTCTTGCTTGAAGGCATTCATTTAAAGGAAATTTAAACGTGCTGAAGAGGGCGTTCTTGGTGGTAAGAGAATAAGAACCTGGAGAACATGAAAGGAAATGAGAAAAGAGATGCATCAATAGGGGAGTAGGTGGGAAGTACCTAGGAAGTGTAAATCAGAATAATGAGGCATCATGCAGAAGTTCTCAATGGAACCAAGATATACTGATTACCTACTACGTGCCAGGAATATTTCTCCTCCTGAATCATCTCATGTAATCTTCTAAATGTCTAGCTCAGTGCCTAGCATATAGCAGGTGCCCAAAATACGTTGAGTAATATTAAATCAATACCTGTGTGAACAATCTAAGAATCTATTATCAATCACATCTCACAGATAAGAACCTGAGGCCCAGAGAGGTTAAAAAAAAAAACTTGCCCAATGTGTCATGGCTAGTAAAAGGGATAAGGAATCTGCCTTCAAAGCCTGAGTGGGTGAAGGAGGAGGGTGCCCTATAAGGGCCCTGCAGGGAATCTAGAAAAGGGTGTGGTGCTTGGCTGTCTCCCAGGGACAGAGAGACAGCAGGGAAAGAATGAATGGCCAAGTGAATTGGGTTAGGGAGGAGGGAAGGAGGACATGTCACCCTTCTTTGGCCAGTGGGAACTCAGCAAGGCCTCTGGGTGGCAGCTGAGCCAGCAAGGGGCAACATCCAGGCTAATGCAGCTGTTGACTGGGTGCGGCAGAATGGAAGCACCCAGTGAGGTGAAGAAATTGCAAAAGTCTCTGTTGCGCAGGCAGGGACTTGGAGTGGAGCGGGGATGGGGAAAGGATGGCTGAAGTGGTTAACTGAAAGACTTGGTTAGGCTGGGATGGGTAATACTAACAGCTTTTACCTCAGAAAGAGCCAAAGAGCTGTTGGTCAGGGCTGGGGCGCGGGAATGGGTGTGGTCTGGGATGGGAGGGGGAGGCTGACAGCAAGCCCTGTGATGAGGAGAATCTGTGGGAGTGGGTAAGGACGACCACCAGCCCCGTGGCCTGAGCAGCCGGCCATGTCTCACCTGTAGGAGCTGCTCACCGCACTCGCCACCTCTTCGCGGATTTGCCTGTTGAGGGCGTCGGCCGCCGCACGCCCTTTGCCCGCTTCTGGGCCCGCAGCCTGGACCTGGGCCTGGGCTGCGGGCACCTGTATCTGCTCGTACCCCAGCCCCTCGGCACGACGCAACATCCAGGCGGGACCGGGCTTCCGGCGTGTGTCGCGCTCGTCCGCCCCGGACGCCTTTCCGGCCGCAAGGACACCTGCTCCGCCAGGGGCCGCCTCCTGCTCCGGGGCCTCGGCAGCGGCCTGCGCCGGCCAGCGCTCCTGGCTCTGCGGCCGGCGCTGTGGCGTCCCAAGCACAGGCGCCGCCGCCTGAGAGGACGTGGAGATCTGCACGGGCTTGGGGATCCACGGGTGGTCCCCGCGGCGCGGCAGCGGCCAGGCGCGGAAGTCCTTCTGGTACTGGGTCTCGCGCTCGAAGGGCGCGTCGGAAGGCTGGTACTCGCTGCGCGGCCGGCAGCTCGGCTCGGGCCGCTGCACCTTCCAAGCGCGGTAGTCCTGCCGCATCACCGAGTCCGCTGGGCCCGCGCCAGAAGTGGAGCTGGAGCCGTAGCCAGAGCCCGGGCCCGGCCCGCTGCGGCCTGAGGCGGCCCCCGCCTCGCGGTCGCCGCCAGGCCCGGGCGCCTGCCCTGTTGCCCGGGCAACTGCATCCCCGTCGCCTTGGGCCGGCTGAGTTTCTATGGCGACCGCGCGCGCCGAAGGGGGCGCGGGCGCCTGCTGCGCAGGCTGCTGGTGCGGCGGCTGGGCACCCGCTTGCTCGGTGGCCTCCGAGTATTTGGTGAAAACTAGCGGCACCGCTATGTCCGCCTTGTCCAGCTGGTTCCAGAAGCGGGCGATGCAGCAGGCGCGTGTGATGCACGGCCACGCCATGGTGCTCGCTGCAGAGCTGGCTTTCCTTCTCTTTGCTGGATTCTAAAGCAAGACTCTAATCTTTCTCAGTCCCCTGGCCCTCGACAGGCCAATCTGGTTCCCACCGTATTTTCCTTTGTGGCCTGAACTACCGCGCCCTCCTTCCTCAGAAAGCACCCAGGAAGGTCGAGTGGGCAGAGATATCACCGAGATAAAGTCCGTAAAGTCCCTCGATTCCGACTGCAAACGCCTCCGGGAGTCGCCGCAAAGGTCTCGGAGTGCGGTCAGCTAAGAGCACCGCGGAGCGAGAAAAGGCGTCCCCAGATCCCTGGGCGAAGGTGTCTGGGACGCGCCCCTCCCTGCAGCTGCGGCGGCGCGCAGTCCCCGTCCAAGCGAGGCGACGAGAGCCGAGATGGCTGCGGGCTTAAGCCATGGCGCAGAGGAAGGGCTGGGCAGTGTGGCTACAGGGGCTACAGACGAAGCTCTCTTCTCCTTTCCGCCGGCGTCCGGTCGCAGCCAGCCACCTAGCAGGACTCTGAGGCGATCACCTCTCACAGAGACCAAGCATTGCTGCCGCCGCCGCTGCTCCCAATGATGCTGCAGCTGCCGACGTCTCTGCTGCAAGGAAGCGGCCCCACCCTTTTCTGCCGCTGAGCAGAGTGGGGGAAAAATCCAGGAGAGATGGTGAGAGAACGCGCTGCAGAAGAAAAAAAAAATCACCTGCTGTCGTCACCGCGGGCTGCTGGGAACTCGCCCTCTCTCCCCGCCTCCCTAGGATCTGGCAGCTCCTCCCTCTTCAGCTCCTAGGCAACAGCAGAATCCGGGGCCTAGGTGGGTTCAAGTCCCAGGCTTCTTATAACTTGCTGTCCTTGTACTGGGTGTGTGTGTGTGTGTGTGTGTGTGTGTGTGTGTGTGTGTGTGTGTGTGTGTGTGTGTGTGTGTGTGTGTGTGTGTTTCAGTTAAAAAAAAAATGGAAGAAACCTCTAGTAAAATGTCTCTCCCAGAATAGATGCGTTTTAAAAGGGGAGCTCCTGTTATTGGCCAAAGTCTCTGGGCCGAATTTAAACCCCTTTGCCTGGCTTCCCATCCAAGCACTTGCCAGTATTACGCACAGGCCTTACTCAGATGTGTGGAGATGGGAATCCCCAGGCTGGTGGTACCTTGCTGTTCCCTTCCTAAGGGACTCTTGGAGAAAGAGGTGTCTTAGAGCCTCCCAAGAACTGCCCAGTCCCTGATCAGCCCAGATTTCACACTGGAGGAGAGACAGTGAGAGGAAGATTCTTGAAAGGGGCCTATGTGGGGAGGTTGGGGTGGATGAGAAACAGGGAGACAGTATCCCGGGAAAGGGGAGGGCCTGACATGCAGTGGGTTTCTGATGTGTTCTTGACCCTTGGCCTTCGCTCTTCTTCTTGGGAGGCAGAATATATATTTTGGAGGCAGACATTCCTGCTTTGGCTCTGATACTTGTTACCTGTGTCACTTGGGCAAGTTGAGTCATCCCTGTACCTCAGTCTCCTATACTCATCTCATCTATAGAATGGAGGAAATAATAGCTACCTCAAAGTGGTTTTGGGAAGATAGTTAAGGACCCAGAGTAGAAGATTTGAGTCAAATCAGATCCCAGAGGATTTAAATCCTGGCTTTTGCATGCCTTAGTATGGCCATGGGCATATTGCTGCAACTTCCTGTGGTTGAATCTATGGAAATGCGAATTCTCAACTTGCAAGGTTGTTCTCAGAATTAAAATGAGATAATCACTAAAAAGTACTTACCACAACATCTGGAATATAGCAATAGTTCAATAAATGGTAGCTATTAGTATTCACAGGACCCACCCTGGAAACCCAGAGGTGGAGCTTCCCAAGCAGGCTAGCCACTTGAATGCCTTCTCCAGGAAGACCTCTTGTTCTTCCAAGTGTCTCCTTTTGATGTCTCCTTGATGTCCTTGCATTTGTGTCTCCTTCATTGTCTTCCACTTCCTTCTCCTAGCTATATTCACTGGCCTACAGCTCTGTTTCTCTCCAATATAGACAGTTTTCAGCATCAACTAAGCTGGGGGCATTTTTGTCTCTGGGAGAGAAACTCATTTATGTGTTTAGATTGGGAATTGATTGCAAAATACAGCTATTTTTTAACCTTAGAATCAAACAGGATGAGAAGACAGCTCTGATTAGTCAATTATTTGCTGAACTTCCTCCTACTTGGGTATTTGCCTCTGGTAATTTGATTTAAGTTACACAAATAAAATGATGCCTGGCACTGTTTTCCAGTTATTAGGAGATACATTTCTATAAACAACATAATCTGATCTGACCCTTCCTCTCCCTGCTTCTGCAGAACTCCTTGGGATTTTGGCTGACCTTTCCAATAATGATTTCCAAAGATAAAATAAGAGGCTAGCAATTGGAGTTGGGGGCCACTGAGAGTCATTGAGACTTTATCCTTCCTTAATTTAGATGTCTACTCTGTGCCTTGGGCACTGTGGAACATAGATGGATTCTAGCTCTCAGGGAGCCCTCAGTTAGAGGGGTGTGTTATGGGAGGACTGAGAGACAGGTACATAAATAAAAAATTAGCAAAGAATATGGTCAGTATAACAAATTTTCATTCACAAGGTGAATGAATGAATGACTAATGACAAATGAGTAGGTGCTCTCCTAGCAGAAGTCCAAGTAGGACTGCTCAAAGCAACTTCATTGTCAATATCACCTTTTACATTCATTTACTTAGATTTTTAAAAACCTGTTCAATTGTACAACCTCCTTGAACCATCCAATGGCCCAATGGGATAGTCAAGTCTAATGGTTATGTGTTATGTGGCTTGCTCAGCATCAATTTTGATGATAATAACACTTCATTATTTGACTTTTGGAGACCACCCCTTTTCTAATTTCAGTCCATATGATTTGGGTGTGGTTAGCCCTATTCAATCCACCTTCCAGGGGTAACTAAGTGACCAACACCTGTTCACCTGTTTGCCAGGACACTGCATCCCCCTGGCCAAAGTGACTAGTTTAGTGACTGGCACATTGGACCAATTGGAGGAAATCATAGACTTTAGCTGAGACTGTCTGTGAAGACCCACTCTCTTTTTTACTGAATTGCTTAAGTGGGAGACCATGAGGCTAATGTTGTTAGTGACCATCTTTGCCATCACTAAAGGGGAGGCTGCCTGCCTAGGAGTGAAGCAAATGCAGAGACAATCTAAAGAGGACACAGGATTCTGATGATATCTGTGGAAGACTGCAATTTCCCCTTAAGCCCATTTTCTCCTTCTTCCCTTTAGTAACAGAAGCCTCCAAGTTTTAGTTGGGCTCTAGGTCACCCAACCAGAGATGACATTTTCCAACCTCCCTGGCAGTAAGGAAAACTCATGTACACTTCTAGATCACTGCCTTAAAAGAAGTTACTTGTGTTCCACTTCATCTTTCCCACTTGCCGAGAGTAGAATGCTGACATGGTAGAGGTCTGAGGGTTAAGATGCCTATGACATGGTGGATAAGAATATTTTGGTGCTGGGATTTAACTCTAGGTGTGGGAGAGTAAAAGAACAAGATAGAGGAAACCTATCTTGAATGACTTCATAGGACTGAATTCTCCCAGCAGCTGTGGACCACCTGCTTGCTTCTGCACTGATATGTGAGAAAGAAAAACACTTCTCTCTTGTTTGAACCATGGCTCTGGGGTCTCTGGGGTTTAGTCTTTTAGTCATTTGAGCATGTGGATCTGGTCATGCTTAAATTAATTTGAGGTACAGGAAAACAGTGTGGAACCAAGATACTGAAAAATAAAATCATGTAAGATGGGAGGGAGTGATCAGAGTTAAAGAGTCCTAAAGTCCTTATTTGTTTGTGAGGAGAGAAGAAATATTGACTAACTTAATAACCTAAAATGTTTATTCACTTACAAATGCACATTGAAGAAAAAAAGGGGAATATAAAAAAAACTTTATTAAGGACAGAAAAAGGGTAAAAATAAGCAAAAAAACCCCACATAGCAAATAGAAAATAAAATGTAAGGTGGTAGGAATATGTCCAACTATATTAATGGTCAAGGTAAACATTAATGATCAAAACTTTCCAGTTAAAAAACAGAGAATGTCAATTGGAGAAAAACATAAAACAAAACAAAATGCAACTATACATTGTTTACAGGAGACATATTTAAAACATACTGACACATAATTATGGGAAAAAGTGATGGAGAACATGTAGTAGGTAAACACTAACCAAAAGGAAGTTGGAACCACTATATTACTATAAGACAAAATTGATCTTAAAACAAAAGGCATTATTGGGGGTAAAAATGGTCATCACATAAAAATAGAAGAAACAATTCAACAGAAATATATATATGATGGTTTCCATCTAACAATATAACTTCAAAATATATAAAGCAAAATGGTAGAATTTTAAGAAAAAATGCACAAATTCATTATCATCAGAGAGATTTTCTAAAAACATTTCTAAGTAACTGATAAAACAAACATACAGTGATGTTAGGAACGTAGAAGATTTAAACAATTAATAAACTTGACATAATGGACCCTGAATCCAATGATTAAAGAAAACACATTCTTTTCAAACTTACATGAAATATAGAAAAATTGACCACATAGTAGGCTACAAAACAAATATAAATAAATCCCAAAGACTGGTACAAATCACTTATTCTGATGACAGTACAATGATATTAAAAACCATTAACATGAGATAATCACAAACTTTTACATATTTAGAGATTAAAAAGGAAAAGTATTTCTAAATAATTCTTGGGTTTATAAAAAATTATAATGGATATAAGAAAATATTCAATACTAAATGAAAATGAAAACATTATACAACAAAGTGTATTGTATGTAGCTAAAAGCAATATTTGTAAGGAAATTTATAAGCTAAAGACATACTTTAGAAACAAAGAAAGATTAAAAATACTCTAGTGATTAGACTCAAGAAGTTAGAGATAGTTCACCAAACCTAAACTAAGTAGAAGGGGAAAAAATAAAGAAAATAGCAAAATAGTTAAATAGAAAATAACCATATATTTAAGACTGTCAAAAACCAAAAGCTGCCTCTCTAAAAGAGAAAAATCTCCAACAGATTTATCTAGAAACAAACAAACAAAAAAACAGACAAGAAAGAAATCACACACATCAATAATTTTAGGATAGTAGGAGGGACAGTTGTAGATATAGCAAAGATTTAAAGCATCTAGGCAAATACTAAGAATAACTCTCTGCTGACATATTTGGAAAACCTTGCATGGTACCAGCCTCCAAGATGGCTCATAATTATCTTGACATCCTGGTGTGTGTAATTCTGGGTGGTCCTCTCCCACACTGCCTAGAGCTGACCTGTGTAACCAACAAGATACTGTGAAAATGATGGCATGTGACTTTTGAAGCCACGTTAGAAAAGACATTGAGGCTTCATCTTGCTCTCCCTTGGATCTCACTCTGGGGAAACCAGCCACCATGTTGTGAGGATACTCAGACAATCTCAGTTCCAAATGATGAGGAACCGAGGACTCCTGCTATCAGCCATATGAGTGGCCCAAATTAGAGGTGGCTTCTCCAGCCCCAGTCAGACTTTCAAATAACTGCAACCCTGGCTGACATGTTGACTGCAACTGCATGTGAGACCTTGAAGCAGAAGCACCCAGCTAGCCATTCCTGAATTCCTGACCCACAGACATTACAGGAAATGATATTTATCATTGCTCAAAGTGCTAACTATTGAGGTAACTTTTAAAATTTTAAATAGACTGTTTTATGCATGTATTTTTAATAGACTTTGTTTTAGAACAGTTATAGGTTCACAGCAAAATTGAGCAGAAAGTACAGAGAGTTATCATATACCCTCACCCCGCACCCACACAGTCTCCCCCACTATCAACATCCTGCACCAGAGCAGAAAATTTATTATGTCTGAGGAACCTACATGGACACATCATCATTCAAAGTCCATAGTCTACACTAGTGTTCACTCTTAGTGTTTTACACTCTATGGATTTTGACAAATGTATAATGACATGAATCCACCATTATAGTATCCTACAGAATAGTCTCACTGCCCTTTGCACATTCATCCTTCCCTCCTCCCTAACCCCTGGCAACCATTGATCTTTTCACTATCTCCATGATTTTGCCATTTTCAGAATACCATACGGATGGAATCATTCAGTATGTAGACTTTTCAGATTGGCTTTTTTCATTTAGTAATATGCATTTAAGATTCCTCCGTGTTTTTTCATGACTTGATATCTCATTTCTTTTTAGCACTAAGTAATATTTCATTGGTTGTATCACAATTCATTTAGCCATTCAGCTACTGAAGGAAATCCTGGTTGCTTCTCCATTTGGGCAAGTATAAATAAAACTGCTGTAAACATTCTTGTGCAGGTTTCTGTTGGGCATGCAAGTCATTTGAGTAAATATGAAGAAGCATGACTTTAAGATTATTGCACTGTACAATGAGTATGTTTACTTTTGTAAAAAACTGCCAAATTGTCTTCCACTGTGACTGTACCATTTTGCAATCCCAACAGCAGTGAATGAGAGTCCCTGTTACTCCCCATCCTTGCCAGCATTTGGTGATGTCAGTGTTCTGGATTGTGGCCATTCTAACAGGTGTGTAGTGGTATGTCATTGTTGTTTTAATTTGCATTTCCCTAATGAGATAGGATGTGGAGCATCTTTCCATATGCTGATTTGCCAACTACATATCTTCTCTGGGGAAGAATCTGCTCAGGCCTTTTATCTATTTATTAATCTATTTGTTCGTTTTCTTATTATTGTGTTGAGTTCTCCATACATTTTGCATAACAGCCCATTTTTTTTAGGGGAGGAGGTAATCAGGTTTGTTGGTTGGTTTGTTTGTTTATTTTAATGGAGGTACTGGGGATTGAACCCAGGACCTTGTGCATGCTACGCATGCACTCTACCACTGAGTTATACCCTCTCCCCTTTAGATAAACCTTTTGCAAATATTTTTTCTAGGTCTGTGGCTTGTCTTCTCATTCTCTTGACAGTGTCTTTTGAAAAGCAGAAGTGTTTAATTTAATGAAGTCCATCTTATCAATTTTTCTTTCATGGATTATATCTTTGGTGTTCTATCTAAAAAGTCATTGCCATACTCAAGGTCACCTAGATTTCTCCTACATTATTGTCTAAAAGTTTGATAGTTTTGCATTTTACATATAGGTCTATGATCCATTTTGAGTTTATTTTTGCAAAGGGTGTTAAGTCTATGCCTAGAATTATTTGTTTGTACATAGACATCCAGTTCTTCTAACACTTGTTGAAAAGACTGTCTTTTCTCCATGGTATTGCCTTTGTTCCTTTGTCTAAGATTAGTTGATGATATTTATGTGGGCCTATTTTGGGTCTCTCTATTGTGTTCCATTGATCTGTTTGTCTCTTCCTTTGCTAATACCACACTGTCTTGATTACTGTAGCTTTCCAGTGCATCTTTCAGTGCTGAGGATGATGATAGTGCCTAGATGGTAGTGATGACACTGGTGGTAGTGATGCTGCTGACAGTAGTGGTGGTGATAATGATGTAGCAGTTATGGTGGTGGTAGTAGTGGTGATGGTACTGGTGGTGGTGACTGTGGTGATGGTGATGCTATTGCTGCTGGTAGTGGTGGTGGTGATGATGATGGTGGTGATGGTAGTGCTGGTAGTGGTGTTAATGGTGGTGATGATAGTGAAGAAGATGGTGATGATGGCAACTGGAAGACAATTTAGAGAACTTACTTCTTGCTTGTTGAGCAGTATTTGACTTGGATTTCTTGAGGCATTGCCTCTTGTTATGAGAAAGCCACATGAAGTTTTGGTGGACAACAGAAGAAGGGACCAAGTTTATGCTGCCATCTTTTGCAGGATGACTGCAGTTTTGGGGGGCAGTTTTTTTTTAAAGGGAGCTTCTGTGGATCAAACTCAGGACCTCGTGCATGCCAAGCACAGATGACATGCAGTTTTGATGGAAGCTGGACACAGGCCATCCATTTTCTGCAAGGAAAATGCATTAGCTACAATCCATTAAATTGGTTTGCTGAGTCAAAATCTTTCATGATGATCACTGAAATGAAGTGATTATATATTTTTTCTATTTTAAAAGCTTCGCCTTCCTGCTGGGCTTAAATAGTAGGGTCAAGTGCAATGGTCAGAGGAAGCAGTTTTTAGTTAGAATCTATTTTCACTTGATGAACATGGGGGTCTGTGGCTTGTAACCTCAGTAGGAGGATCCACATTTTGCCTTCTGCATCTCTGCTGAGTCGGGGAGCACTGGGGATACTGAGGTTGGGGAAGGGAAGTAGAGCCTGCTGGGAAAAAGATAAATATTTATCATGCAGGCCTTAAAGGGTGATAGTGTCACCTTCTTAAAGCACCCACCACTGTGCTCAGCACCCATCAGCTATGTCACAAATAGATGTCTCATCCCCTTCCTCACACAGGATTGGCATCCTGGTAGCCTAGTGGCAAGGACCACCTAAAAAGGGCAGGAAGCCAGAGGATGGGTGCCAAACTCAGTGACTGGTGAGAGTGTGAGTTCAGAAATGGCCAGAAGGAAGGAAACTACTCTTTACTGAGTGCCTACAGACCACCAAGCATCTTGCTAGTGGCTTCATGTCTGAACCTTACAATAACTCATGGGCTGGAATTATTCAACTCGTTTTGCGAATGAGGAAATCAGGTCTCAGAGAAGGGAGATAACTTGCCTGAAATCATGGAACTAATTCAAGGCTGAAAACCAGCATGAGTCCAGGCCTTTCTGACCCCAAAGTCTCCTCTCTTTCCATCATACAGCTCTGTGAGTTTGGGATGCTGGGGACATGAGTTGTGAAAAATGGAGCCTTGGAAAGGAGACTGAGGTGTGGGAGAGTCATCAGCTCTGATCTCTCTCCACTTAAGCTCAGGGCCTTAAGTTCTTAGAGGAGCCGAACTTCAAGAGAGCTAGGTCTGAGTCAGCAATGCATTGGCCAAAAGTGCGAGGCAAAGGTGGGAGAGGGTGCTCAGTCTGCATGCCAGGAGCTGGGGCCCCTCCCACCCTAGCCACTCAGCTCTGGTGTGAGCTCAGCCCTAAGCGCTTTGGGGAGCCAGGCCTCCTCTGCAGAGTTCCAGGGAGCTTTTAATAATCTCCTGGCCTCATGGCTTGGGGCACAAGAGCTTTTCAAGAGCTTATAAAAATATTTAATCCCTAAGAATAAAATGATATTGGCTCTAAAACACAAGCAGAAAAACAGCAACTTCAAAATGAATATTTAATTAAATGTCTACAAATGCAATATTATGCCAACTAGTCACTACAAACAAATTCTTATTTAGTTATAATAAAGTTCAGCTCAAGTTACAAGATAAAATGAATAATTTATTCTTCACAAAACTCAAAATTATAAAAATCCTTTTCAAAACTGTTACTGCAGTAAATGGTATTGGATGCAGGAACCATTAATTTCGCTTGTCATGACCAGTTCATGATGCTGGCCAGCCTGTGAAGGCCTTAGAAGGCCTCTGCTAGCCTTGCAGTACAGGGTCCCTTTGCGTAAAGCAGTGACCACAGAGGAAGGAAGCTGCTGCTGGTTTCCTGCTGGAACTAGGTACCACAATTCAGTTGGCAGGGGTGTCGCTGGGAGCCATCTGCCCTCAGGAGTTACGGTCTCTTAGGAAACACTGGAGGAGGACAAGGAGCAAGGCAGCTGACTCACTCCCCATAGGAGACCAAAATGCCCATCCGTCATCTACTCTGCCCCAGCCAGGAGAGCAACATGCTCAGATGCGGGTTTTAGCATCTCCCTTTGGCTGCTGCTGTGTGTGTGGAGGAGGGGCTGTTTAGAGCAGAAAGACCAGGGAGGAGGCTGTAGCAGGGTCCGGTGAAGAGAATGGTGATCAGGCCTGCAGGAGAGGCAGTGGAGACGGAGGAAAGAAGATGGATTTGAGAGACATGTGTAAGATCGAAACAGCAGAATTTTTAAGCAATTAAATGTGGAGAATGAAAGAGGAGGAAGAGTCCTGTGTTGCAAGAGGAGTGGGTGGTTGGGCCAATGGCAGGGGAGGCAGGAGGAGCAATGTTTGGTATGTGCTGACGTCAGTTTGCATCATGCAAACACAGTAGGCTTGAGGAGCTTGTGGGATGTCCAGAGGAAACTGTCCAGGATGTAAAGTGATGTGCTGGCTCCACAAGGTGGGCCCAAGGGGAAGGCACAGATGCAGGCGCCCACCCAGGTGAGACAGAACATGTTTATTTCACTGCAGAACTGTAGGGCAAAGCCCTCTTCCACGCTATACCTCCTTCATTTGCTCCCTCCAGAAACCTCTTCCCATGTCTGAGGAAGCAGACATGAAGGTAGACGGGGCTCCCCGCTGTGAGCGCTGTGGATCTCTGCTTCACCTAGTGGCGGTGGTGGGGTCATAGCAAGCTTCGTGCAGAAGGAGGTGTTTGAATAGGGTCTGGGAAGTTGGATGGGGTACATACGGGAGAGAGTCATTCTAGGTGGAGAGAGTCATTCTAGGTAGAGAGAGAAGCTGACGGGCTCGGATTATTGGCTAAGAGTTTTGCCATAGCTGTTTGGGAGAGTAAGAGAAAAGAAATTCAAGTTCAGAATGAATACAAGGTGCTGTATTAGTTTCTATCAGTACTGCAACAAATTATCACAAATTTAGTGGCTTCAAACAAAACAAAGCTGTTCTCTTACAGTTCTAGAAGTTGGAAGTCTGAAATTAGGCTCACAAGGCTAAAGTCAGGGTATCAGCAAGGCTGATTCCTCCTGGAGGCTCTGAGTGGAGATCTGTTATCTCTTTCTTTTCTGCTTCTAGTGGCTGTCTGTATTCCTTGGCCTGTGGCCCCTTCCTCCGTGTTCAAAGTTCATCACTCCAGTCTCCACTTCCATCATCACACTGCCTTCTCTTCTGACTCTCACCCACCTGCATCTCTTTTATGAGGATTGTTGTGATTATATCAGGCCCATCTGGATAATACAGAATAATCCAGGATTATAGCAAACCCCTTTAATCACATAGGCAAAGCCCCTTTTGCTACATAAGGTAGTATTCACAGTTTCTGGAAGTTAGTTACTTAGATGTGGTTGTCTCTGGGGGCCCCTACCAGTCTATCATAGGTTCTCGGCATGTTCTTCACTACCAAGGCATGGAGAACCATACTCAGGCCGTGGGAGCCTGTCTGGTCCCAGGCCCGGGCTTTCAGTCTCTACTCCAGGCTGACTCTGCAGCGATTCCGTGCAGAAAGTTCTGAGACCGCCTAGCTTCTAGTTCACTTGTACTCCCACATTTAGGCACACAAGGTGAAGAGCAGCAGGGTGAGACAGAGCTAAATGGGCTCTTTACAACAGGACTTCTCAGAGCCCTTACCGCACTGTGTACTGTGACTCTGAGCTTAACTCATCAGGAAACATTTTGTAGGGAGCAATGCTCCACAGAGCACAGCCTGGGCGGTGCTGCATAGACCAGGCTACTGACTGGGGTGTTTAGTCTGAAGGGAAAAATACTCAGAAGAGGAGGTGCTTTCTTTGCCTCTTAGAAGGGCGAGAGTGGGGAGGAGAAAGCCTTAGTTGCACATTCCTTTATTTAATAAATGTACTTTCTAGGTACTGGGTATAGATTGGTGAGTTATATAATCATGTGTCTTGCCCTAAATGACTTAACCATCTATGTAGTAGATAAAAGTAAAAATGATTGATTTCAATACCACCCATTGAGTAAGGGCTATGGAGGAAATGTCCAGGATGGAAGGAGAGAGAATAACAGGTATTCAAAGAAGGTGTCTTTTAAACCAAGACCTGAAAGAGGAGATAGCAACCATAGGCTGGGGAAAGACACTCCAGGCAGAGGGGATGGCATGAGCAAAGGGTCTGAGGTCAGAGAGAGTGTGGCATATTTAAGGAATTGATAAAAGGAAGGATGAAAGGAAGTAAAAGGAGGGCAGTGTGGCTAAAGCACATGAACATAGATGAAGAAGAGGAAAAGGTTGGCAGGAGAAACTCTCTGAGAGGCCAGATCACATGGACACTTGTGGGCCAAGGTGAAGAGTTTGGAAATTGTGTAGTTGTTATGCGGGCAAATGGCATGGTTTTAAAACAACAAGTACAATGACATGGTTTGGAGAACAGACTGTAAGAAGTCAGGGTAAGTCTTGCTCCTACTGTGTTCCCAGTGTCCAGAGCAGTGCCTGGTAAATAGGACATGCTCATTTGACAACTCTTTGTTGAGTGAATAAATCAGTAAGAGAAGTAGGACCGTTAGGACAGAGGCTGTTATGGTAGTCCCTACAGATTATGGAGTCTGGAGATGAAGACTGGAGATGGGAAGAAGTGGGGGTGTTCAAGATGCATTTTGGGAATGGAAGTGACAGGCATTGCAGATGGGTTGAGGGTAAGGGGAGCAGTAAGGGAGGAACCTAGAACTTCTCCTTGGTTTTTGCCTCAAATCAGGGGGTGGATGATGGTTTCATTTTCTCTGAAGGGGACGATTGGGAGAGGTTAAGGAACATGGGATCAGGGGTGGGAAGGAGGCCCAAGAGTCCACTCTTGAACATGTTGGGATTGAGATGCCTTTGAGATATCCAAGTGCAGATATCAAGCTGGCAATCTGGCGCCTGGAGGAGACGTAAAGTTTGGAATTATAAACTTGGGAGTCATCATATACAAATGGGTGTTGAAAACCATGTCGTGAGCAAGATCACCCAGGGAGAGAGTGTGAATGAAGGGAGAAGACAGTGGGGATCTGGGTGGGTTGGAAATGGTGGTCTTAGACACAAACAAAAGAGGTCATATTAGTGTGGTGATCTGGAGAAATCTGTTTAACTTCTCTAAGTATGTTTATTCCCCTGTAAAATGAGAATAATTCCTCCTCATAGGACATACTTCAAAGCATCAGACATATAAATAGGGGCTCAACAGTCCTAAAAGGGCTCAGAATTCTCCATCCTGACAAAGCTAGAAAAGGAACAGGCTTAGCTCTTCTGTAGCCAAACCTAGCAGAAATAGATCCCTTAGCCATCTCTCTGAGCAAGTCCCCTCACAGCTTTGCCTGTGATCTAGGCTCCTTCCCCGCCCTTGCCAGCCCTGCCCTAGAAAGGAAGTCCATCTTGCCTGCAGCTTCTCAGAATGGCCACCAGAGGGAGGGCCTCCCCACAGCTGGTGCTGGCTGGTCCCCTACCTCCTCCTCTCCCCAACCCCTAACTCGCCCTCCTCCTCTTCCTCCCTTTCCCTTCACTTGCATTTGGCTTTTCTGAATTTTTAAATGAAAACTCTCTTTTCATCTTCTCTGTGCTGGACTCTGTCGCTCACACTGGGGACATAGAATTCCTGAGTTTGAAGATTTCATGGACTGTGCAAGAAGGAAAACCAGTCATAATCATGGAATGGAGAGTGTGGTGTAGGGGAAAGAAGGCTCTGGAGTAAGAAAGACACAAACTGACCCTGACTTCTGTGAGTCAAGAGATCTCAGGTCACTGCACCTCTCAGAGTTGTGATGGGTGTAACATCTCCATTGGAGGGTTGTGAGGATTATGTGAGATGCCAGTTTCCATGTGTGTAAATTAGTGATACCAAAAGCACCTACCTCATTTGGTTGCTTTGAGAATTAAATGGAATAAGACACATAGATCACTTCCTTCATACTAAACACTCAAAAATGTTAGCTCTTTAATAAATATTAATAGGAAGAACAACTCATAGTCGACCTTTACCTCAGTTCTTCCCCCCATAGCTCTAACACCATTTACTCTACAGATGTAGAAATTGAGGTCCCAAGAGGGTCTATGCTTCCTCAAGGTCACCTAGAGAATGAGAAGCAAAGCAGGGACCACTCCACATCTTTCTTCTGTGCCCAGCATAGCCAGCAGCAAAGACAGATCCTCGACTCTTAGGGCCAAACTGTCAAAGAAGGTTCCCTTCATCTTTTACTAAAAGCAGAGGCCACCAGGATGGCAGAGCAGGCAGGGTCTTGCCCACAGAGCTGATGGAATCCTCTGTACAGCACCCACCTGCCGCACTTGGCTTAGGACTCAGGTCCATTTGGTTATTTCCAGTTAGCCAGTTCAGCCTGCTGGCTGGGAGTGCTGAGGCAGTCAAGGCCTTTTACCAACTAGTTATAATTTAATTTCTAATTCCATGCTTGTCTCCCCCCATTCTCCCAACACCTTACGTTCCAGATACTTTAATTCATTCATTCAATAAATAATTGACTGTCTACTGTGTGTCAGACCAGGGAGATTGTGCCCCTTATAGGCTTGAAAGGGCAAGAGGAGGAGCTCTTACTGGAGTCTGGAGGGAGTGGCCCTATGGAGAGTGCCACCTGACAGGGTCTGTGCAGCCAACCCATAAAGACCCAGAGGGGAAGCAGTGGATGACGAGGAGCATAGGGGAACACAGAACCAAGGAAGTGCATGTGTCTCAAAGATAAGCAGGCTGCTGTGCTTAGAACCTAGTGTTAAAATTAACAAAGATTTGAATAATAAGAAAGAGCCAAATGGAAATACTAAAACAAAAACAAAAACAAAACAAAACAAAAAAACAGAGACGAAGAACTTCTCTGGGCTCATCAGTAGACTCAAAACATTAAAGATAGGTCAATAAAAATTTCCCAAACTGAAACACAAAGAGAAAAAGGAATGAAAACAAACAGAACAGAGCGCTCAAGGGCTGTGATACAATATTGAACAGTCTAACACTCATGTAGTTGCAATCCCAAAAGGAGAAGAGATAATGGAGCAGGGGAAATGTTTAAAGAGATAGGCCGAACAGTTTCCAAAAATAATGAAAGATATGAAACCAGGGATCCAAGAACACAGAGACTCAACAGAATAGTTCCTTTTAAATTTAAACACATTATATTAAAACTGCTGAAAACCAAAGGTTAAGTGAACATCTTGAAGTCAGCCAGATAACAAGATACATTACATACAGAGGAACAAAGATAAGAATTGCGTTTTTATAGAGCAGAAAAGAAAAATATTTGTCAACCCAAAGTTCTGTACCCAGTAAAAATATCTTTCAAAATTTAAGGCAGAAGTACAGACTTTTTAGACAAACAAAAGCCAAGATAATTAATTGCCAGCAAGCTTGTGCTATAAGAAACATTAAAGGAAGTTCTTCAAGCAAAAATAATATGATACCAGACAAAAACTTGGATTTATGCCAAGAAATGAACAAGTTAAGATACGGTGAAAAGAAGATAATTATAAAATACTTTTAGAGCTTTCCAGGTATACACTCATATCAACTGCAAGGGGGAAGAAAAGGGTAAATCTTTGGCTTGAAATATAATTTCAACTGTGGAAATATAAACATTGTTAATGGACATAAAGTATGTTTTCGAATTTATCTACCTGTATGAATAGTCTCTTGTTCATGATTAAAAAACATTGCAAGGATAGATTTACTCCTTTTCTCTCCAGTTCTTATGACTCTTACTGATTTCTCTTCACTCACTGCTTTGCCTAATGCCTCCAGTACAAAGTTGAATGGTAGAGGGCTTCTTTGCTCTATTGTTGGTCTTATGGAAATGCCCCTAGTATTTCCCCATTAAGTTAGATTCTTGCTGTAGGAACACAGTGCATATATTTAATCATATTAAGAAGCCACTCATCAGTTTCACTTGGTGGTGAGTTTGGTCAAGGGCTTTTTAGAATCCTTGGAAATAACCATATGATTTTCTTCTTAAGTCTATTAATCTGATATACTATAGTGGTTTCCCTAATCCCACCTGTTCATGGTATATGGTGACGTGATGTTGGATTGTTTCTTAATATTTTAATACAATATTTCTAATAGTTTATTTAAATGTTTTGCTTTAACATTCATAAGTAATTTCAGTCTATAGTTCTCTTGTTAGTGCTTCTTTCTAAAAAACTGAATATAAATATCAATGTGATATTTGCTACATAAGAAAGAAATTGGAAGTTTTTCTTCATTTTACAAGCTTTGAAACAATTTATAGAGCATTGGGGCTATCCAGTTTTTAAAGATTTGGTAAAATTCTCCTGTGAAACAGTCTGGGCCTGGTGATTTTTTTGTAGGGAAATTCCTTGACAATATTCTCTGTTTCTTCTACAGAAATTCAGCTGCTTAAGTTTTCTGTCTTTAATTGGGTCAGTTTGGTAATTGTATTTCCCTAGAAAACAGTCAATTTTATCTAAATATGTAAATGTATTTGCATTAAAGATTGCAAAGTGGTTTATTTTGATTTTTAAAATTTCTTCTATTTCAATTATTTCTCCATTGTCCTTTCTTACTTTGTGGGTATGTGATTTGTCCCTTTTGTTCTTGATTACGTTAGCTAGTAGTGCTAGTAGCATGTTTCTTTCATTAGTTTTTTTTTTTTTTAGAAAACTATAATTTTAATTCATTTAATAAATAAAGAATAGATCTATTCTTTTTCTAACCTCTACCTCATTAATTTCTGCTTTTGTCTTTATCATTTTCTTCCTGTGCTTTCTTTGGTGCTCTTTTGCTAGATATTATGACCTGGGAATTTAATTCATTTATTCTTTCTTTCATTTTAATTCACATGTGTGTTTCCTCAAAATGAACTGTGGAGTCCGCATTTTATGAATTCTACATTTTAAGAGAGAATTTTTGGAAATTGTTAAGAAGATTCTAAAAGGTATATGGAAGAGTAAGGGTGAATTATAGCCTGGACATTTTTAAGATAGAAAAACAAGGAGACTTGCCCTTGCCGATGTTAGAAGCAAGTAGGAAAGTGCGGCACTGGCAGAGATAGACAACTTGACCAGTGAAAGAGAATAAAAGCCAAACAGAGACCACGTATGTGCAGAACTCTGTTGTATGACAGAGGTGGGACATTACATCACTGGGGAAGGGAGGGACGTTCAGCAAAGGGGGTGGCACAGAGCGGGTCCCATATATTAAGTTACAATTGGAAGCTTACTCATACAATATAAACATCCAGATGAAGTAAGGACTTACATGTCAAAAACAAACTTTAAATCCTTAATAGAATATATAGGTGGAAAACAAATTCCTGAATCAGACCAAGCAATGACTATTTAATAAAAGGCTAAAAAATAGGAATATATTAAAATTTAAAATGTTGAATCATTCAATGACACAAGCTAAAAATTGAGAGAAGAGATTCACAATATATGCAGCCCACAAAGGTTCGTATCATGAGTGCATAAAAAACTTCAAATTCAGGCAAAAGCACAAACAACACTGTAAAGAAATGGGCAAAAATTACAAATGAACTTTTCACAGATGAGGAAATGCCTACGAATAAAGATATGTTCAACATCCGTGATCAGGAAATGCACATCAAGACTCCAATAAACTATCACCCTACACCCTAGCAAATAATAAGTCTGACCATACCAGGGACCACAGAGGCTCTGTGTCTATGCCATCTCATGTATATTCCTGCTGAGGGTGTAAACTGCTGCTCCTGTTTTGGAAACAGTCTGGCACTACTATGCCCAAGCTCTACCATTCACGTGCTCTTTGATCCAGCAGTCTCTCTGGCTGTGATGTGATGTGGGTGGAAGAAAGGGCACAGGAACAGAGACCAGTAAGAAAGCTGGTGTCAGAGTCGCTCCAAGAGGCTGGCTGTCGGGGTGGAAAGCAGCTTTCCAATGCAAGCGATATTTAATCCAAAAAGACTGGAACAAGAGTTTCACATAAAATCATTTCCAAATAGCCCATAAGCTTATTAAAATATGCTCAGTCTCATTAGGAAATAAGAGTAAGCAGAATGAAATATACCTACGTACTCACCACAGTGGTTACAACGTTGAGGAGGATGTGGGGCAACCAGAATTCTCATCTGGGGCTTGTGGGTATAACCTTGTACAACCCCTTAAGAAAACGACATGGTTTTAAAACAGGAGACCCAGCCGTTCTATTCCCAGGCACACATCCAACAGAAACGTATAGAAATGGCACCAATAGAAATGTACAGGGTGCCCATACTGCTTTATGACACTTAGCACAGTTATGAAGAGAGTAGATTCTAAGAGTTCTTATCACCTGGAGAACTTTTTCCTTCTATTGTACTGTGTGAGATGATGGATATTAAATCCATTTTGGATCATCTGACAATACATGTAAAGCAAACTATCATGCTGGACACCGTACACTTCTACAGTGATGTATGCCAATTATTTGTCAAATAAATTAGAAAAGAAAAAAGAAAAAAAGGAAAGGATGCCCATCACATCATAATTCACAGTAGCCAGAAACAGGACACACCCCAAATGCCCCCCCGAAGTAAAATAGATGAATTGTGACGTATTCACACAGTGAAGTCCTATATGGCACTGACAACAAACATACTACAAAAGCACACAATTTGGGTGACTCTCAAAAATACAATCTTGAGCCAAAGAGCCAGTCCCAAAAAGAGTATATTGTGTGAAACTCATATTTTATAAAGTTCAAAGCAGAGAAGAGGCTGGTGTGAGCTTCGAGGCGGAGAGGAGTGACGGGCAAGGACTTAGGTGCTAGTCAGGTTCTATTTGTCCACCAGAGTGGAGGTCACATGAGTATATTCACTCAGTGACAATGCATCACTACACATTGGGTTTGTGCCTTTTATTCTATGTTTAATATGCTCCAATTCAAAGTGGACATTTAAAAGAAGAGGTTTAGGAGAACTGACAGAGGTGGACGGAAGGGGACAGAAAGACTCTAGTGTGACTCCAAGGTTTTGGCCTGAGTACCCTCGCCACTGGAGTCCCCTTTCCTGAGATGACAAAGAGCAGAGGAGAGGCGGGCATGGGCAGGTGAGGGGAAGTCAAGTTCAGTTTTCGACACACCTGATGGAGGTGCCGAGCAGGCTTTCAGGGAAGATGTCGAGTAGTCACCTGGATATTGAAGTCTGGAGCCCCAGGGGGAAGTCAGGGCTGGAGGTGCAGTTTGGAAGTCTTCATCATACAGACAGACTCCAAGGCCATGAGCCTGGATGAGATCTGAGGGAGAAAAAATGTAGAGAAATTGGGGGAGGGTCCAGGGACTGAGGGGCAGGAGGCACTCAGACACTTAGTCTGATGAAAGATAGAAGCCACAACGGAGACCCAGGAGCAGCCAGAGAAGTAGGAAGGAAACCAGAAGAGTGTGGTGTCCACAGGCCAAGTGGTTTCAAGGAGGAGGGAGTGATCAACTGTGTCTAAGGCCACTGAGAGGTCAGGATGAGATTCCAGAACTGACCACTGGATTTAGCACCATGGTGGCCACGGGTGAACTTGTCAAGGGCATTCCATGGGACAGTGGCATCTTTAGTCTGGAGGAGGGAGGACAGAACAGGAGAGCAAGGGCATGTGGAATGCAGACTCTTTTCCAAGGGTTTTGCTGGGCAGGTGAGCTGAGGAATAGGGCAGGAGGTGGAGGAGATGGTGGGGGCAGGAATTTTTAGATGTGAGTCATTACTGCGTATTTGTGGAGGGGGACAGTGGACACAGCAGAGAAAGGAGACAATTATTGCAGCCAGGTGGTTGGGTGGTGGGAAGAGGAGAGGACTGCACTATACTTGGGGCTCCACCTACCAAGTGAAGGGCCAGATTCAAGCAAGCAGAGGAAGGAGCCCTGGCAGATAAGGCACTGCCTGAGGAGGCAGATGTTCTTCTCTTCCTCCTTCCTTTAGCTGGTTCCAGGGCTGGCGGGTTCAAAGTTTTCTCCTAGGAAAGAGGTCCCTACCAGGGCCGAGGCAGTGAGGCCTTGGGCTGGGCTCGGTGGGGTGGGGCATCCTCCTCCCCCACCACTAATGCTTACTCAACTTCCGGCAGCAACAAAAACCAGTAGGTGCCTTAGACCACAGCAGAGCTCAGAGAAGCCTCCGGGGCTAGCAGAGGAGCCAGCATGGTGCAGTTCGCGCCCCTGTTCGTGCCCTGGGAGCGCAGGCTGCAGACCTTGGCAGTCCTGCAGTGGGTCTTCTGCTTTTTGGCCATGGGTAAGGCTGGCTGGGCTGGGTGGAAGGGAGACCATGGGATGGATACTTCATCTCCTCTGTCGACAGCAGACCCAGTAGGAACTGCTCCCCCAGGGCTGGTGTTGAGCCAGTACACAGATACCAGTATCCTGGTATTAAACTGTGGACATATTTTGTACAGGCTGGTCTGCAGACATTTCACACAAACACACACCGACATGCATACACACACACACCACATACTCCTTGCAGTTTTGCAGCTAAAGCATCCACCCCCAGCAAAGCAGGCTCTCCAGGACCCTGCCCCTAGCATCCCTTGATCTGCGTTTCTGTCCTGAGGGTCGTTAAACGTTTCAAATATCCTTGGTTTAACCCCATGATACAGAGGGGCAAAGAAGCTAATTGTCTTAAATGCCCAAGGCTGTAGGTCTGGGCTCCTCCCACTGCCAAAGGAAGAAAGGGAAGAAGGCAGAGTGGGGAGAGAGAGGAGAGGGTGTGGGGGGGGGGGGAGTGAGAGCATGGGGAGGGAGGGCTACCCCCAGGGGGAGCTGCAAGATGGCTGGCGCCTGGACAAAGAGCACTGGGGACCCAGAGCCCTGTGGGCTGTGGCCTGATGATCCTCGGGGTTGAGGGACATCGTGCTCAGCTAGCCTTGGGTAAGATTTGCAAGCTTGAGCTTGACTGGCTGTGCTCAGCTTCAGTCCAGCCCCGGTGGGTAGGGGGGTGCTGGGAGTGTCAGAAACAGCACAGAGAAGCCAAGTAACCCTGGGCCTGGAGCCGCTGAGAAAAGGGAGCTGGGCCCTCTGGTGCCAGGAGAAGGAGCTTTTACACCTTGTCCTGAGGGAAAGGGGAGTCCCAGGAGGGCTTTCGGTAGGGAAGTGACAAAGTCGGATCTGTCTGGTACAGGTCACTGTGGTTGCAGTCAGATGATGCACTGTGTTTGGGGTGTAGGAGGTAGACTGATGGGGTAGAGCAGTCACAATCTACATCAGGGTCCCCAAATTAACTTCATGGGGCAAATCCAGCCTACTGATTGCTTTTGTATTTTTCAACTCATGAGTCAAGAATGGTTTTTACATGGTTGCATAATTTAAATGATAGCGTGCCTATGTAACAACCTCCCATTTGCCCCTTGGGCAGCAACATCTAAAATATTTACAGTCTGTCTCTTTAAGAAAAAAAATTACTTATCTTGATCTAGGGAAGCTGGCAGTGGTGGAAAGAAGGGGCCCCTTTCAAGAGATTCTTGGGAGTTGGGTCCACAGGGCAGGATTAAAGGCTGGCAGGTGAGTAAGGGCCTCCAGTGGGGGAGTAAACACTGCACATTTAGGGAACAGCTGGTCACGCTGGACATAGAGGAGGCATTTTAGGGAGGGGCAAAGAAGAGGCCAGACAAGTCACCTAGGACCTGTCACCAAGGACTCAGGGCCCAGAACCAAATAATTTCCGATGAGTTACCTGTTTACTCTGTTCTTCCCTCTCCTCTGTAACACACACTCACAGGAAGCCAAACTCCATCAAATAGTTGGCGTTGTTCTCATCTGCATCTCCAGCTCCTAGAAGAGTTAGAGTGGATACATCTTTGTTGAATGATTGAAGACTGGGAGCAGGATGGAGCCAAAATAGAACTGAATACCAATTTCCATTCTACTGGCTTGCTGTGTGACCTTAGTGATTTGCATACCTTTTCTGGGCCTCTGTAAAGTGGGGTTTTACATTTTTCCCTCTTGGTGTAATAAGGGGAAAGAAGTCTCCCTTCTTGAATGACTGAAAAGACCCCCGAGTTTGAGTTTTGCCTACTGACAGGAGTTGAGTGGTGAGCTCCGTCTGAGGGAGATGGTGGGGTGGGCGGAGGTCTTTCTGTCAAGTGCAAGTGCCT
The DNA here is from genome assembly GCF_036321535.1 of Camelus dromedarius. Lineage (NCBI taxonomy): Eukaryota > Metazoa > Chordata > Mammalia > Artiodactyla > Camelidae > Camelus > Camelus dromedarius. Next base: position 49,691,674 of record NC_087447.1, read on the forward strand.
CTTGTTTGAGTTTTTCTAACCTTTTTTCTTTCCTGACTGAAAAACTAACATAGGCTATTGTAACACATTCAAACAAAATGCGTATCCCCAAAGTGAAAGACTTCCCTAAATCCTACCCTCCAGGCAGCCACCAGTAACAACTTGGTTTTATTCTCTACAGCTGGTTTTCTGAAAATAGGAGGGACCCACATGGACTTTAGATTTGCCCAAGGGCTGAGAGCACTAGCTGGCATTCTTTTTCTCTTTCTTATTTTTTAGCATTTAAATATGTAAATTTAAATTAGTAAATGAATACAATCTAACTCAATTATCCACCATCCTTATCTCCTGGCACCTGCCTCCTCCCTCCAGATCTGCAGGGGTCTTTCCACCCTTATACACGTGCATCCAGATATGTGGACATGTGCTTTATTGTGCAAAGGGTGGCATTTTATTCCCACTCTTATGCAGCTTTCTCTTTCAAATTTTTTACTGAAAGTATTTAAGACAAGAAATATTAAAGGCAAACAAAGAGGTGACCAATCCATAAGTAGTTGACAGTCCTTCCCCTCCTCTTCCAGGAATCGAAAGGCTGATGTGAGAGAAAAATGGGTTCCAGCAGCCACTGGCCAGCAGGTCTGGGAATGAGGGGAAATACCTGGAGGAGGGAGCTGCCCAAGAGCGTAGTGACTCAGGGCTGCCATTTCTTCCAGACGATCAGGAGACGCCCAGTGTCTGGGTTTGTCTGTGCATCTTCCTCATTTTTCACTATTAGCAACTAATTAAATAGCATTTAAAAATAAAGTGAAAATGTGGAAGCAACCCAAGTGTCCATTGGTCCACTGACAGAGAATGGATAGACTAAATGTGGCAAATACACACAATGGGATGTTACTCAGCCATAAAAGGGGAGGAATTTCTGACACATGCTACAACATGGATGAACCTTGAGGACACTGCTAAGTGAAATAAGCCAGTCACAAAAGACAAATACTGTGTGATTCCTTTCATACCAGGTTCCTAGACTAATCAAATCCATAGAGACAGAAAAGAGAACGGTGGTTGGCAGGGGCTGGGGGAGGGGGACATGAGGGTTATTGTTTAATGGGTACAGAGGTTTGGTTTGGGAAGATCAAAAGAGTTCTGGAGATGGACAGTGGGGATGATTACACAACGATGTGAATGAATTTAATGCCTCTGAACCGTACACTTAAAAGTGGTTCAGATGATAAAGTTTATGCTATGTATTTTTTACCACCATAAAATTTAAAAAAACAAAACAGAGTGCCCCAAACATAACGCTGGAAGTCAGTTCCATGAGGGCAGGAATTTCTGTCTGTTGTTCACGGCTGCACCACCAGCACCGGGCACATCTTAGGTGCTCTGTGTACAGTGAACATCTGTGAGCCCCAACCTCCTTCATTTGGCTTATGAATATTATCACTGTTCAGACTGAGTCAAAATTCTCCTCCTTTTAGGTGCCAGCCAGCAATGACAGGCCAGTCTACCCTACTCTCAAATGGAACACAAGTGGAAATTAACCCTCTTTAAGATTTTGAGTGCATGGTGTGAAATGGAGTGAATGGGATGGGGAGGGAGCAATGTTCTCTGAGAATGAGGCTCCATTGGCATCAGATTAGGTTCAGCCCCAAAGACCCCTGACCCTGAGCTGAAGCTGGGATTAGCCTGTAATGGGAACTAGGAATCGTAGGTCAGAAGGGAATTCCTCACTGGGGCCTGGTCCTAGCCCTGCTGCACCCCTGACCCACGGGCCAGGCAGCGGTTGGCCTCCTCCTCCTCCCTCCTTCAGCAGGAAAGAGCATGGCAGGCAGAGGAATAGACTGGGCAAAAGCTAAGAGATTAAAGGAACTCCGTGTTTCATAAGAAGTAGCTCCTGTGGCCGGGGTGCAGGGTACGTGGAGGCCAGAGAGGCTGGAGCAGGAGGGGATATGGGCCAGCCATGGGGAGCCTAAAAGCCAGGCTGAGCTGCTTGGGCTGTGCCTCAACGTTATGAGAAAGCCATGAGAGACTTTAATTAGAGGGGAGATAGGACCAGATTTATCTTTGAAAGAAGGGCAGAGAGTGGACAGAAAGAGGGCTGGGCAGAAAGAATGTCTCTGTCTTCTCTGAGGTCCCAAAGGATGGAAACTAGAAGCAGTTCATCCAGTGACTTCCCCACCAGGCATTTACTGAGCACCTGGTGAGTGCAGACTGCTTTACTGGACAGAGAGGGAGGCAGAGGGGGAAGAGCAGAGTGAATGAGGCAGCCTGGTACAGTGGGGAAAAGGGGCCTCAAACCCATGCTCCCAGTGTGACACGGGGTGGACCACATTCCCTCCTTCTTGAAGGCACAGGTGGTGAACCTCTTCCTCCTGGAGGCGGGGCTGGACAGGACGGTGCTGCTGGTGCCAGGCAGAGGGGGAGGGTTCCTTCCTTTACACCTTTGACCACTTACGGCTCTTGTTTCCCTCCTCAGCTGAGATCTGCATTGTGGTCTTCATAGGCCTCCTGTTCACAAGATTCTGGTTCTTCAGTGTCCTATATGCGGCCTGGTGGTCCCTGGACCGAGACAAGCCATGGCAGGGGGGCAGGCGCATCGAGGCCTTAAGACGCTGGGTCGTGTGGAAGTACATGAAGGACTATTTCCCCATCTCAGTGAGTAATGGGGCTGGCTGAGGGTGGCCAGGACTATAGTGCCCCATGGGGAAGTGCCAGCATGTGTGCAGTAAGCAGAGTACTGGGCTGGGAGGCAGGAACCAGGCTTCCACTGTTGCAGAAAAGTGTGTGACAGCTCAGTTGTGACAGCAACCTGCATCTGGGTGAGAGACCAAGTAGCACTCGGAGACTTGGAGAACTCAGGTTTATAACACCAGCAGGCCCAGAGGAGTTAACACTCTAAGCTCTGGACCCTGGCTGTAGGTTTACACAGGCTTTTACAGGCTGCCAGTTTACACTTTGCAACATCATATGCAAATAAGGTATAACAAAAGTTGACTAATTAGGAAAAAGCTTCGTAGAAATGGACCAATCAGGAGGGAGAGAAATAACCAATCAGGAGTGAGCTCCATGCAAATAAAATACTACAAATGGGCCAATCAAGAGTGAGCTCAGGGAACCAATAGAATTTTAGGGGTAAGTTCCACTTTCCTAGAAGTAAGGCCTTTCAGAGGCAAAAAGTGAGATAGAGCTGCTGGGCCAGGGTACCGGATGGTGCTGGCAGTAGAGTTAGTGGCCCTGCCTGGGGGTCCTGCCAGTCTTTTTTATGCGGCTTCCCACCTCACCACCATTATGTAGCCTGGGGACCAGTCCAACTTGTCTGGTCATGATTTTCCATCTGCAAGAATGTGGGGCCATCATGAGGCCTGATGAATGAACTGGATTTGAAGGAGCTCTGTGGGCCATAGAATGTGGCACACATACATTTGTATACAGGTGTAAACCACTCAGCAGCCATGCTTGGGGGTGCAGGTATTAAAGTCATGTCCAGAGACCATCTAGCCCTATACTTCATAAGATGAGGAGACTAACCCTCAGAGAGGGATAAAGATGTGATCAAGGTCACACAGTAAGTTCTTTTACTGGTTTTAAAGTTTATACATTAAGTCTGTTTAAAGGGCAGTTGAGAGGGCCTTGACCTGTTTCTCAAGTTCTGTATCCTGCCCCTAACTCTGGTATGTTATGCATCCTTGGACAAGGCCTTGCCCCACTTTGAATGTCAGTTTCCCCATGCATCCCATGAGCACACTGATCCCTCCTACTCTGAGTGCCTTTGAATCTCTGACTCTCTGACTCAGGGCAGCTCATGGCCATTTTAGAGAATTTACCCTGAACCCAAAGTTCAGTCCTTAGTGGAACAGAATCCCTGATTTGAATGACTGATCTTTCAGCTCCTTTCCTATATCATAGACAGACCCTTTGATGTGAACAGCTGGACAGGGATGGTTTATTGACCAGATAGGAAGGGGAAGGCAATGGAGACACAGAGAGGTGCCAGACATGGGCAGTGGCCCTCCTCTGGAAACAAGACAGAAACCTGTATAGAGTCTGGTTTCTGGAACTAGACAGACTAGATTCTAATACCAGTTCTTCAACAGATCAGCTGTGTGACCTTGGGTGAGTTATACAGTGTCTCTGAACCTCAGTTGTCCCACAGGTAAAGTGGTGATGATGCCACATACATTATTGGATTGTGTGGATTCAATGAGACAGCAGGTAAAGTACCTTGTAGGTTCTCAGTAAACTAATAGCTACTGTTATTTTACTGGATCACTGGGGACTCTGGGGAGACTTGGGCATGGCTGTGGGTCTGGGAGGACTCTGATTGCCAAGAGTCTTGCTGCTCTGACTTTCAAACTTGCATGGCCTCTCCCACCCCATCTTGGAGCCCCAAGTCTTCCTGGCCCTCCAGGAATTAGGTCCCCAGCTGGTTAAGGGATAGGGAGTGGAGGAGGCAGACTCAGAGAGGGCTAATAGCCTGACCAAGTCACGGGGACTCAGCAGCAGAGTCAGAGCTCCTGCCTTGCTCCCTTCTGAGAGTCCCGGGACCCAGCAAGGACTAGCAATGCTGGGCAACAACTGATGTGCAGGAGCCGTTAGCACACAGTGAGTGGGGCCTCCTGGCCAAAGGGCAAGGGTGGGATGGGGCGGGGCAGCAGGAAGTTGACTAGCAGAGGCTCCCATCTCATGAGGGGTGATGGGTGTTGCTGAGCTAATCTGAAGGACCCAGGTAGAGACCCTCTTCCCTGCTCCCCATGTCTGCTTCCTCTACAGGGTGTCCTCCCAGGACCTTGTCAGCAGAGACAAGCAGTGCTTGCTGGGTCCCGAGAGGAGCCATGGGCATGTCACAGGCAGAGGCCCTCATCTTTAGCTCAGGACTTCTGAACTTTGAGATTCTAAATTCCCTTCCTTCCCTCTCCTCCTCCCAGGCCAAGGCTGCCTCTTTTGTGCCATGACCCTGTCACCCACACTTGCAGGCATCACTAGGGACTTCGTGCCCTTCTCCCAGCCCCCACCTCCCAGTACACTGGGGTCTCTTAGTCTGAGTCACTGGACCTCGGGAAGCCAGCCCCCTACCCAGGACAGAACTCCAGCTGACACAGCCCTCGGACAGATGCTCACTTCCTCCTGCTGTGGCTCCTTCATTATGGGAGGGTCTGCCTGTGACAGGTCTTTCTGCAGAAGGGGCAGGGCGGGTCTCCCGTCACCTCCCAGGAGTCCTACCTCTGCCTTGGGCAGGGCTTCCTCCTGAGGCAGCTGCATTAACCTCATCCATTCACGAGTCCATTCTTTCCTTCCTTCATTCCCTGGTCCTTCCAGAGCGTCTCCTCTGTTCCAGGCCTGCACTGGGACCAGGGATGCCTCAGACAGGTGGTCTCTACTCCCATGGCCCTCACATGATGGCCTGATATCGCTTGGGCACAGGGATATCTAGAAGAGGCAGCACAGAAAGGCAGCAGTGAGACCACATCTGGGAAGCAAAGACCTGGCCTCACAGAACAGTGGTGGTCCCATCAGTGTGCACGCTGGACCCGCACATGTAGATGCAGGTGCAAATATTGGCACACCTGCCTAGGCATGGACCCTCTCACTCACCAGGATATTTTTCTATATACAAATGCTTCTTTATTAAGGGATAATCATTCCCGCACTCATTTTTTCCATTTATTTTATTCATTTCATTCATTTATTCATTCACTGTTCATTTAAAATAGGTGATACATTCTTGTTCAAAATTCAAAAAGGACAAGAGAATGTAGTGAAATGTCCCTGTCCCACTTCACCACCCGTCTCCCCAGTTCCTTCCCTAGAGGCAACGGTGATGACCAGTGTTTGCTGAACTGCATAGCAGTTCATGTATGTTCCCCTCTGGGCACAGCTGGTGACATTCTGCATGCATTGTCTTGCCCCTGCTTTTTCCCCTGACGAGTGGTCGGGGCTGTCTTCCCCCGCCAGGACATGGAGGGCTGCTTGTATGTCCTTATGGCTACACAGTGTCCATGATATGTCTAAATGGGCCCAGTTGATGGACATTTGAACGGATGCCAAGTTTTTTTTCATATGCATTCTTTTATATTGAATTATAGTCAGTTTACAATGTTGGGTAAATTTCTGGTACACAGCATAATGTTTCAATTATACATATACATACATATATTCCTTTTCATATTCTTTTTCATTATAGGTTACTATAAGATATTGAATATAGTTCCCTGTGCTATACAGTAGAAACTTGTTGTTTATTTTATATATAGTAGTTAGTATCGGCAAATCTCAAAGTCCCAATTTATCCCTTCCCATCCCCTTGCCCCCTGGTAACCATAAGTTTGTTCTCTAGGTCTGTGAGTCTGTTTCTGTTTTGTGAATAAGTTCTTTTGTGTCTTCTGGGTTTTTTTCTAACATTCCACATATAAGCGATATCATATAGCATTTTTCTTTCTTTTTCTGGCTTAGTCACTTGGAATGACAATCTCCAGGTCCATCCATGTTGCTGTAAATGGCATTATTTTATTCTTTTTTATGGCTGAGCAGTATTGTATTATATATATATACTACAACTTCTTTATCTGTCATCTGTTGATGGACATTTAGGTTGCTTCCATGTCTTGGCTATTGTAAATAGTGCTGCTGTGAACACTGGGGTGCAGGTGTCTTTTCGAATTATAGTTTTCTCCAGATATATGCGCAGGAGTGGGATTGATGGATCATATGGTAAGTCTGTTTTTAATTTTTTAAGAAACTTTCATACTGTCCTCCATACTGGCTGTACCAATTTTCATTCCCACCAACAGTGTAGGAGGGTTCCCTTTTCTCCACACCCTCTGCAGTATTCATTATTTGTAGAATTTTTAATGATGGCCGTTCTCACTCATGTGAAGTGGTACCTCATTGTAGTTTTGATTTGCATTTCTCTAACAGTTAGTGATGTTATGCCTGTTGGCCATCTGGATGTCTTCTTTGGAGAAATATTTAGGACTTCTGCCTGCCAAATTTTGATATTATCAAAAGAGACACTCTGTTAATAATCTTGTCCAATATCATTTTGCACAAATGTGAGAAATTCAGTAGCTGAATGCCTCAGTGGTGCAGTGGCAGGGTTAAAAGATCAGGTACATTTTCCAATTGTGATAGATACTGTCTTGTTGCCTTTATGGCAATTGTACAAAATTACCTTCCCATTAGCTGAGAAAGGGAATTCATAAGCAAGTGCTTCCGTGCAGGGAGCCAGATATGTTTTTAAAGAAACATATTCCTGAAGAAGCAGCTTTCCCAATGAGAATAACCCGAAATCTCTCTGCTTGTTCTCATTTTCATAGCCAGTAAGTTCCTGCTGCATGAGTGGAAGAGGACTCTCTTCATCTGGGAGGCAATGGTCCCCCCACCTATAGTCCCCGCAGCCTTTCTACAAAGGGTCAACGGGTCACCAGAGGGTATACCGGGAGGTGGGGGTCTGCAGAGACCAAGTCTAGGTCAAGGACAGGACTGTCTGAGGCTCTTCAGCCTGGGTAGGGCAAACAGGCTCCGACTCCCATTACTGTCCCTTGGGTCCCACCAGGCTACTCTGAGGGTGGGCAGCCAGGCCCCTGAGCTGAGCCAGAGTGGAAAGAGTGCCCCAACCAGTTTTTCTTACTTGGGGTTTTGTTTAAATGGGGCTCTTTGGGCGTGGTGGCGCCCCCGGGTGGCCCTTGATGGTATACAAACCCTATCCATTACAAATCAATGTAACTATTATGATTACCCTGTCCTGTAGTCTAGGTAATTCCAGGGCACTGTCGGACCTGAGATTCTCAGCAGTCCTGGGAGGTAGGTGGGACAGGACCAAAAGTCCCCAATTGATAAATGAAAAGCCAGGGAGGGAAGTGATTTGAATGAAGCCAGCACAAGTCTGAGACACCTGGCACCATGGTCTCACTGGGTGTATTCGCACCCTATATCTCCATCATCATAAGAACCTGAGGCTCAGAGAGGGCCAGCAACTTGCCCAAGGTCACAATGGTGAGTGGCAGAGTAAGGGTAAGCATGAGGTCCAGCCCAGATTCACCAGATTGCTGTCCCTACAGCTGGTCAAGACCGCTGAGCTGGACCCCTCCCAGAACTACCTTGCTGGCTTCCACCCCCATGGGATCCTGGCGATCGGAGCTTTTATCAATCTGTGCACTGAGAGCACCGGCTTTTCCTCGCTGTTCCCTGGCATTCGCCCCCATCTGATGATGCTGAATTTGTGGTTCAGGGCCCCCTTCTTCAGGGATTACATCATGTCAGGGGGTGAGTCTTCCCAACCCTGAGTAGCCCAGGAAGATGACTCAGTCCCAGTCCTCAGAGACCTCCCAGCTGAGGAAGGGAATGAAGACCAGGACACACCCTCCCCCATAGCCCCTGCCCCCTAACCCCATACCTGACCACCTTCCTCTCTCCCCAGGGCTCATCTCATCAGACAAGGAGAGTGGTGCTCACATTCTGAGCAGGAAGGGAGGCGGCAATCTGCTGGGTGTCATTGTAGGGGGTGCCCAGGAGGCACTGAATGCCAGACCCGGATCCAACATGCTGTTGCTGCGGAACCGCAAGGGCTTCATCAGACTTGCCCTGATGCACGGGTATTGGGTAGAGGGCTCTCAGTGCACCTGGAGAGTGACAAGTGCTGCTTTTAGTTGGGAAGGCAGCAGACACTAATACAGAGTGTATTTTGGCGGGATATTGCCAATTGATTCACAGTGAGGATTATAACTTGGCAAGAGCTGTACTATCTTGTGACCAAATACTCAGAAAAGAATCAGAAGGGAGAGTTGGTGATCAAAGGGACTAGGTGTGAGGGGTCATATTCCCCAGAGCTGGCATTAGATCTGAAACTTACCCGATCTGGGAGAGTGGAGTTTGGGGCAGAGCTTAGACTTATTCCTCTACCTTGAAGCACCTTTGACGAATACAAGGTAGTAAGGGGAGGAGAAGTTTTTCTGGGAAGACTACAAAACTTTTACATCTGGGAGGACCCTCTGAAGCATTCTGGTCTGCCTGTCATGGTACAAGTGGGAGGTGGTGGCCCTGAGAAGAGCCAGGACCTGCCCACAGTCACAAAGGGAGGCCATGGCAGGACTGGGAGACACGCGGGGCCTCCCACTTCCAGCCCAGGGCTCTGTGCTCTGCTTGCAGGAAGCTAGGGGACCGGCTGGCAATTCCCACATGCCCTCTCCTGTCTCCCTCCAGGGCATCTCTGGTGCCAGTCTTCTCCTTTGGGGACAATGACCTATTTGACCAGTATGAGAACTCTCCTGGCTCCTGGTTGCGCTGGATTCAGAATCGACTACAGAAGATCATGGGAGTCTCCTTCCCGCTCTTCCATGGCCGTGGTGTCTTCCAGTACAGCTTTGGTCTTCTGCCCTACCGCCGGCCCATCACCACTGTGGGTGAGCCAAGACCCGGGCCGGAGCGGGTAGGCTACAGGGCAAGGGGCCTGGGCTGTGTGCTGCAAGGGGCTTTGGACGTGGGCCAGGCACATCCTTGCCCTCGTGGAGCTCACATCTACACTGGGAAACAGACACACAGGCAGAGGACCCGGATGTAAGGCATCTGGGATGGGAACTGTTTACAGACGCACAAAGGACAAGTCACTACTGATGACTGAGCACCTGCTGTGTACCAGGCACTGCACTGGCTCCCTTACACGTAGCAACTCAGTTATCCCAACAACCACAGAGACGGGGCCTATCGTCCCCATTTCATGGATGGTAAACTGAGACTCAGAAAAGTTAAATAACTCCCAAAGGATCACACTACCCGAGAGTAACAGAGGTGAGGTTTGAATCAGGGTCTGTGTGACTTTTTATTATGCCACAGAAGGAGGGTTTAATTCTGACCCAGAGGAGCTAATAAGGCTTATCGGAGAAGGCAGATACAAGGGAAGGGCATTTTAGGTCTGTTAGAATTGTGTGTAAAGTAGCACCGACAGGCCTTCAATTAGAGCCTGAGGGATTTTCCTGTGACTAATGAGCAGGGACTTCATGTGTGGACGGGGCACCATGTACAGCAGCTGTTTGGGCATCTTCTTTGCTTTCTTCCTGGATTCCAACTAGGTTCCTCTGGCAAAGCTTGTAGGGTTGGGTCTGTTCATCTCCAACCACCCAGTCCATACTTGGTTGAGTACTGACTTGGTCAGCCCCCTACACCAGAACTTTCCCTGGGTTGTGTGGCAGTGTTTTCATGAATGTTCACACTGCTGCTGCCTCCAGAGCCATTGCCAAGAGCAGAAGGCAGGGCAGCTGAGCCCGGGACACCCAGAGGAGGGAGGAAGATAGGGGGTGAGCATGGAGGGGGAGGCGGGGAGAAGAGCTGCTTGGGCTGTGGGCCCGCCTCCTCCCAGAGATCCAGGCACCTCTAATCACGGCATCTGAGCGCCCAGAACCCGAGGTCCTGGAGGTTGAGGGCACATCTCCAGGGTTTAAAACCTGGCACTGATTCTTCCTGGCTGCGTGACCGTGAACTAGTTACTTAACCTACCTGAGCCTTATTGCCTCCCCTACAGACGGGAATAGTAGCAGGTTCTGTCCCCACAGGATTGTTAGGAGGATTGAAGGCGTTAGTCGTGTAAAGCACCTAGCATGTTCCCTGACAGGAGGCAATGCCAGCTGGGGGTGTTATTATTTCACAATCTTGCAGTTGTCCTAACATCTTGGGTGCATCACCAAAAACTGAATTGAAAGGGAGGCAGTAAGGGTACTGTCCTATAGGTATGGCCACAGGCCACACCTGCCCCAAGGGCTCCAGGACTCCGGTGGTTCCCGCTCTGGGCCACCACCCACCTCGTGTCTTGCAGTGGGGACGCCCATCGAGGTGCAGAAGACACCGCACCCCTCGCAGGAGGAGGTGGACAGGCTGCACCAGCGCTACCTCCAGGAGCTGAGCAACCTCTTCGAAGCCCACAAGCTCAAGTACAACGTCCCCATCGACCAACACTTGGAGTTCTGCTGAGCGCCTCCCCACAGGGGGGCCGCCCTGAGGGGCAGAGCTGGCACTAGGGAGCAGAGAGGGAGGGGCTGTGATCCCAGAAGGCTTCCTGGAGGTGTATGTCGAACCCATCTCCAGAGCCTTCACTGACTCCTGCAATTCCAACGCACGCCAGGCCCCGAGTCACAGCTGACAACGTGGCGGAGGAGACCTGACTCTGACATCAGTGATGTGCCCTCGTGCTGTGACTCCTCTGCAAGGGGCTCTCTCCTTGGTCTGTGCATCTAGAGACGGGAGAGCTGCTGGGGTCTCTGTGCTTCTGGTCCTGTCACTCGATGAGCAGGACAAAGAGCAGCAATCGATTAGCAGGTTTTTCTTCCTCTGCCTTGATGACAGAACAAAAGAAGCCACCAGCTCCAGCTTTCTCCTACCAGCTCCCTCACCCTGTATTCTGCCCGTCCCAGCTCCCCCTCCCTGAGCTGGAGAGGAGGGTGTGCTCATGAAGCCCCCGCACTCCCCTGGGTGACTTTGAGTTTCGGAGTCCTCTGAGCCCTGGGACCGGCCGCCAGAGGTGCCTGGAAGGTGGGTAAGAAGAACTGTGCTGTGTCTGTGGCTGAATGATGTGGACAGACCTCTTCGCCCTCCCTCTGAGCGTCAGTTTCCCCGACTGACTAAGATGACCTGAGTCTCAGTTCTGACTTCACATGGGTTGAGAACTCCATGAGGCAGCTCCTCCTCATCCTTTGTTGTTTCATTCCCTGACTTTGCACAGAAAAGGACCTCGATAAATGTCAGTTCAACAAATGAAACAATTCGATTTCAGTCTTCTTCTCTTCCTCTCCACCCCTAAGTAGGAAGGCTGGTCTAATACTTACCTTGAACCCCAGCCTGGCCCTGCATCCCTGTCTCCCTTTCCCAGATGGTGAATCAGATGGGCAGAGAACGGCATGTTGCTTCTTTCCTCCTGACCCATTAACTGGAACTTACCACCTCTGCCCTGTCCTGTAGGAGAGAAAGGGGAGGATATGTGAAGACACAGGGCAGATCAGCACAGAGAACGAAGACCAGACATGAGGAGTGTATGGTTCTATGTGTCTCAGGGTGGGGAGATGGGGACAGGTGCCCTGATGAGAAGAATTCTGGGATCCTGGGTCTGAGACGTGTTATTAGTGAAGGGACAGGATGACTGGGTCCGACCACTACTGTGAATGCCCCTCACCTCCAGTGGGAAAGTGAGATCTCTTCCCTCCAGGAGAGATCCCAGCTATAACTACCAGTGGGGGCAATTTTGAGAGTCTATTCTGGGTTCAAGCCAAGTTCACTCCATTTCAGTGATCCTGGGCAAGTTATTACATCACCTCCAAACCTGAGTTTTGTCATTGGAGAAATAAGGATCACAATATCTAGCTCAGGTTTTGTGAGTAAAATAGACAATATCATGAGATAATCAGCCCATCTACATCCAGTCTGGAATGGGCGGCTGAGGGGGTGGTGGTATGAGTAATTAAGTCAGGTCATAAATGTGTCCAGCGTCTTATGAAGGCCGGTTATTACCCTATGGGACAGTGTGCTGTAGGCTCACAAGAGAGGTGGGAATAAAGAGTGGCGGTGTTCAGAGAAGGAGTGATGATTTCCAACCCCAGAAGAATGGAGGATGTGGCAGGAGGGCAGTCCCTGCAGGAAGGGCAACAGTTGCCGAGGAGAGAAGTACCTGCCCGTTGTGTTTTCTATTGCTGGGCGATGAACCACTGCAGACCTTCATGGCTGAGACACTGAGGATTAATTACGTCCACACTTCTGTGGGTTGGCTGGGTGGTTCTTCTCGGCCTATCCTGCTCTCACACATGCTGCGTCCCGGGATGTGCTGATCCCTTTCCCTGGATGCTCTTTCTCTTGGACCTGGTCAAACAAAGGATGTCCACCTCCTTTGTCAAACTTCAGCACACCCCAGCCACCCTCAACCCTGCTCTCCTGCCCCACTGGCCTGAATCACACTTGAGTACCCCTTTGGTGGGCTAGCTTGGGGATGAAAGGGCCGTGGCCATTAGGGTGAGTGGACTCCTAAGTCCCAAGGGCCTGGGAACCCTGAGGCCCAGACCACATCCTTGTGCCCCCAGCCCCCACACAGGGCCTGGCGCCTCAGCCTCCCCAGTGACGTAAGGAGTTGCAGCAATGGCTCTCACATGGCACCTCCTCTCCGGGCAGACATGCTGGGCCTGGGCAGAGGTGACAGGAGAGACTGGGACTTCCCTTCAGGTGATTTGATTGGTTCTCTGTTGCTCTGGAGCAAATTCTCCAAAACTTAGCTACTTTAAACTGCTGACATTTACTGTCTCACAGTATCTGAGGGTCAGGATCTGGGAGTGGCTGTGCTGAGGGTTGGAGCCCAGGCGTCTCAGGAGGAGGCAGCCAAAGTGTCGCCGGGGCTACGTCTCAGAGCCTTGAGTGGAGCTGGAGGCTCTGCTCCCAAGCTCACCCACCAAGCAGCTGGCAGAAGACTTTGAACTCCCACATGTGGACCTCTCCACATGGGTACCAATTGCCAATGACGTAGCTTATCCCAGAATAGGTGAATCATGAGGGAGGGAGAGAGAGAGAGAGAGAGAGCAAGAGAGACAGACAGACAGATAGGGACAGAAAGATAGAAAGAGAGACAGAAAAGCCACACTGCCTTCTCTGACCTAGCCTCTGAGTCACTGACCATCGATTCTGCCTCCTTATCCTATGGGTTTGATGCTAGACACTAAGTCCAGCCCATACTCCATACGAGGGTGTGATACCAGGAGGCGAGATGACTGGGGGCCTTTAGGCCATTTCCACAGCAACAGTGGATGAGCCCTCAGAGGCTGCCTTGGGCAACCCCAGCGCTGGGGATGCTGCACAAGGCAGCCTGCCTGGAGGACAGAGGCTGAGCTGGTCATAAAGCAGGTCCCCACGTGGGTGGGATAAAGGTTTGAGCAAAGGTCAGAGGTGGGAATGATGGCCTTGATCCCTGGCTTGGCTGGGGTGGAGGGCAAGGTGACCATCAAACTTTGGGCTCCAGGAGGGGAGATGGGGGGATGGGGAGAGACTTGAGTGGCCAGAGGGAAGGGGACTGCCCCTCATTCATTGCATCCTTGGAAGCCCCATGTTGAAAACATCAGCCACACAAGATGGGAGCAGGGAGCCTGATCTCAGAGGAGGGCTGCCTAGACAGTTACCCAGATAGGAATGTCCTCGCTGGACTTTGTGTGAACAAAAACATCCGTTTACTGTGTTACATGCTGAGATTGGGGAGTTTGTTAAGCAGTGGCCTCCCCATTGATACAGCGAGCCAGGAGCTGCACTGGCAAGGGTTCAGTAGGTAGTACACAGCACCTGCCACCTGCCACCCCTCAGGGCTCCCAGCCGGCCTGAGGGGGCCTTGCCCTGTGTGGGGAGATCTCCCTCCTGACAAGATCTCCCTCTTGACACGTGCAGGCTCAGGCAGCCTGAGGACCACAGGACCAGCCAGGCCTGGTGGAGAAGGTCAGAGGCCCTCAGGGATGGGAGAGCTGGAGTCTCCTCTGGAAATCAGGCTGCCCTTTGACCTGGGAGAAGTTCTAGGCCATCACCGCCCACAGGGGACAAAGGGCCTGGGGCCCAGCCTGTCTGGCACTGCCTGATGATGGCGGGTGGAACAGGGTCAGCCAGCACAGCACTGCCAGCAGCCATGGGACCTGGGCTCCACGTCTCAGGGGGACTGGACTTTGCTAGGTTCAGGAGAAGCAGAGGTGGGAGGATGGGAGCTGCTGAGCCAGCAAAGGCAGAGAGGAGGAGAGGGCAGAGCACAGCCGGTGAGCTTACTGCCGAGGGTCAGGGTCAAGGTGAGGTTTAGGGAACAGGGGGCTGAGGTTTACACCTCTGTGCAGCACACTTCTATTGAGATAGAGGAGGCACAAGGCAGACGGGTCCCTGACAATGCTTGGCCTCTGTCTGGGGGAACTAATGTCCAGTGAAGGAGTCAAGTAGGGAGGAGCCCTGGGAGGTGCTTGAGCTGGAGTGGGCAATGGGTGGGTCACAGGGACAGCGGATGCCTTGGGCTGACCTGGGTGTCTGTCTTAGTGACCCCAGGGAAGGGCAGAGTCAGACCCCTGAACCACTTGCTGAGAACCTACCGCGTACTAGGGTCCAAGTGGATGCTTCACACGTATTATTGCTGTGACACACACAGTGAGCGTTTCATAATAAAAGTTGTTCATGTCAGAGAGGTTAGAGTCCTCTCTGGAATCCTGGTCCCAATATGAAGTTCCCCTGCCCAGGCAGCTATCACGTGCTGCTCTCACCTGCCTGGTCTGGTCTCAAACTGGGCAGAAGGGTACTTGAAAATGGTAGGAAGCTAAGACTTAACCAGGCATACAGTGCCCCCTCCCCATTTGCTGCGTGTGGGACCCCATGCAGTTCAAGTCCTCTCCCCTCTCAGAGTGCAGGTTTCTTCACCTGTTAATGGTTCATCCATAAATGAGTGTTCAATCAATGAACACTCTTCCTCACCACTTCCCCTTATAAATGCCAGGAAATGGTTTGGAAAGACCTGTGAGAGTTTGTATCCATCACAAGTTATTTTTTGACTTTTCTTAGATTCTGTGTCTTCCTCTCACTTACTGCCAGTAAACTGACCTGAGCATTTCCCTTTTCAACCAGTTGAACTGGTGTCATGTTTGTCTAGCTCCACCCATAGTAGAGAATGACTAGAAATAGACAGGCAGGAAGGCCCCTCTAGCAGCCCCTTTAAAAGGTGCTCTGAAAAGACAAAAACAGCAAACCCTGGTCGAAATGTTGCAGAAAAACGTTTTACAGCTCAGTTGTGACAGCAACCTGGATCTGGCCAAGAGAACAAGCAGCACTCGGAGAGTTGGAGAACTCAGGTTTACTTAGCCAGTGGGTCCAGAGGAGTTAACACTCCAAGCTCTGGAGCCAGGCTGTAGGTTTACACAGGCTTTTATAGGCTTCCAGTTTACACTTTGCAACATCATATGCAAATAAGGTATAACAAAATTTGACTAATTAGGAACAAGCTTTGTAGAAATGGAACAATCAGGAGGGAGAGAAATAACCAATCAGGAGTGAACTTCATGCAAATGAAGTACTATAAATGGACCAATCAGGGGTTAGCTCAGGAAACCAATAGAATTTTAGGGGTAAGTTCCACTTTACTAGAAGTAAGCTGTTTCTGAGGCAAAAAAGTGAGATAGAGCCCCTGGGCCAGGGAACTGGATGGTGCTGGCAAGAGAGTAGTGGCCCTGCCTCGGGGTCCTGCCCGTCTTTTTTTATTTGGCTTCCCAACTCACTATCAGTAAATGTCAATGATTCAGGATCAAAAGGGGCCTCCCCATCTGAAAAAAAAAAAAAAAAAGTAAATTATGTTGAAAGGGGCCAACACAGGACTGGTCTCAGCTCTCAGCCAGAGCTCTTTCCACTCTGCCTTGTGACGTGGACACGAGGAAGCACCACCCAGATGCAACTTCGAGGAAGCACGCGTGGCCCCAGCTGCAGAGCTGCCTCCATAGGAGCAACAGATGCCAAGACAGATCCAGGCGGGAAGTAAGGCTTAGCCTCTTCAGCTCAAATCAGGACAACTCTGATGGGATATTTCAGTTCGACTTCTCCCTCTGCGCAGCTCCACTGCCTTCCTTCCTCTTCCAGGTGTTGACCCCAAGGGCTCTCCCTAACATCCTGCAGGCTAATCACCATCTCAGAATCCATTTCCTGGAGAACCCACCCTGGTACATCATGTATATATGAAGAATTAATCCCAATATGAGGCTCAGAAAGGTTAACTCAGTTATCCCAAGTCACTCAAATTTTAAGTGGTTTTTGAAATTTGGAGTGAGGATTTGAAGTCACACCTGACTGCGAAGTCTGAGCACTTGGCGTTGTGAGTGTGATCTAACTACCAACCTGGGACTCAAAGGACAGGAGCAGAAAAATTGGATTTATGTTGTGAAATTTAAAGTAACTCTTTAAGTTTTTCAATATGATACATTTTAGAAGACTTTTTGGCAGTTTCTTATAAAGTTAAACATATGCTTATTACACAAATACTATTCATTCTCTGGAAGCCTCAGATTCTTCATCAGGGAAAGTTATGTATGCAAATGTATGTAAATTAGGAGCCATGATCTGCCCCTGGACCACTAGCTGGGGAAGGCAGGAGCCTGAAGAGCATCTTGTCCTGGGCAGGTGAGTCCTGGCCCTCCTCCTTCCCAATGTGCCTTCCCTTCCAAGTTAGCTTCCACGTTAGCCTCAGTGAGTCAGGTCCTATCTGAGGTGACCTCCTAAGGCTGAGCTCTCCAAGCAGCCTTGGACCACTTGCCTGCCTCTGGATTGTTACGTAAGAAAGAAATACACTTCTCTCTTGTTTGAATTACTGCTCTGGGATCTCTGTTTAGTCTTTTAGTCACTTGAGCATGTGGATCTGGACATGTTTGAACTAATTTCAGGTACATGAAAACAGTGTGGAACCAAGATACTGAAAAATAAAATCATGTAAGATAGGAGGGAGTGATCAATCAGAGTTAAAAGTGTTTCAAAGTCCTTAGTTGTTTGTAAGGAGAATAGACAAATTGATTAACTTATTAACACAAAAATGTTTATTAACATAAAGATGCACGTTGAGAGAAAAGAAAAGGGAATATAGAAAACTTTAATAAAGCCAGAAAAAGTGGTAAAAATAAGCAAAGAAGACACATGGCAAGTAGAAAATAGAATATAAGTTGGTCAGATTATTTCCAAATATATTAGTGACTGAAGTAGATATAACTGATCAAAACTTTCCAGTTACAAGACACAGAAGGTCAGATTGGAGGAAAACACAGAGCAAAGCAAAATGCAACTATACATTGTTTGCAGGAGACATATTTAAAACACAATACACAGAAATATAAAAAATGATGGAAAAGGATGTAGTAGGTAAGTTCTAATCAAAAGGAAGTTGGTAACACCATATTGATATCAGACAAAATTGATCTTAAGACAAAAAGATTTATTGGAGATAAAATGATCATCACATAAAAATAAAAGAAACAATTTACCAGAAATATATATGATGGTTTGCCTCTACCAATATAACTTCAAAATAAATAGAGCAAAACTTGGTAGAATCTTAAAAAGGAATGCAGAAATCCATCATCATTATTAGAGAGAGTTTTTTGTTTTTTTTAAACACATCTAAGTAACTGATAAACACATAAATGTTGTTAGGAATGTAGAAGATTTAAATAATTAATAAGGTTGATCCTGCACCCTGCACCCTGCATCCAACAATTAGAAGATACACATTCTTTTCAAACTTACTTAGAACATATAAAAATTGAGCACATAGTAGGTCACAAAATAAACATAAGCAGATACCGAAGACTTATACAAATCACTGATGACAGTGCAATGATTTAGGAGCCACTAATACAAGATAATCACATATCTCCACATATTTAGAATTAAAAAAGGAAAAATACTTCCGAATAATTCGTAAATATAAAGGAATTTATAGTGTATACTAGGAAATATTCAGTGCTAAAATTAATGAAAATATTACATATCAGATCCCATAGGCTACAGCTAAAAACAATATTCACAGGGAAATTAATCACCTAAATACATACTTTGGAAACAAAGAAAGATTAAAAATACTCTATTGATTAGATTCAAGAAGTTAGAGACTATCTAGAGCAAACATAAAGAAAGTAGAAAGGGGAAAAATAATAAAGAAAATAACAAGTTAATTGAATCTGAAAAGAACTGTATGTTAGAGACTGTCAAAAAATCCAAAAGCTGCTTCTTTAAAATAGACAAATCTCTGACAGAGTCATCCAGAAACAAATAAACAAACAAACAAAACACAAAAAAGAAAGAAATCACATATCAACAATTTTAGGGTAGTAGGAGAGACAACTATAGATACAGCAGAGATTTAAAGAATCTAGGCAAATACCAAGAATAACTTTCTGCTGATATATTTGGAAAACATTGCATGGCCCACAACTATCTTGACATCCTGGTATGCCTAGTCCTGGGTGGTCCTCTCCTACACTGCCTAGAGCTGAACTGTGTAACCAATAGGATGCTGTGAAAATGATGGCGTGTGACTTTTGAAGCCAGGTCAGAAAAGACATTGAGGCTTCATCTTGCTCTCCCTTGGATCTCACTCTGGGGAAACCAGCCATTGTGTTGTGAGGATACTCAGACAATCTCAGTTCCAAATGATGAGGAACCGAGGACTCCTGCTATCAGCCATATGAGTGGCCCAAATTAGAGGTGGCTCCTCCAGCCCCAGTCAGACTTTCAAATAACTGCAACCCTGGCTGACATGTTGACTGCAACTGCATGTGAGACCTTGAAGCAGAAGCACCCAGCTAGCCATTCCTGAATTCCTGACCCACAGACATTACAGGGAATGATAAACATTTACTGCTATTTAGTGCTAAGTATCGTGGAAATTTTGTTAATTTTTAAATAGACTGTTTTATGCATGTATTTTTAATAGACTTTAATTTTTAGAGCAGTTATATGTTCACAGCAAAATTGAGCAGAAAGTACAGAGAGTTATCATATACCCTCGCCCCCACATGCACACAGTCTCCCCCACTATCAAAATCCTGCACCAGAGCAGAAAATTTATTATGACTGAGGAACCTACATGGACACATCATCATTCAAAGTCCATAGTCTACACTAGTGTTCACTTTTGGTGTTTTACACTCTATGGATTTTGACAAATGTATAATAACATGAATCCACCATTATAGTATCCTACAGAATAGTCTCACTGCCCTTTGCACATTCATCCTTCCCTCCACCCTAACCCCTGGCAACCATTGATCTTTTTACCATCTCCATGGTTTTGCCGTTTTTACAATACTATACAGATGGAATCATTCAGTATGTAGACTTTTCAGATTGGCTTCTTTCATTTAGTAATATGCATTTAAGATTCCTCCGTGTTTTTTCATGACTTGATATCTCATTTCTTTTTAGCACTAAGTAATATTTCATTGTTTGGATGTACCACAATTCATTTAGCATTCAGCTACTGAAGGAAATCCTGGTTGCTTCCCCGTTTGGGCAAGTATAAATAAAACTGCTGTGAACATTCTTGTACAGGTTTTTGATGGACATACATTTTCTAGTCATTCAAGTAAATATGAAGAAGCATGACTTTAAGATTATTGCATTGTAAATGAGTATGTTTACTTTTGTAAAAAACTGCCAAACTGTCTTCCACCATGACTGTACCATTTTGCAATCCCAACAGCAATGAATGAGAGTTCCTGTTACTCCCCATCCTTGGCAGCATTTGGTGATGTCAGTGTTCTGGATTGTGGCCATTCTAACAAGTGTGTAGAGGTATGTCATTGTTGTTTTAATTTGCAGTTCCCTAATGAGATAGGATGTGGAGCATCTTTCCATATGGTGATTTGCCATCTGCAAATCTCTGGGGGAAGTGTCTGCTCAGGCCTTTTACCTATTTATTAATCTGTTTGTTCATTTTCTTATTCTTGAGTTTTAAGAGTTTTTTGTTTATTTTGTGTAATGGTCCTTTTTTAGATATGCCTTTTGCAAATATTTTCTCCAGGTTTGTGGTTTGTCTTCTCATTCTCTTGACAGTGTCTTTGGAAAGTGGAATTTAATTTAAAGTTTAATTTAATGAAGTCTACTTTGTCATTTTTTTCTTTCAGTAATTGTGTCTTTGGTGTTGTATCTAAAAAGGGATCACCATTTCCAAGGTCACCTAGATTTCTCCTGTTACCACCTAGGAGTTTTATAGTTTTGCATTTTACATTTAGGTCTGATTCATTTTGAGATATTTTTCGTGAAGGGTGTAAAGTCTGTGACTAGATTCGTTTTTATGTCTGTAGATGTTCTGCTGTTCCAGAACCCAGAGATGTACTCTGTTGTCCCAAGGTCATCTAGGTTTTTCTCCTTTGTTATTTTCTAGGAGTTGTATAGTTTTGCATTTTATATTTAAGTCTGTGATGCATTTTGAGTTAATTTTTGCAAAGGGTCTGTACCTAGATTCATATTTTTTTACATGTGAATTCCTCATTATTCCAGTACCACTTATTGAAAAGACTATCATTTCTCCACAGTACTGCCTTTGTTCCTTTGTCAAAGATGAGTTGATGATATTCATGTGGGCCTATTTTAGGACTCTGTTCTGTTCCATTGATGATTTGTCCCTTCTTTCATCAATACTACACTGTCCTGTTTACAGTCAGACCAGAACATTCAAGACCTGTAGTAAAATAATGAACAGTGTAATATTAAAGTTATTGAAATCCTGTAAGAAGAAGAGATAACAGAGCAGAAAAAAAATGTTTAAAGAGACAGGCTGAACATTTTCCAGAAATAATGAAAGATATGAAACCAGAGATCCTAGAACACAGGAACTCTCAACAGGATAGTTTTTTTTGTTTTTTTTTTTAATTTAGATCCATTATGTTAAAGCTGCTAAAAACCAAAAGTAAAGTGAAAATCTGTTTGACAACCAGATCAAAATATACATTATATACAGAGGAACAAAGATTAGAACTACATCTTTAAGGAGCTGAGAGGGAAAAAAAGTTGTCAACTCCAAGTTCTCTACCCAGTGAAAATATTTTTCAAAATTTAAGGTGAAAATGCAGGTGTTTTTAGACAAACAAAAGCCAAAAGCATTCATTCCCAGCAGGCTTGTGCTATAATAAACATTAAAGGAAGTTCTTCAGGCAGATAGAATATGATACCAAATAAAAACCTGGATGTACACCAAGAAATGAACAATACCCAAAAGGGTAAAAATGAAGACAGATATAAAATCCTTTTAGAGCTCCCCAGGTTCACAGTCATATCACCTGCAAAGATTAGATTCACTCCTTTTCTCCCCAATTCTTATGCCTCTTGTTGAGTTCTCTTCTCTCACTGCTTCGCCTAATGCGTCTAGTACAATGCTGAGTAGCAGAGGGCTTCTTTGTTTACTGCTGATCTCAGTGGACTGCCCCTAGCATTTCCCCATTAAGTCAGACTCTAACTTTGGGAACAAAGTACGTGTATTTGATCACATTAAGAAGATACTCATCAATTGTAGTCTGTAGTGAGTTTGGTCAAGAGCCTTTTCAGCATCTATTGAAATAACCATATGATTTTCTTTTTAAATCTATTCATCTGATGTACTATGTTAGTAGTGCCCCTAATCCCTCTTTTTCATAGTATTTGGTAATGTGATGTTGAATTATTTTCTAATATTTTCTAATGTAATATTTCTAACATTTTATTTAAATATTTTGCCTTAGTATTCAAAGCAATTCAAAAAGTTTATCATTTGCTTTTTTGTGCTGCTTTCTAAAAATTGAGTTTAAATGGTTTAAATAGCAATGTGATACTTGCTACATGAGAACAAAATTAGAAGTTTTTCTCCATTTTAAAAGCTTTGAAACAACTTATGGAGCATTGAGACTATCTAGTCTTTATAGATTCGGTTTAATTATTTTGTGAAAGCATCTAGAACTGGTGCTATTTTGGGGAGAAATTCCTCTGTTTCTTCTATGGAATTGTTGTTTTACCTGTGCATCTTTAATTGGGTCAGTTTGGTAAACTGTATTTTCCTAGGAAACTATCAATTTTATAAAAGAATAAAAGTTTATTTGCATTGACAACTGCAAAGTAGTTTCTCTGACTTTTTAAATTTCTCTGTTTCAATGATTTCCCCACTTTCTTATTTTGTGTACGTGTGATTTGTCCTTTTTATTCTTGACTACATTATTTCATTTTCTTAGAAATCAAAATTTTCACTTATTAAGTGAAATTTTCCCACTTAATAAGTGGAAATGTCTATCTCATTAATTTCTGCTTTTATCTTTACTATTTTCTTCCTTCTGCTTTCTTGTATGTTTCCTTGTTGCTCTTTTGCTAGATTTTTTTTGACCTGAGAATTTAATTCACTTATTCTTTCTATTAATTTTATTCACATATATGTTTCCTCAAAATGAACAGTGGATTCAACATGCTATGAATTCTAACATATCAAGAGAGAATTTTTGGAATTTGTTAAGATGATTCTAAAACATGTATGGAGGAATAAAGGGTAAATTAGACCCTGGAAACTTGGAAGATAGAAGAGCCAGGAGGCTTGCCTTCCCAGATGTTAGAACTAAATAATGGTGTGGCACTGGCAGAGGTAGGTAAATTGACCAGTGAAAGAGTAAAAGGCCAACAGAGACCACATATGTGCAGAACTCTTGTACGACAGAGGTGGGACATTACATTACTGGGGAAGGGAGGGATGTTCGGCACAGGGGACAGCACAGAGTGGATCCTCAAGGTTAAAGGTACAACTGGAACTTAACTTATGCTGTGGAAACATCCGGATGATCAAGAATTTATTCATGGAAAACAAAACTTTCAATTCTTAATGGAAAAGATTTTCTAAACCAGACCAAGCCATGTCTATTTAATGAAAGGCCGATAACCATTGAGACAGGAGGGAAAGGGGCAGGGCACAGCCACTTAAGGAATGACAACAACCAAAACGGTGGAAGACTCACCTCCTAGTTGGCCTTAAGGATTAAGAGGTTTAACTTCTAGTAGACCTTGAGCTTTATTATGTGCTCATTGTAGCAGTGCGATAACATGCAGACATCACAACAGCCCCAAGGCTAACTGAAAAGGCCAAAGAATGGGTGATGACCCAATCCCTGGGAATCCCAGCCCCTTCCCCAGGGCAGTTGGATTGATCCCACCTGTAGGCGTGTGAAGCTACTGAGCCCATAAAAAGTGACAACACCACACCTAGTGGCCCTTTGCGTGCTCTCTCCCCTTTGGAGACGGCCCGGACTCTGTCTATGGAGTGTGTACCTACTTTTACTTTAACCTGAGCACCCAATTCCCACACCTCTTTCCTTGCCTCTCTCTTGCCTTACATTGTATGCAGTATGTATCTTTCTAAATAAATCTACCTTTACTCAACGGTGGCTCACTCTTGAATTCTTTCCTGCAGGAAGCCAAGGACCCACACTTGGCGGGGCATGTCCCAGGGGCACAACTGAGACCGGGGACACAGCCCTTCTCATGCCCCACATCTGTTTTCCTGCATTACTATGAATATGTTAAAATTAAAAAAAAAATGTTTTTTAGAGTGGGGTTTTATTTTTTGTGTAAAGAGGCCACTTAAAGAGAGCAAAGATTGTACTGACACAGGTGGGCTGAGGGAGACCTAGAGGCCAGAACCAGGAAGACAGAGGGGTGGTATCTTGGTCCCCCTATCCACCAGTCATCGGGATGGGGCAGGGAAGACTGACAGCTGCTCCGCAACCCCCATTCCCTTGCACCTAATACTGTATAAGAATGAGCCAGACTACATCCATTGACCTAGAAGAATATAGCAGGAGACCCTCAATACCCTACTCCAGACCCCTAAAATTTAAGGGGTCCCTTAGAGATTCATTCATTCAGTGACTCCTTAAAACACAAGCTAAAAATTGGGGGAGGGGGAGAAATTTACAATATACGACACCAACAAATGTTAGTATCATGAGTGCATAAAAAACATCAAATTTAGAAAAAAAAAAAGCACAAACAACACTGTAGAGAAATGGATGAAAATTAGAACAAGCTTTTTACAGAGAGGACACACCTGTGAATAAAGACAGTTTCAGTATCTGTGATCAGGAAATGTGTATCAAAATGAGACAGGAGGGAAGGGGGCAGGACATAGCCATTCAAAGAATGACAGCAATTAACACCAGAAAGGTGGAAGATTCAACTCCCAGTTGGCCTTGAGGCTTGAGATGGAGGGAGGTTTGACTTCTAGTAAACCTTGAGCTTCATTATGTACTCATTGTAACATATTAACATAGTAAATAACATGCCCACAGGCTCCATGACAGTCCCAAGGCTAACTACAAAAGAGGGGGCAGTGGTCCAATTCGTGGGAATCCCAGCCCCTTCCCCAGGGTAGTTGGAATATTCCTCCCATTTGTAGGCATGTGAAGCTACCTAGCCCATAAAAACTGGCAACACCATGCCTCGTGGCCGCCTCTCTTCCTCCCTCCTCTTCAGAGATGGCCCGCATTCTGTCTATGGAGTGTATATCTACTTTTACTTTAACCTGAGCATTCAACCCCGACACCTCGTGGCCTTTCTCTTGCCCTCTGAAACAGCCTACACTCTATGTAGTATGTATCTCTCTAAATAAATCTACCTTTATTCAACTGTGGCTTACTCCTGAATTCTTCCTGCGCCAAGTCAAGGACCCACATGTGGTAGGGTAAGTCCCAGGGGGCTCCACCTAGACCTGGGACATGACCCTCTTCATGCCCTATATCCGTTTTTCCTGCGTTAAAAACCCCAACAAGATACCACTTTAAACCCTGGCGTATAATAAGATGTCTGACCATACCAGGGACCACAGAGGCTCTGTGTCTATGCCATCTCATGTATATTCCTGCTGAGGGTGTAAACTGCTGCTCCTGTTTTGGAAACAGTCTGGCACTACTATGCCCAAGCTCTACCATTCACGTGCTGTTTGATCCAGCAATCTCTCTGGCTGTGATGAGATGTGGGTGGGAGAAAGGGCACAGGGACAGAGACCAGTAAGAAAGCTGGTGTCAGAGTCCCTCCAAGAGGCTGGCTGTCGGGGTGGAAAGCAGTTTTCCAAATGCAAGAGGTATTTAATCCACAAAAGATTGGAACAAGAGTTTCACAGAAAATGATGTCCAAGTGGTCAATAAACGTATTAAAATGTGGCCAACCTCACTGGGAATTTGTTAGCCAATAGTGAGATCCCTAAATTAGGGTCCTTGCCTGCTGGCTGGAAAGAATTCACAGCTGAGGCAGAGGGATAGAGTGAAAACTGCTTTTATTTCTCAAAAGAGGGAAAAGAAGGAACATGCTCAAACAGGTAGAAGGAAAGAAAAGCACTCAAGCAGGGAGCTGTCAGCCAAGATGAGAGGTAGAGACAGCTCCAGGCTGGGTTGGGAAACATCGTCTTTATGGGAGGCATCTGCCATCATGTCCTCCTTCCGGGTGTGATGGAGCCAATCAGTCCTTCTATGAGCTTTTCAGTCCTTGTATGGGCTTTTCTGGTTGGCAGTCAACTGTCCTGGCACTGGTGGGTGTGTCATTTAGCATGTTAATACTTTACAATAACTGTATAATGAGGCTCCATTGAAAGTGGAAGGTCCACTGGAAGTCAAATCCTCCACCATTTTTGACCCCATCAGGTTCTAGCCAGTTCTTGTTTCTTCTCTGCAGCTGCCTCCTGAGACTTAGATAGAAGCAATTGGTTTCTATGTCTATGAGTCTGTTTCTGTTTTGTATTTATGTTCTTTTTTTTTTTTTTTTTTTTTTTAGATTCCACATATGAGTGACCTCATATGGTATTTTTCTTTCTCTTTCTGGCTTACTTCACTTAGAATGACATTCTCCAGGGACATCCATGTTGCTGCAAATGGAGTTACGATGTCATTTTTATGGCCAAATAGTATTCCATTGTATAAATATACAATATCTTCTTTATCCAGTCATCTGTTGACGGACATTTAGGCTGTTTCCATGTCTTGGCTATTGTAAATAGTGCTGCTATGAACACTGGGGTGCAGGTGTCTTTCTGAAGTAGAGTTCCTTCTGGATATATGCCCAGGAGCAGGATTCCTGGGTCCTATGGTAAGTCTATTCCTAGTCTTTTGAGGAATCTCCATATTGTTTTCCACAGTGGCTGCACCAAACTGCATTCCCACCAGCAGTGTAGGAGGGTTCCCTTTTCTCCACAGCCTCTCCAGCATTTGTCATTTGTGGACTTTTGAAAGATGGCCATTCTGACTGGTGTGAGTCCAAGGTGGGGGGTGGGGGAGGGACAGACTGGGAGTTCAAAAGTTGTAGATACTGACAGGCATATGCAGAATAGATAAACAAGATTATATTGTATAGCACAGGGAAATATATACAAGATCTTGTGGTAGCTCACAGCAAAAAAAAAAGTGACAATGAATATATGTATGTTCTCGTATAACTGAAAAATTGTGCTCTACACTGGAATTTGACACAACATTGTAAAATGACTATAACTCAATAAAAAATGTTAAAAAAAGAAGTAATTGGTTTCTAGTTGAGGGAGGGGCAGGGATATGATGCTGGGGGTAGCAGCCTTGGTAACAATAAGGAAAGTTGCTTTTAACCAGAATGGCTGCAATCTGATGGACCCAGCATCCCCCCAAAAAAACCATCTCCAAAGATTCTGTTCAGCCCTGAAAGTTCTAAAGGGAAATGGGGGAGTAATCTCAGTTAATCCTTGAGATAGGAGGTCAGAGTCGTTGCCATCCCCCAGTGCCTGCAGGCTTGTCCTAATCAACTGCTTGAGCCTGAGCCTGCTCTTCTGTGGCTCAGGGAGGCCTGGAAGACTTCAGGTAGGGGCAGGGGGGCGTGCCCATAGCGTCCTGCTCCTTTTCAAAATCACTAGGACTGTGAAGGAAAAGCCGGGCTGGGCCTACTCGTACATAAATCTAAGTTTAACAAGCGTCGGATTACTGACCTGTTCTTTTTAAGAAGTTCTAGTTTACTGATTCCCTGCTTCCCTTTTGTGATATTGCTGAGTTTTCACCCTCTATTGGTTAAAAATCCCAAGCTTGTAATTAACCCTGTAAAACCTCACGCACCCATCTTGAAGGTGCTCAGAGCTCCAGAGCAGAAGCCCCTCTGAGCCCGCCGGCATAATAAATCTGAGTACTCCAGCCCTCCAAGTGGTGCTTGTTTCTTGGCTGGCCTGTGGTTTCCGTAACAGGTCCACTAAGAAATACCCCTACGTACTCAGTACAATGGCTAAAATGTTGAGGAGGATGGGGAGCAACCAGAATTCTCATCTGGGGCTTGTGGGTATATCTTTGTACAACCACTTTGGAAAACTACATGGCTTCATCCCAGGAGACCCAGCCATTGTATTCCCAGGCACACACTGAACAGAAATGTATAGAAATTGTCATGGGATTCGGTGGGCCACTGTAGTAAGCGGTAAGAGAATTTACCAGAGGCAAAGAAAAGTGGAAGGAAAAGTTTATTAGGGGTAAGCTGCCACAGACAGCAGTGGGCTACAGAGATGAGAGGTGCCTGTGTGGGCACTGGGGGTCGGTTGCCGAGGCCTTTTATCGGCGGGAGGACTTGGTGGGCACAGTGGGTTTAGGGCTCTGTGATCAGCTTGTGCACAAGTTTGATTGATTGTAGGTGAGATAAGAAGTTTAGGGTCCTTGAAGGGCGGTGGGATTTATGACTCAGATAAGGTGGAGACACGGGCTGAATTAAACCAGCCTGAGCTATTGTGAGATTAGGCATTACCTAGGGCTATTACTTTGTTAGTCCCTAACAAAGTACTTTAGCAAAGTACACGCCCAGTAAAGAATGTATTTTTTTCTGTTGAGGGATCACAGGCAGAAATCCGAGCGCCCAGGAATGGGGGTCGTTGGACTTTGAAGTATGCCAGCTGGCTCCATAGAAATGGCACCAACAGAAATATACAGGGTGCCCACACTGCTGTGTGATACTTAGGACAGCTGTGAAGAGAGCAGATCCTAAGAATTCTCATCACAAGGAGAATTTAAAAGTTTTTCTTCTTATTGTATCTAATGGGATGTTGAATTTCACTAAATCTGTTGTGGTAATTACTTCACAATATATGTAAATCAAAACATCATGCTGGACACCATATGCTTTTATGGTGATGAAAGTCAACTATTTTTCAAATAGATTAGGAAAGAAAAGAATGCCCATAGCATCAACAATTCACAGAAGCCAAAAACAGGACACCCTGAAATACTTCTCAACAGTAAAATGGATTAGGAGTGACGTATTCACACAGTGAAGTCCCATATGGTACTGAGAACAAACATACTACAAATGCACACAATTTGGGTGACTCTGAAAAATATAATCTTGAGCCAAAGAGCCAGTCCCAAAAAAATACCACACATGAGACACCTTTTATAAAGTTCAAGGCAGAGAAGAGGCTGGTATGAGCCTGGGGGTGGAGAGGAGTGATGGACAAGGACTTGGGTGCTGGTCAGGTGCTATTTGTCCGCCAGAAAGGAGGTCACATGAGAATGTTCACTCAGTGACAATGCATCACTCCTACACTTAGGACTTGTGTGTTTTTACTGTATGCTTTTGACACACCTGATGGAGGTGCCAAGCAGGCTTTCAGGGAAGATGTCAAGTAGCCACCTGGATAATCAGGTCTGGAGCCCCAGGGGGAAGTCAGGGTTGGAGGTGCAATTTGGAAGTCTTCATCGTTGTAGACAGATGCCAAGGCCATGAGCCTGGATGAGATCTGAAGGTGAGAGGGTGAACAGAGAGAGGGTCTGAGGACTGAGGGGCAGGAGGCACTCAGACACTTAGTCTGATGAAAGATAGGAGCCACGATGGAGACCCAGGAGCAGCCAGAGAAGCAGGAAGGAAACCAGGAGAGTGTGGTGTCCACAAGCCAAGAGGTTTCAAGGAGGAGGGAGTGATCAACTGTGTCTAAGGCCACTGAGAGGTCAGGATGAAATTCCAGAACTAACCACTGAATTTAGCACCGTGGAGGCCACGGGTGAATTTGCCAAGGGCAGCTCCGTGGGACAGTGGCATCTGGTCTGGAGGAGGGAGGACAGAACAGGAGGGCAGGGACATGTGGAACGCAGATGCTCTTCCAAGGGTTTTGCTGGGCAGGTGAGCTGAGGAATAGGGCAGTAGGTGGAGGAGATCGTTGGGATAGGAATTTTTAGATGCGAGTCATTACTGCATTTTGGGGGGTGGGGGGTGGGGACAGTGAGCATGGCCAGAGAGAGGAGACAATTATTGCAGCCAGGTTGTTGCGTAGGTGGAAGGAGGAGAGGATTGCACTATATTTGGGGCTCCACCTGCCAAGTGAGGGCAAGAATTGAGCAACGTGATCAGCAGATAAGGCATTGCCTGAGGAAACAACTGTCCTGCTCTTCCTCCCCTTAGCTGAGTCCAGGATAGGTGAGTTCAAGATTTCTCCCAGGAAAGAGGTCCTTGAACTGGGCATCCACCCTCCACCTTCTGACAAGTGTTTATACAACCTCTGGCAGCAACACCAAACCACAGCAGAGCTCAGAGAAGCCTCCAGAGCCGGCAGAGGAGCCAGCATGGTGCAGTTCGTGCCCCTGTTCGTGCCCTTGGAGCGCAGGCTGCAGACCTTGGCCGTCCTGCAGTGGGTCTTCTGCTTGGTGTTCCTGCGTAAGGCGGGCTGGCGGGGGGACGGGAGACACAGGTCCTAAATGTGGCTTGCTGCTTCAGAAGCCCTGTCCGGGGGCCTCTGCAGGGCTGGGAGGGCGGTGGGTCCGTGGTGAGAAGCCCTCGCCTGCGGCTTTGGGCAGTGTGCTTAGGCTTCCTGGGCAGCGGTCTCCACCTCAGTCCTAGGACACAGACCTGTCCTGGGATGCCCAGTGCTGTGGGGAAGGAGTAGGTGATCATGGGAAGTTTCGGGCTCCTCAGACTGTTCAGACGGGGTGGAGTTCCTCCTTTTCAGAGAAGAGGAGACTGACTCTGGAGGGTGTGGGAAAAGGAGAACAGGGAAAGAACAGGCCGGGGAGAGAGGTGAAGGCTCAGAGGGGCCTGGGGAGTAAGCGGCACACCTGGGTCAGACTCTGGCAGGGCAGCTGGCCAGCTGTGGGACCCTGGTGGGCCCAGGCCTGAGCTCCCTGGGCCTGGATCTCACCATCCGCAGGTGGGAATAAGAACGTCGACCTTACAGGGCAGTTGTGAGGTGAAATGAAGAAATGTGCTTACTCTGGTCAGCACAGCCCTGGCCCAGCTCCGGTGGGGATCCCAGGGGAGGGGGTGATTAGGCCCCTCACCCAACCCCCACCTCACAGTGAACACATCCACTGTGAAACCAGGGAGGCCGCACATGCCCCAATTCTAGCTCTGCTGAAGGGAACATTTTTGAGGAGGGCCAAGGACTGAGGGTGGGGAAGGGAGAGTGACGGGGACAGTGTGTGATTCTTCATCTCCCCACCTGCCGGCACCAGTCTGAGCAGGAGCTGCTCCCCGAGGGTGGGTGTTAGCCTGTACACAGATGCCACCGTCCTGGTGTTAGCCTGTGGATGCACCTTGTACAGGCTGGTCTACAGACTTTTCACATAAATACACACAACCCCCTCCACACCACTCATACACACACACACACACAACCCCCACCACACCACACATACACACACACCACACATACACACACAAAACACACATGTACACCAGGTGCTCCTGTGGCTGGTGATTAGGTTCTTGTCTCCTCGCAGAAAGAATTCAGGGATGAGACACGGAGGTTAAGAAAGCGAAGTGGGGCCTTATTAAGGGACAGACAGTGCTCTCTCAAGGGGAGGGAGAGCAGGCTCGAGAGAGCAGGCTCAGATGAGAAGCTGACCTGAGTTTCTTTGGCAAATTGGTTACATAGGCTGTAAAACGAATGGGCAGAAAATTCATTGGAGGAAAGGGTTTGGGGACATATTTCCTGATTTTCACCCCAACTTCACGTTCCAGAAGGGAGGAGGGATTTTTGTGCCTATTTAGTCTGGATCAGAGTGTCACTGTGTCGGTGTCGGTGCATGATGGGTGCTTCTAATCCGCAAGGCTAATTTTATTGAAATGAGGGGATAATGAGCAATAGGTTACATTGGAGAATCTTGCCTTTTCTCACCTTTCTTTGTTGGCCTCCAGGCTACTTGTCATCCCAATATGTGTTATCAGCCCAGAGGTTCCTGCATTTGTCTACCCAGGGTCCCCTGTTGTTTACACGATGTATGGTTTCCTGCATTTACCCCCCTGCCCCTCTTTTCTGCCCAATTCCTGCCTTTAGGCCTGTGTCCCCCTCTCTCTGCTCGTATCTAGATATCTGCCTGCTCTAACACTCCCACAGAATTCCCCTAAAAATGACAGCTAAGCAAGTGATCCAAGACCCTGCCCCTAGCATCCCTTGATCTGTGTTTCTGTCCTAAGGATCCTTTAACATTTCAAACATCCCTGGTTTAACCCCATGACACAGAGGAACGGAGAAGCTAATTGTCTTAAATGCCTAAGGCTGTAGGTCTGGGCTCCTCCCACTGCCAAAGGAAGAAAGGGAAGGAGGCAGAGTGGGGAGAGAGAGGGGAGGGTGTGGGGGAGGAGTGAGAGCATGGGGAGAGAGGGCTACCCCCAGGGGGAGCTGCAAGATGGCTGGCGCCTGGACAAAGGGCACCGAGGACCCAGAGCCCCGTGGGCTGTGGCCTGGTCATCCTCGGGGTTGAGGGACATCTTGCTCAGCTAGCCTTGGGTAAGATTTGCAAGCTTAAGTTTGTCTGACTGTCTGTGCTCAGCTTCAGTCCAGCCCTGGGAGCTTGGGAGTGTCAGGAGCCACACAAAGAAGTCAAGTATCCCTGGGCCTGGAGCCGGAGGGTGGGTCGCTGAGAAAAGGGAGCTGGGCCCTCTGGTGCCAGGAGAAGGAGCTTTTACCTTGTCCCTTATCCTGAGGGAAGGGGGAGTCCCAGGAGGTGCTAAGGTAGGGGAGTGACAAGGTCCAGTCGGTGTGGTACCCGACAGTCTGGCCGCAATAGGGTGATGCACTGTGTTCAGGGCTTAGAGGGTAGGCCGATGGCAGGGAGCAGTCACAACCTACATCAGGGCCCCAAATTATTCT
The DNA here is from genome assembly GCF_036321535.1 of Camelus dromedarius. Taxonomy (NCBI): domain Eukaryota; kingdom Metazoa; phylum Chordata; class Mammalia; order Artiodactyla; family Camelidae; genus Camelus; species Camelus dromedarius. The sequence continues at coordinate 49,724,240 of NC_087447.1, forward strand.
TTGGGGCAAATCCAGCCCACTAATTGTTTTTGTATTTGTACAACCCATGAGCCAGGAATGGTTTTTACATTTTAAATGATCATGTGTCTATGTAATACCCTCCTAGTTGCCTTTTTAGCCACAAAGTCTGAAATATTTAAAATTAGGCTGTTTAAGAAAAGATTACTACCCTGGTCTAGAGAGTCTGGCAGTGGGTGGAAAGAAGGGTCCCCTTTCCAAAGATACTTATGAGTTGGGTCCACAGGGCAGGATTAAAGGCTGGCAGGCGAGTAAGGACTTCCAGTGGGGGAGTAAACACTGCTCATTTAGGGAACAGCTGGCTCACGCTGGAAGTAGAGGAGGCATTTTGGGGATGGGCAAAGAAGTCATCAGAGAAGTCACCTAGGACCTGTCACCAAGGACTCAGGGCCCAGAACCAAATACTAGCCAACAGTTTATTTGTTTACTCTGTTCCTTTCCTCTCGTCTGTAACTCACACCTCACACAGGAAGGTAAAATCCATCAGGTAGTTGGTGTTGTTCTCAGCTGTGTCTCCAGCTCTTAGAAGAGTTAGAATGGATACATCTTTCTTGAATGATTGAAGGTTAGGAGCAGGATGGAACCAAAATTGTAGAATTGAATACCTAATCCATTCTACTAGCTTGCTGTGTGACCTTAGCCAATTTGCATACCCTCCCTGAGTCTCTGCAAAGTGAGGTTTTACATTTTTTCTTCTTGGTGTTATGAAATGAAAGAAGGTGTCTCCTTTCCTAAATGATTGAAAATACTCTCAGTTTGGGGTTTGCCTGCTGACAGGAGTTAAACGGTGAGCCAGGGAGAGGATAATGGGGTGGAGGGAGGACTTTTTGGTCAAGTGGAAGTTACCTGGGTGTGGGTTTTTATCTTAATCTGTTTTTCTGACTACAAAACTCATACACGCTATTATTGAATGTAACACATTCAAACAAAATGTGTATAGTAAAAGTAATCGACTTCCCCAAATCTTACCCTCCAGGTAGCCAACATTAACAATGTGATTTTATTCTCTACGGCTGGTTTTCTGAAAGTTGGAGTGACCTACACAGACTTTTGATTTTGTACAAGGGCAGAGATTTTCCTGTGGTTCTATTTTTCTTTTTCACTTTAAAATTTTATAGTTAAAAAAATAATAAAAGTCAAGATCCTGTCCATTGCTTCCCCGCTGGCATCCTGTTTCCTTCCTCCAGATTTGTGGGAGGAGTCAGCTCCACCGGGGCAGGAATTTCTGTCTGTTGTTCACAGCTGCCCCACCAGCACTGGGCACATCACAGTGAACATCTGTGAGCCCCAACCTACTTCGCCTGCCTTTTGAATTTTACTACTGTTCAGACGGAGTCGAAGTCCCCTCCTCCTGGAAGCCTGCCAGAAGTGACAAGCTAGTTTACCCTACTCTCAAATGGAACGCAAGTGGAAACTGACCCTTTGAAAGATTTTGAGTGCATGGTGTGGAATAGAGTGAATGGGATGGGGAGGGAGCAATATTCTCTGAGAATGAGGCTCCATTGGCATCAGATTAGGTTCAGCCCCAAAGACCCCTGACCCTGAGCTGAAGCTGGGATTAGCCTGTAATGGGAACTAGGAATCGTAGGTCAGAAGGGAATTCCTCACTGGGGCCTGGTCCTAGCCCTGCTGCACCCCTGACCCACGGGCCAGGCAGCGGTTGGCCTCCTCCTCCTCCCTCCTTCAGCAGGAAAGAGCATGGCAGGCAGAGGAATAGACTGGGCAAAAGCTAAGAGATTAAAGGAACTCCGTGTTTCATAAGAAGTAGCTCCTGTGGCCGGGGTGCAGGGTACGTGGAGGCCAGAGAGGCTGGAGCAGGAGGGGATATGGGCCAGCCATGGGGAGCCTAAAAGCCAGGCTGAGCTGCTTGGGCTGTGCCTCAACGTTATGAGAAAGCCATGAGAGACTTTAATTAGAGGGGAGATAGGACCAGATTTATCTTTGAGAGAAGGGCAGAGAGTGGACAGAAAGAGGGCTGGGCAGAAAGAATGTCTCTGTCTTCTCTGAGGTCCCAAAGGATGGAAACTAGAAGCAGTTCATCCAGTGACTTCCCCACCAGGCATTTACTGAGCACCTGGTGAGTGCAGACTGCTTTACTGGACAGAGAGGGAGGCAGAGGGGGAAGAGCAGAGTGAATGAGGCAGCCTGGTACAGTGGGGAAAAGGGGCCTCAAACCCATGCTCCCAGTGTGACACTGGGTGGACTGCATTCCCTCCTTCTTGAAGGCACAGGTGGTAAATCTCTTCCTCCTGGAGGCGGGGCTGGACAGGACGGTGCTGCTGGTGCCAGGCAGAGGGGGAGGCCTTCTTTTTTCACACCTCTGACCACTCACAGTTCCTGCTTCCCTCCCCAGCCAGTGTCTGCACTGTGGTCTTCATAGGCCTCCTGTTCACAAGATTCTGGTTCTTCAGTGTCCTATATGCGGCCTGGTGGTCCCTGGACCGAGACAAGCCATGGCAGGGGGGCAGGCGCATCGAGGCCTTAAGACGCTGGGTCGTGTGGAAGTACATGAAGGACTATTTCCCCATCTCAGTGAGTAATGGGGCTGGCTGAGGGTGGCCAGGACCATAGTGCCCCATGGGGAAGTGCCGGCATGTGTGCAGTAAGCAGAGTACTGGGCTGGGAGGCAGGAACCAGGCTTCCACCATTATGTAGCCTGGGGACAAGTCCAGCTTGTCTGGTCATGATTTCCCATCTGCAATATGTGGGGCCAATACAATGGTTGATGAATGATCCAGGATTTGAAGGAGCTGAGGGCTGTAGAGTGTGGCACACATGTGTATCTTACAGGTGTAAACCACTCAGCAGCCGTGCTCGGGGGTGCAGGTATTAAAGTCATTCCTTAGAGAACATCTAGCCCCACACTTCATCAGATAAGACTATCACCCAGCAAAGTTTTTAAGTTTGTGCATAACTTTGGGTAAAGAAGCAAGATGGAGAGCCTTGAACTGGTTCTCAGGATCTATCTTATCCCAGAATATGATATGTATGCTGTGTCCTTGGACAAAGCCTTGCCCAATTTGATCCTCATTTTCCATGTGCATCCAGTAAGCATACTGCTGCCTCCTACTTTGAGTGCCTCTTAATCTCTGACTCTCTGACTCAGGGGACCCCAGGACCTCCTGGACTGCAAGATCAGTCATGATTAAAGTAGACTCCTTGATTTGAGTGAACTGAGCCTTCTGCTCCTTTCTTGTATCACAGAAAGATTAAATCCTGGGATGTAAGCCCCTGGGCAGGGATGGTTTATTGTCCAGATAGGATTGGAAAAGCACTGGGACACAGAGAGTTGCCAGACAGGGTTAGGTGGCCCTCCTCAGGAAACAGGAGAGAAGACCTGTATAGAATGTGACCCATGGTGCTAGTGAATTAGGTTGCAATACCAGGTCTGCAACATAGCAGCTGTGTGAACTTGGGTAAGTTACAGTCTCCCTGAGCCTTGATTTCCTCTTAAGTAAAGTGGAGAGGATGCTACATACATCACTGGATTGTGCGGATTCCTTGAGACATCGGGTCATCCTGGAGCCTCTAAAGGACAGCATCTGGCTGTATTTGTACCTGGAGCTGCTGCCAGTTTCAAATCTGGCAGAAAAATGATGCTGAGCAGCTTTATGCCTGACTATTCACTACTCTCCTGCCCTTTCTCCAGCCAGGTACCTCTCAAGGAGGGTTTTTCAATCCAGGCACTGTTGAACTTGATTTGTAGAAATTCCACATGAACAGTGTTTATGATTGTGGCCCACTGTAGTCCTGTGGCATACCGCCTCCAGAGGGTGGGCAGTACTACTAGCCGGCCAGCAGAGGGGGGCATGATGTGCACGTTGACTTGCTTGTCCTGAGTTGGAAGCCTGCATAGGTGAAGCTGTGGTCTGCAGATTCTGGACCTACCACCCTCCAGGAGACCCTCCAACTCTTCCACACACTTTACAGGGCAGGCCCTGCAGGGATCTTGGGGTGGCCAGGAGGTATGGAGCCCCTAGTAGGGAGTCTCTGCTCTGTTGGAGCTCCCCAACACTCATAAGCCTCTGCACTCCCTGTCAAATGCATGTAAAACCTTGATCCTCCAACAATTCTTACTGTAATTTTGTGAACTATCATCTACTGATGAATTTCAGGCAAAATTAGGAAACTGTCTGGGCCTTGGAGATTTCTAAGCCCACCCTATAGGTTTCCTAAAGAACTAATGATGGAGAATCGGTCAGTGTTTCCCCCAGGAGGTACTGTCTCCACCTCATGCTAAAAACCAGTCAAGGGACTGAGTTTCTCCTGTGAAGATCTTAACGTCCCGGAGCCACACTGTCTCCCCAGGCCCAGGGCGGAGGAGGGGTGAAGTGCTGTGTCCAGGCTGTGACCTGGTGTCAGGAAATGCTGCAGGCACTGGGCAGTGCAGGACACCTCCCTGACCCTCCCGACCCCCCACAGATATCACTAGAGACTTCGTGCCCCTCTCCCAGCCCCCACCTCCCAGCACACTGGGGTATTTTAAACTGAGTAACAGGGACTCAGGGGCCAGCCCCGCACCCAGGACAGAACTCCAGCTGACACAGCCCTCGGACAGATGCTCACTTCCTCCTGCCGTGGCTCCTTCATTATGGGAGGGTCTGCCTGTGACAGATCTTCCTGCACATGGGGCAGGGCGGGTCTCCGGTCACCTCCCAGGAGTCCTACCTCTGCCTTGGGCAGGGCTTCCTCCTATCGACCTCATCCCTTCACAGGTCGTTCTTTCCCTCCTTCATTCCCTGGTCCTTCCAGAGCATCTCCTCTGTTCCAGGCCTGCATTGGGACCAGGGATGCCTCAGACAGGTGACCTCTACTCCCAAGATCCTCAGATGATGGCCTGATATCATTCGGGGACAGGGACACATAGAAGAGGGCAGCACAGAAAGTCAACTGTGAGGCCAGGGAGGGCACAAGGTCCAGCCCAGATTCACCAGGTTGTTGTCCCTGCAGCTGGTCAAGACCGCCGAGCTGGACCCCTCCCGGAACTACCTTGCTGGCTTCCACCCCCATGGGGTTCTGTCCATCGGATCCTTTACAAATCTGTGCACTGAGAGCACCGGCTTCACATCGCTGTTCCCCAGCATCTACCCTCATCTGACAACAATGAACATGTTTTTCCGAGTCCCCTTCTTCAGGGATACCATCATGACAGTGGGTAAGTCTTCACACCCCTGGGTAGCCAGGAAGATGAGGGCTGGAGGCACAGAAGAAGGATTTTAGGGAGGGCTGCCAACAGTTCTGTACTGTGTCCAAGAGTATGTGTATATAGAAGGAGGCTAGACCCAAGGAAGGACTTCCCACAGCTCTATGCCAGCAATGAGCTGGGCTAGGGCTTGGATAGAGAGAGAGGAATCGGTCCCAGCCTCAAAGAACTCCCAGCTGAGAAGGGAGGTGGGGACCAGGACACACCTTGTCCCACAGACCCTGCCCCCTCACCCCATACCTGACCACTTTCCTATCTCCCCAGGGCTGATCTCATCAGACAAGGAGAGCTGTTCTCACATTCTGAGCAGGAATGGAGGTGGCAACCTGCTGGGTATCACTGTAGGAGGCACCAAAGAGACACTGAATGCCAGGCCCGGATCCAGCAGGCTGGTGCTTCGCAACCGCAAGGGCTTCATCAGACTCGCCCTGATGCACGGGTATCGGGCTCTCTGTGGACCTGGAGAGTGACAAGGGTTGTATTTTGGTGGGAAGGCAGCAGACATTAATGCAGAGTGTATTTTGGGAGGAGATTATCAATTTGTTTACAGTGAAGATTCTATATGATGAAGGATGTACTGTCTCATGCCTAAATACCCTAAGAAGATACCAGAAGAGAGACTAGGTGATCAAACAACTAGGTGTGAGTGCTTATATGGCCCAGAGCTGGCATTAGATCTGAGACCTACTGGATCTGGGAGAGTGGACTTTGGGGTGAAGCTTAGAGTTGTTCCTCTACCTTAATGTACTTTTAAAGACTAGAAGTTAGCTGGAGTAGATTTTTCTAGAAAATTTGCAGAGGTTTTATATCTGGGAGGACCCTCTGAAGCATTCTGGTCTGCCTGTCATGGTACAAATGGGAGGTGGCGGCCCTGAGAGGAGCCAGGACCTGCCCACAGTCACAAAGGGAGGCCATGGCAGGACTGGGAGACACGCGGGGCCTCCCACTTCCAGCCCAGGGCTCTGTCCTCTGCTGCAATCCCTGGTCACTGGTCCCTGCAGGAAGCTAGGTGACCAGCTTGCACCTCCTGGCAATTCCCACATGCCCTCTCCTGTCTCCCTCCAGGGCATCTCTGGTACCGATCTTCTCCTTTGGGGACAATGACCTATTTGACCAGTATGAGAACTCTTCCGGCTTCTGGTGGCAATGGTTCAATGACAAACTATACAAGATGACTGGTATCAACATCCCGCTCTTCCATGGCCGTGGTGTCTTCCAGTACAGCTTTGGTCTTCTGCCCTACCGCCGGCCCATCACCACTGTGGGTGAGCCAAGACCCGGGCCGGAGCGGGTAGGCTACAGGGCAAGGGGCCCGGGCTGTGTGCTGCAAGGGGCTTTGGACGTGGGCCAGGCACATCCTTGCCCTCGTGGAGCTCACATCTACACTGGGAAACAGACACACAGGCAGAGGACCCGGATGTAAGGCATCTGGGATGGGAACTGTTTACAGACGCACAAAGGACAAGTCACTACTGATGACTGAGCACCTGCTGTGTACCAGGCACTGCACTGGCTCCCTTACACGTAGCAACTCAGTTATCCCAACAACCACAGAGACGGGGCCTATCGTCCCCATTTCATGGATGGTAAACTGAGACTCAGAAAAGTTAAATAACTCCCAAAGGATCACACTACCCGAGAGTAACAGAGGTGAGGTTTGAATCAGGATCTGTGTGACTTTTTATTATGCCACAGAAGGAGGGTTTAATTCTGACCCAGAGGAGCTAATAAGGCTTATCGGAGAAGGCAGATACAAGGGAAGGGCATTTTAGGTCTGTTAGAATTGTGTGTAAAGTAGCACCGACAGGCCTTCAATTAGAGCCTGAGGGATTTTCCTGTGACTAATGAGCAGGGACTTCATGTGTGGACGGGGCACCATGTACAGCAGCTGTTTGGGCATCTTCTTTGCTTTCTTCCTGGATTCCAACTAGGTTCCTCTGGCAAAGCTTGTAGGGTTGGGTCTGTTCATCTCCAACCACCCAGTCCATACTTGGTTGAGTACTGACTTGGTCAGCCCCCTACACCAGAACTTTCCCTGGGTTGTGTGGCAGTGTTTTCATGAATGTTCACACTGCTGCTGCCTCCAGAGCCATTGCCAAGAGCAGAAGGCAGGGCAGCTGAGCCCGGGACACCCAGAGGAGGGAGGAAGATAGGGGGTGAGCATGGAGGGGGAGGCGGGGAGAAGAGCTGCTTGGGCTGTGGGCCCGCCTCCTCCCAGAGATCCAGGCACCTCTAATCACGGCATCTGAGCGCCCAGAACCCGAGGTCCTGGAGGTTGAGGGCACATCTCCAGGGTTTAAAACCTGGCACTGATTCTTCCTGGCTGCGTGACCGTGAACTAGTTACTTAACCTACCTGAGCCTTATTGCCTCCCCTACAGACGGGAATAGTAGCAGGTTCTGTCCCCACAGGATTGTTAGGAGGATTGAAGGTGTTAGTCGTGTAAAGCACCTAGCATGTTCCCTGACAGGAGGCAATGCCAGCTGGGGGTGTTATTATTTCACAATCTTGCAGTTGTCCTAACATCTTGGGTGCATCACCAAAAACTGAATTGAAAGGGAGGCAGTAAGGGTACTGTCCTATAGGTATGGCCACAGGCCACACCTGCCCCAAGGGCTCCAGGACTCCGGTGGTTCCCGCTCTGGGCCACCACCCACCTCGTGTCTTGCAGTGGGGACGCCCATCGAGGTGCAGAAGACACCGCACCCCTCGCAGGAGGAGGTGGACAGGCTGCACCAGCGCTACCTCCAGGAGCTGAGCAACCTCTTCGAAGCCCACAAGCTCAAGTACAACGTCCCCATCGACCAACACTTGGAGTTCTGCTGAGCGCCTCCCCACAGGGGGGCCGCCCTGAGGGGCAGAGCTGGCACTAGGGAGCAGAGAGGGAGGGGCTGTGATCCCAGAAGGCTTCCTGGAGGTGTATGTCGAACCCATCTCCAGAGCCTTCACTGACTCCTGCAATTCCAACGCACGCCAGGCCCCGAGTCACAGCTGACAACGTGGCGGAGGAGACCTGACTCTGACATCAGTGATGTGCCCTCGTGCTGTGACTCCTCTGCAAGGGGCTCTCTCCTTGGTCTGTGCATCTAGAGACGGGAGAGCTGCTGGGGTCTCTGTGCTTCTGGTCCTGTCACTCGATGAGCAGGACAAAGAGCAGCAATCGATTAGCAGGTTTTTCTTCCTCTGCCTTGATGACAGAACAAAAGAAGCCACCAGCTCCAGCTTTCTCCTACCAGCTCCCTCACCCTGTATTCTGCCCGTCCCAGCTCCCCTTCCCTGAGCTGGAGAGGAGGGTGTGCTCATGAAGCCCCCGCACTCCCCTGGGTGACTTTGAGTTTCGGAGTCCTCTGAGCCCTGGGACCGGCCGCCAGAGGTGCCTGGAAGGTGGGTAAGAAGAACTGTGCTGTGTCTGTGGCTGAATGATGTGGACAGACCTCTTCGCCCTCCCTCTGAGCGTCAGTTTCCCCGACTGACTAAGATGACCTGAGTCTCAGTTTTGATGTCACACAGGGGAGAGCTCCATGTGGCAGATCCTCCTTGTCCTTTGTTACTTCAGGTCCTGACCTTGTACAGAAAGGGGCCTCCATAAATGTCAGTTCAACAAATGAAAGGATTCAATTTCAGTTTCCTATGGGGAGGCCTCACCTTTGATCCCCAGCCTACTCTGTGTTTCTATCTCCCCTTCCCAGATGGTGGGTCAGATGGACAGAGAATGGCATGTTGCCTCTTCCTGAATGGTTAGCTCAAACTTACCACCTCTGCCCTGTCCTGTGGGAGGGAAGGGGGATGTTATATAAAGACACAGGGCAGATCAGCACAGAGAACAAAGACCACACATGAGGAGTGAATGTTTGCATGTGTCTACAAGGAGGGTAGAAGGGGACCTGACCCCGATTAGAAGAATTCTGGTTTCCTAGTTCTGGGACATGTGTCAGTAGTGAGGGGACAGGATGGCAGAGAATGACCAGTACTGTGAATCCCCACACTTAGAGCAGGAAAGCAAGTTCTTTTCTTTCCACAAGCTAATCACACCAATCACTACAAACAGGAAAAAGTTTTAAAATGTAAATTTGGGTTCAAGCCATAGCCCACCCCATTTCAGTGACCCTGGGCAAGTCACATCACCTCCAAACCTGAGTTTTGTCATTGGAGAAATAAGGATCACAATATCCAGTTCGGATTTTGCGAGTGGAATAGATAATATCATAAGACAACCAGCCAGTCTGCATCCTGTCTGGAATGATGGGGAGTACATGTAAATTATGTGTCAGGTCATAAATGTGCCCAGTGCCTCATAAAGTCTTGTTATCCTTTGAGACCGTGTGCTCTAGGGTCACAAGAGAGATAGAAGTAAAGAGCAGTGAGGTTCACAGGATGGAGTGATGGTTTCCACCAGGGGTAGAAGGAGGACGTGACAGGCAGGCAGTCCCTGAAGGAAGGGCAAGATTTGCCGAGGAGAGAAGTACCCGCCCATTGCAGTGTTCTATTACTGGGTGATGAACCGCTGCAAACCTTAGTGGCTGAAGACAGCAAGGATTTATTATGTTCACACTCCTGTGGGTTCCTGAGTACTTCTCAGTCTTCCTGGGCTTCATGCAGCTGCATTCAGCGGTGGGTCTGCTGGGGCTGGGACAGCTGGGGGCCTGCCCGACTGGCCTCTCTTTGCAGGTGGAGGCTGGGCCCCCCTTTCTCCTGTTTTGCTTTGTTGTGTTCACATTGGCCGGTTTCAAAAGAATTAAGGGCAATTCTGCAAGGTCTACTAAGTCCTCACTGCACGACTTGTACAGCATCACTTCTCTGCCTTTTGTTGGTCAAAGCAAGTCAAGAGGCCCATGAAGATTTTTGGGGAGAGGAGTTGACCCCACCTATTCCTGGGAGGAGCAGCAGGTCACCCACAAAAGACCAGGACACAGGGAGGGATTCTTGGGGCCATCTTTGCAAACAGTCTACCAAAAAGTATAAATGAAAGCCTGCTGCAGGCTACATCGCCCTTCCCACCCCACATACCCTGCCACACCCTTTGTGACCGAGATAAAACCCCGCTTTGCCCTGAGGGCCCCAGCTCAGCTCCGCATGCTGCTGTCCCCATCTTGCTCATTCCCTACTTGAATCCTTCCAGGGCTCTCACTCCTAAGGTTAGTTTGTATCAGCCTGGATCCCAGCAGGGACCAGATGCCATATTGTAGTTAGGATCATTTATCATTTTAACCAAGGAACAATTCTCCCAGGAGTGTGCAGGGTGTGGGAAACCCAGGAGGGAGCAGTCATCCAGTCTGTGGCAGCGGGCAAAGTGCGGCTACCACCCTGAGGCCTAGAAGGACGAGAGGAGGCAGCAGTTACCTAAACCAGGAGGGTGCCCTGTGCAGGGTGCAGGGGCCAGGTGGGTGGAGGAGCCCAGGAGTCGCTGGGTGACCCTGCAGGGAAGGAGACTTCCCACCTCACTGTCCTCCCTCCATCTCATGCCAAGGCTCCCCATTGCCTGAACCCACGTGGAAGCTGGAGGGCACAGGCCCTTGGATGCCATCCATACAGGTGGTCTCCCTGGAAGAGCAGGGTGGACATGGATGGACAGTGGGTCTGGAGGGGTCAACAGAAGACAAGATGTCCATCTCCAAGCCCAAGCTTCTTTTCCTGCCTCCCCACTTTCCACCATCTCGCTCAGTGTTTTCCCTCCTCCCCCTCCTCCTCTCTTAGCTGTATGCTCCCGTCTTAACGGACCTGCTTTCCTTCCACCAGCCATCCTTCTCTCTCACCTCTGGGCTTTGCTTATGCTGTTCTCTATGCCTGGAATGCCTTCTCTGCAAAAAACATCCTCCTTTCTCAGGGTAATTCCTAATCATCCTTCAGTCCTAGTTTCATATTCTAAAGGAAGCCTTCCCTGATGCCCCTGATGAGATAGAAGTTTCACTGGGTTCTGCAGACCGACTTCCCCTTCCTCTGCCGTAGACCCAGCACCCTGGATGGTCACTGGGTGGTCACAGTGCTATGCGCTGACTGGTAGCCCTGCCTCCGGTGCCCTCCCTCCAGCCTGCCTATACATAGAACATGTATCTTCTTCTCAAACAAAACCCAACTCCCCCAAATGCTCTCCAATGGCTCAGGATACGCCTAAACTCCTCCTCAGCCTGGCATTCAAGGCCCTTTCTCATGTGCCCCAGAAAACCTCTCCAGTTTCACCTCCTAGACCTTCTCCCCTGCAGCCAGCCCCTCAGTGCTTGCTGAACACACACTGCTCTCACACCTGCCGCATCCTGGGATATGCTGATCCCTTTTCTATGATTCTCTTTGTCCTCAACCTGGTCAAACAAAGGGCGCCCACCTCCTTTGTCAAACCTCAGCACACCACAGCCACCCTCAACCCTGCTCTCCTGCCCCACTGGCCTGAATCACAGTTGGGTACCCCTCTGGTGGACTAGCTTGGGAGTAAAAGGGCTGTGGCCATTACTGGCTGAGTGGACTCCTAAGTTTCCAGGGGCCTGGGAACCCTGAGGCCCAGACCACATCCTTGTGCCTCCAGCGCGCCTCCCCCCCACAGCCTCCACGCTGAGGACCTGGTCACCTCAGCATCCCCAGGGAGCATGGGAAGTTGCACAAATGACTCTCATACATGCCTTCTCTCCATGCCAAGCCTGGGCAGGGGTGTTGGGAAAGACCAGCACTTGCCTTTCGGGTGATTAAATTAGTCATCTGTCCTGTGGAGCTCCAAAACGTAGCTGCTTTAAACAACTAACATTTACCTTCTCATGGTGTCTGAGGGTCAGGATCTGGGAGCAGCTGCCTGGAGGATTCGAGCTCAGGTCTCTCATGAGGAGGCAGCCAAGCTGTTGCCGGGGCTACTGTGGAGGGTCCACTCCCAGGTGACCCACACGGCTGTTAACAGAGACCTGGGTGCCTAACATGTGGGCCTCTCCATAGGGCTGCTAATTGCCAATGATACTGTTTCTCCCAGGTTAAGAGAAAGGGACAGAGACAGATACAAAGACAGAAAGAGAGAGACAGAGACACAGAGAGAGAAGCCACGGTGATTTTTACAACCTAACTTGAATCACTTGCCATCAATTCTATCATATTCAATCGGTTCAATGTGAGACACTCAATTTAGTCCACACTCCCTACCAGGGTGTGATACCAGGAAGCAAGATGACTGGGGGCCTCTAGGAGGCAGTTTCCACAGCAACAGTGGATGAGCCCTCAGAGGCTGCCTTGGGCAACCCCAGCGCTGGGGATGCTGCACAAGGCAGCCTGCCTGGAGGACAGAGGCTGAGCTGGTCATAAAGCAGGTCCCCACGTGGGTGGGATAAAGGTTTGAGCAAAGGTCAGAGGTGGGAATGATGGCCTTGACCCCTGGCTTGGCTGGGGTGGAGGGCAAGGTGACCATCAAACTTTGGGCTCCAGGAGGGGAGATGGGGGGATGGGGAGAGACTTGAGTGGCCAGAGGGAAGGGGACTGCCCCTCATTCATTGCATCCTTGGAAGCCCCATGTTGAAAACATCAGCCACACAAGATGGGAGCAGGGAGCCTGATCTCAGAGGAGGGCTGCCTAGACAGTTACCCAGATAGGAATGTCCTCGCTGGACTTTGTGTGAACAAAAACATCCGTTTACTGTGTTACATGCTGAGATTGGGGAGTTTGTTAAGCAGTGGCCTCCCCATTGATACAGCGAGCCAGGAGCTGCACTGGCAAGGGTTCAGTAGGTAGTACACAGCACCTGCCACCTGCCACCCCTCAGGGCTCCCAGCCGGCCTGAGGGGGCCTTGCCCTGTGTGGGGAGATCTCCCTCCTGACAAGATCTCCCTCTTGACACGTGCAGGCTCAGGCAGCCTGAGGACCACAGGACCAGCCAGGCCTGGTGGAGAAGGTCAGAGGCCCTCAGGGATGGGAGAGCTGGAGTCTCCTCTGGAAATCAGGCTGCCCTTCGACCTGGGAGAAGTTCTAGGCCATCACCGCCCACAGGGGACAAAGGGCCTGGGGCCCAGCCTGTCTGGCACTGCCTGATGATGGCGGGTGGAACAGGGTCAGCCAGCACAGCACTGCCAGCAGCCATGGGACCCGGGCTCCGCGTCTCAGGGGGACTGGACTTTGCTAGGTTCAGGAGGAGCAGAGGTGGGAGGATGGGAGCTGCTGAGCCAGCAAAGGCAGAGAGGAGGAGAGGGCAGAGCACAGCCGGTGAGCTTACTGCCGAGGGTCAGGGTCAAGGTGAGGTTTAGGGAACAGGGGGCTGAGGTTTACACCTCTGTGCAGCACACTTCTACTGAGATAGAGGAGGCACAAGGCAGACGGGTCCCTGACAATGCTTGGCCTCTGTCTGGGGGAACTAATGTCCAGTGAAGGAGTCAAGTAGGGAGGAGCCCTGGGAGGTGCTTGAGCTGGAGTGGGCAATGGGTGGGTCACAGGGACAGCGGATGCCTTGGGCTGACCTGGGTGTCTGTCTTAGTGACCCCAGGGAAGGGCAGAGTCAGATCCCTGAACCACTTGCTGAGAACCTACCGCGTACTAGGGTCCAGGTGGATGCTTCACACGTATTATCGCTGTGACACACACAGTGAGCGTTTCATAATAAAAATTGTTCATGTCCGAGAGTTTAGAGTCCTCTCTGGAATCCTGGTCCCAATATGAAGTTCCCCTGCCCGGGCAGCTATCACGTGCTGCTCTCACCTGCCTGGTCTGGTCTCAAACTGGGTAGAATGGTACTTGGAACTGGCAGGGGCATTAAAGCCAGCCAGGCACACAGCGCCACCCACCTGCTGCATGTGGAACCCCATGCAGTTCACAGCCCCTCACTGAGTCTCAGTTTCTTCACCTGTAAGTGGATCATCAATAAATAAGTGTTGGATAAATTATAGTTCTTCCTCACCCCTTCTCCTTATAAGTGCTAGGAAATGGTTTCAAAAGACCTATGAGATAGATAAATGACAAGGACCTAGTGTGTAGAACAGGAAAATATTCAATTTCTTGTAATGGGCTGTAATGAAAAATCATCTAAAAAATGGACTTATTTATGTATACGTATAACTGAACCACTTTGCTGTACACATGAAACTAACATTGTAAATCTACTATACATCAATAAAAATAAGAATTTTAAAAAAAGACCTGTAAGAGTTTGTGTCTATCACAGACTAGATTTGGTCTTTTCTTATATTCTACCTCTTCCCTTACTCCCTGCTAGAGGACTGATCTGAATATTTCCCTTTTCAACCAGTTGTACTGGTGCCCTGAATGTCCATCCTTACTGAGAGTACAAATAGTTGGCAGGACGAACAGCAGCCCCTTTCAAAGAAGCCCTGAAAAGAACAAAAAACAGCAACAAATTTTGGCCCTATCAACAAAACGTCAATGATTAAGGATCAAAGTTTGCCTCCCCTGACTAAGGAACTCTCAGAAAGCCTGCACTGGGGATGTCCTAGACCAGCATTTCTCCAAATGTCTGTGGTACAGGACCAGGTTTGTATTTTTTGTTCTGATCCATCAGAGACTTATCCATTTGTAAAATAGAATATTTTAGAGAAATGAAATAAGAAAACAATGACAAACATTGTGCAAAATCAAATTTTTTATTAGTAGTTTGAACAGACATAAAATTATTCTGCCACATGGCTCTAACATTTCTGAGCAGTTACTCTCAAACTCTGTACTTACTTGGTCAGGAACCAGAGACAAGCAGTGCGTGGCTGCAGGCTGGCCCTCAGACCACACAGGAGCAGCACCGTCCTAGGACCTGTGGTGCTGACCCACTGTTGGCGTTGTAAGGTGCTTGTGGGGTGAGCAGCACAGAATCACTGGGTGGACTGCAAAGCACTGTACATGGATGGGTTGGGGCCATTGCCTTAGCGCCTTATATCCAGGTAGATGAGAGGCTCTGTGAAGGGAGGGACTTGCCTGAAGTCACACAGCTGGAAAGTGGCCAACACAGGACTGGTCTCAGCTCTCATCTAGGGCTCTTTCCACTCTGCCTTGTGACGTGGACACGAGGAAGCACCACCCAGATGCAACTTCGAGGAAGGACGCGTGGCCCCAACTGCAGAGCTGCCTCCACAGGGGCAACTGATGCCAAGACAGATCCAGGCAGGAAGTAAGGCTCAGCCTCTTCAGCTCAAATCAGGACAACTCTGATGGGATATTTCAGTTCAACTTCTCCCTGTGCCCAGCTCCACTGCCTTCCTTCCTCTTACAGGTGTTGACCCCTATGGCTCTTCTTGACAAACATCTCGTAGGCTAAATACCATCTCAGAATCTACTTCCTGGAGAACCCACCCTGGTACATCATGCATACATGAAGAATTAATCCCAATATGAGACACAGAAAGGTTAACTAACTTGTCCAAAGGCATACAGATTTAAAGTCATTTTTAAGTTTTGGGAGCTAGGCTTTGATCTCAGATCTGACTATAAAGCCAGAGCCATTTGTCTTAAAGTGACTACCAGCTTGGGAAACAAAGGACAGAACAGAAAAGTTGCATTTAAGATGTGAAATTTAAAGTAACTCTGGGAGAGGGTATAGCTCAGTGGTAGAGTGTGCTTAGCATGGCAAGGTCCTGGGTTCAATCCCCAGTACCTCCCATTAAACAAACAAACAAACAAATAAATAAACCTAATTACCTTTCCTCCTAACCCCCCCAAAAAAATTTTTTTTAAAAATTCTTCAAAATAGAGTAATTATAATTTATTCAAAATGGCACAACATTTTGGAAGACTTTTTGGCAGTTTCTTATAAAGTTAAATATAGGCTTGCTATACAACACAACAATCATGCTGCTAGGTATACACCCAACTGATCTGAAAATAAGTCCACACCAAACCTGCACATCAAGGTCTATAGCAGCCTTATTCCTAATCACCAGTAACAGGAAGCAACTAAGATGTTTTTCAGTAGGTGACTAGAGAAACATACCATGCTACATCTAAACAATGGAACACTGCTCAGGCATTATGAGAAATGAGCTATTCACACAACATCATGGATGAATCATAAATGCATCTTTGAGTGAAAAAAGTCATAAAAAGGGCTATACTGTATTTTATTCCATTCATATGATTTTCCAGGAAAGGATAAATATGGGAATGGAAAACATGTTAGCTGATGTCAGGGATTTAAGGAATAAGAGCCTTTGACTAGGGGAAGCAGGGGAATTCTTTAGGGTGGTAGAACAAATCTGCGTGGTGTTGTAGGGTGTAGATATGATGCTATGCATTCATCAAAATCCACAAGGAATGAATGTTAATGTATAGAAATTAAAATTTAAAAAACATCCAAGACGTCAAGGGACCCCAGGATGACAAAAGAATCACAAGTATATTACAAATGTATGACAAAATCTCACTGAACTGAGTCGGGGAAGAGGACTGACCTAAGTCACTTTGAAAAATAGTGTATTGACTGGAAACTGAAAAATTATAAATATGGTTTAGTATATACACTTGCATTTCCTAGCTCTGTCTTCTGAGCGAACCTAAAAGAAAAGTCACACCAGTAGCAAGTAGCAGGCATACAGCCCAGGTCTTGGTTTTCAATACATTGTCTACTGAATGGGTTCCAGTGAAACTTGGAGAAAGAACTGACTATAGGCCAGGCCAGGGTAAATACATGAGTCTGAGACACCTTGCAGTGCTAGAAGTCAGGGAGTGCTCAAAGCAAACAATGATAGGAGCATCTCAAAGGAGCACAGGAGCCAACCTGCAAATGCTCCCTTGAGCCATGACTGGAACAATGTGATCAATAACACAAATAACATACTGTTTGGATTATAATCCAAAGTATAAACGTCCATAAGTACCTACTGATAAAAAAAAAATAGATGATTGAATAACGAACGAACAGGGTAGAAGAAACAGCGTCCTTTCCAAAAGAACCCCAAGGAACCCTCATAGACACTGTCCCCTCAAGGAGGCAGAGTGCACCCTCTCACTTGAGTTGGGGTAAGCCTAGCAGCTTGCTTCCATGAAGAAACTGTGTAGAGTTGGGGGCAGGGGTGCAACAGGGAGTAACTCCACTGTAGAAAACCTGGCAAACACCGCCTGAGCCAGGTGATACAGGTCAACGTCGCAGTGATAAGCCACATTGATGGTAGGTACCCTTGATAAGGTGTGATGATAAGGACACTTCTCTTCCATGGTCTTCCTCCCCAAACCCCACAGCCCCAGTCTAACCAAGAGAAGAACACCACATAAATCTAAATTAGTGATCGTCTCTGGTACACTTGATCTGTACCCCTCAAAACTAAAAGTCATCCGGAAACAAGGACTGAGAAACTATTCCAGAGCAGAGGACGCGAAGAACACATGACAACTAAATGTAATGTTTCATCTTGGATGGGATCCAAGAACAGATAAGGGTCATTAGGATAACCTAGTGAACTTGGAATAAGTTGTGGAGTTTATTTAATGGTAATGTACCAATCTTGCCAAATGTACCAGAGTAAAGAGAGATGTCAACAATAGAGGAGACTGGGTAAGGGGTAGAGAATAACTCTACTCTTTGTAACTTTTCTGTAAATCCAGAACTATTCTAAAATTAAAAGTTGATTAAATTAAGAAAAGTCTATCAGATGCTGAATTCATGTTCTGAACCTGCCATGACAAATGACCACAACCTTGGCCACTTGAAACTACAGACATTTATTCTTTCTCATTTCTGAGGCCCGATATCTGAGGTCAGTTGCACTGTCAGTTTTACAAGGCCCTAGAGGAAAATATGTTTCCTTGCCTTTTCCAGCTTCTAGAGCTCCACGTATTCCTTGGCACATGGACCCTTTCTCCATCTTCAAAGCCAGTGGAGTAGCATCTTTAAATCTCTTTCTCTGTTTCCATTGTCACATTGCCTTCTGCTTTCTGGATCCAGTAAAGTCACTCTCTGCCTATCTTACAAGGATTCAGGTGACTTCATTTAGAGCCTATCCTGATAACCCAGGATAATCTCCTTATCTGAGGACCCTTAGTTTAATTACAAATGCAAAGATCCCCTTTTTCCCCATCTAAGGTGATAGTCACAGATCTGAATGCTGACTGAGCCCCAGTTAGGTGAAAAGTCATCCTTCCAAAATTCTGTGCTTCTCAGTAGTAGACCTGTAATACAAAAAAACTACCCTCAATTATTTACTTTGAATTTTGTCAATTATAATTTTGTGGACATTTCTTTCTTCTCTTGTTATATAAGTACCTACAAAAGTCCTCCATTTGCCTGTTAGCCTGCAAAACCTCCACCAGCCCCACTAATTAGTTGCCCTATGTTCACCCAAATCAGTCTTAAGCCACCCCCAGATTCACCCTGAACTTCAGAGCCAGAGGGCCTCCCCAGCGCAGGTCTGACACAATCAGTCCCCTGATAAAACCTGCCCACTGGATTCTCTTCGCTCTCTGGATGCCTCTAGCCCGTTGGCTGGCTTACCGCCCTTCACAACATAGCCCCTACCTCCTTGCCAGCTACTCCCTACCCTCCTCCAGCCTTGCTGATCCTTTGCCAGTTCCCTAGGGCACAGCGCTTCCCCCAGCACCAGCATCTCCCACAAGCTCGTTCCTCTGCCTGAAACGCCTTTTACCCAAATCCTATTCCTCTTGGTCTTTCAGGAGTCATTTGAAATTCCGACTCCTCCAGAAAGCCTTCCCTGATCCCACCCCCTCCAGGCTCTTAGGTGCCTCCTCTGGGCTTCCACGGTCCTCTGCTTCCTTCCAGCCCAGCGCTGACCAAGCTTTTGAAATACCTGTGACTCCACCAGACTGGGAACCCCCTCAGAGCTGGGGTCACTCTGACTCTGCCCTGACGCCTTTGCTTCCCACTGGCAGTGCTCCTGCTGCCTCCTGCCAAGTGGGAGGGAAGCTGGCTGCATGCCAGGCTGAGGCTGCATGTCAGAGCCCCATCCCATTCCTTCCATGACTGCAGGTCCTCATCTGTACAATGAGGGCAGGGAGCCCCTGGACCTAGAGGGACAAAGGCCTGAGTCAAAGGTGGGAGTGGAACCTTGGGGGACATGAACTAGCAAGGGGTCAGAAGCTGAGCTTCCAGACGCTTTTATCGGAGCTCCACAAGCCTGGGCTCGGGGACTGTGTGAGTTGAGCAATTCCAGCCAAAGGTCACCCTTCAGTGGCCAGCTGCACCCGGCCTGGATCTGCAGCCTGCCCCACCTCTCCCTCCCCTGAGAGCCAGGAGGGGGAAAAAAAAGGCTTGGTTGGCTGTTCTTTAGGTGTGAACTCAGGAATATGTGTGTGTAAGCAAGTGTGACTGTCTACGGATGTGTTTCTGCACAAGTATCCATGTGTATATAATTATACAGTCTGCACACACCTGTGTTCCATACCCCATGTGTCTGAGTGTGCACCGCTATGTGGGTGACTCATGCATGTGCAAAGCAGAAGTTGTGACGCTAGAGTAGAATCAAGGCCCTCAGTCCTGCCAAACTGTGACATCTGGCTCTTTTGGTCCCCGGATGCTGTCCTCTCCTACTCACTCCAGAGCTCCAACTTATCTCCTCCTTCAGGCTCCCAGACTATTGATCCTGTCACCCCTGCTCCTGTCCATCCAGTGCTGTTGAGAAAGACCCAGAACCCTCAAGTATTAGGACGAATCTGGAGGCTGGTGCTGCGGACGCTGTTGGTGCTGCACCAGATTCCCTCTATCATGGCTCTGGACCCTGTTCTGTGCTTCAGCCAGCTTTTCCTTCTATTATAAGTGGAATTAAAAAAAAAAAGACAAACGAACTTATTTACAAAACAGAAACAGACTCACAGGCATAGAAAACAAATTTACGGTTACCAGGATGGGAAGGGGTGGGAAGGGATAAATTGGGAGTTTGAGGTTTGCAGATACTAATTACTATATATAAAATAGATAAACAACAAGTTCATGTTGTATATAGCACAGGGAACTATACTCAATATCTTGTTGTAACTTATGGTGAAAAAGAAGATGAAAACAAATATATATATATTCATGTATGACTGAAGCATTATGCTGTACACCAGAAATTGACACAACATGGTAAACTGACTATATCTCAATAAGAAAGAATGCAAATGAAAAAAAAAAACTTGGCATCTACTCAAATGTTCATCAATGGGGCTCGTTTAGACAAATTATCAACACTGTGCAACCTTCTCTACCTCAGAGGAGGCCTCATATGGCAGAAAAGGCACCGATCTGGGAAGCAGGAGACTGATCCCAATGGCAACTCTGCCATCACCTGGCTGAGTGAGTTTAAGGAGTCAGCTGGCGCTCTGAGGGCCTCTGAGTCCCGTCTGTGAAGGCCAGAGATGGAGCAGAGCCAACCTGGCATTCAGAGTATATTATTCAAGCTGCACACCACACATGCAGGTAGAATGAACAAACCAGTTGCTAAACTGTCAGCATCTTGATTTCCTCATCTGTTACTGGAGATGATTGAGGATGGGCCTCAGGGATTATGAGGATGACATAGACAACTCACACAGAGCACTTGGCAGGTCCTGGCACACAGTCAGCTTTGGGGGCTGGTCGCTATTTTTGCCCATATTATTGACCAAAACAGGATTGTGTAACTGGCTCAGCCCTGTGGTCTTGCTGACTTGACACAAGTCCCTTGCTTTGTAAAACTGGTGGACTTCGCCCAAAGGACACGCCAGCTGGTGGAGGGGGAGTTTAAAGGGGTTCCCTCCTTTCTGTCCCACTGGCCCCATCTCTAATGTCTCCCTGACTTCAGAAACAGGAAACAAATTCCCCAGAAGCTCCAGGCAGGGCTGGGGCCCACCAGGTCCTCAGGACAGCGGGGTTAGTTGGGTGGGTATCGTGTGTGTGTATCTGGCAGGGTTCCTTGTAGGGCACAGCCAAACCACGTTTCCTTTCCATTTGCTGAAGTGAATAGAAATAACACAGGCTTAATGTGTTTTGTTTCTTCAGGTCAGAGAATGTATTTATTTTATCAGACTTCTTTTCAATATTAAAAATATGATAAATATATAAATAACATGAAATTTACCGTGACACCATTTGAAGGCATGAAGTTCAGTGGCATTAAGTACATTCACATTGTTGCAACCATCACAATCATCCACCTCCAGAACTCTCTTCATCTTGTAAAACTGCAAGTCAGTACACATCAAATAAAAATTCCTCATTACCTCCGCCCCCTTGTCTTTTTTACAATCTGTGCAAGAGCTGATTTGGCGGTATGAGCTCTTTAATAAATATTCTTCAGTGGCTTCCTACAAGCCTGATCCTGTGCTAGCCCTGAAGACAGGAGGAAGTCAAGGCTCGTTATGGGCTCTGAAGGTTTAGGATGCAGTAAGACTGAACAAAATGGAAGAGGATTTTTTTCATTTCTTCATTCAGTGAAACTATCCTGACACTGTCTGGCCAAGGGGTCAGGAAGCAGTGATGCAAGACGCGCTCTCCCCACCTTGGAGGTGCTCATGTCTGGTCTAGGGAAAGGAGCGCTCCACCCACCAGCCATCTAGGCCTCCCCTCCCCAGGCCTCTGCTTCAACAGGTCCCACCCATCCTTCCATGGAGGGAGCCACAAGCTGCTGCATAAATGCAGGGGAGCTGGCACCCTACAGCCTGGGAGAAGGAAGAGCACTGCACAGGGAGTCTGGACCCTGAGACCCAGCCCAGCTCTACATAGTCTTGCTGGGTGACCTTGGCCTCATGCCTTCCCTTCCTTGGATTTCATTCTGCTAACCGTCAACTTGGGACCAACAATCAACATGCACACCCAAAGTGGCCCTTGTCATAACTAAATTAGATCATGAATACAAGTGAACTTTGACAATGGAGGTATTCCGTGAACATGAGGGCTCAGATGACTGTCTTCTGTGATTTGTAACTTAGAGAAATGTGCATCACTCTCCTGTGGGCTGACAGCTCCACGGCTCCCTCTTGATTCCATCGCACCCCCTCCCTGATACAGATTCCAACAGCCTCAGCCCAGAGGTTCAACCTGCCCTCTACAGGACATTTTGGTCCAGAGTTGGCCACGGAGTGAATAAAGGTCACACAGCAAACAGAGGCCTGCCCTCCCCTTTTCCGGCGAGTACTTTATTACCTGGCCTACCAAAATAAATGAATAAATATTTCACATTGTCCCAAATGGTTCCATATTGTTCAAATAGTGCTGGAAGGAAACCTAGAGACCATCAAGAGGAGTAGGAATAGGACTACTGTCATTAGTGCAGTACTTCCACTGTTACTGCTATTACTATATTGCTACTACTGATGATGACAGTAGCTAATGTTCTGTGCCAGGCATCATGATGAGAGCTTTATAGGGTCTCATTTAGTCTTCACATCATCCCTATGAGGTAGGTTTATTATTGTCCACATTGAATAGATGAGGTCAGTGAGGCACAGAGAGGTTAAGTAACTTGCCTTGAGTCCCACAGCCACATGCAGCAGGGCTCAGATTCAAACCCAAGGAGTCTACACAGAGAAAAAAAATATGCATGACAATGAATATATGTGTGTTCATGTGTAACTGAAAAATTGCGCTCTACACTGGAATTTGACACAACATTGTAAAATGACTATTACTCAATAAAAAATGTTAAAAAAAAAACAAAAACCCAAGGAGTCTGATCTGGAGCCTCTCCCATCACCCCTTCTATGGGCTGTCCTGCACCCATAGGTGGGAATTTGTTCAAGGTCATACGTGAGAGGTACCTGACCCTTAGCCCGGACATGTAGCCCCGCGGATGGTCAGGAGTGAGTCCCAGTGGAGCACCACTGACTTCTGCTCCAGACATCATGCCTGAGGTCTTTTGCTAGGAGTTCACAGGCAAACTCGCCCGGACAGGACATCTAATGAAGTCTTAAAGGTCTAGCGTGCCCAGCACGGCAGTTGGAAAGAAATCAGAGCCTCAGATACAAGGGAGTCAGACTGACTTGCAAGCCTTTCTCCATAGGCCTCCACCAGCACTCACAGGAAGATTGTGTGGGGCACCACAGAGACCTGCCCTCTGCCACTTTGATCTGTCAAAAACCCCCAAACCCTTGTTCTTGCCTTCTTCTCTATAAATAGCAAAAGCCTTAAGTTTCTAGGAGAGAGACAGAAAATCACTTTGTTCCCAGGGCCAAGGCAAAATTACATTGCCCCTGGGGTGGGGAGTAGAAGCAAAAGCATCTATTTCTTGGGAGAGGGGTAGGAAACCTTCTCACTGCCCCTAGGACACAGGCCAAGATCCACTGTTGCCATAGAGAGGAGAGAAAACCCCCCTCCTCTTGGGGGTGGGAGGCACTGGAAATTGTCTCCAGCCCAGGATCCTGTGCTGATACTAAGCAGAGGTGGGTAACACTAGAGGAGGGGCAGGAAACTCTTTCCCATCCCAGACCAACCTCAGATAGAAGGCAGCAGACAGCTGCCATGGGGAAGAGGTTCTGGAACACTGAGAAAGCCCTATTTCCATGACCAAGGTGTATAGGGCCTACTCAAGACCCAGCTGAACTTGCAAATAGAGAACCCAGTGTGGCCATCATGATCCCAGCAGAGCATAGCAATCCAGCAACAGTCTACCACCCAGGGGAGAGAAGAGTATGGATGGAGATGCCTCTGTGGCATAGGAGTACAGCTATGAAAAACTGAGGGTGGCACTCCTGGGCATATATCCAGAGGAAACTAATTTGAAAAGAAGTAGTGCATAGCAGCACTATTTACAATAGCCAAGATGTGGAAGTAACTTAAATATCCTTCAACAGATGAATGTATAAAGGTGATGTGAGATGATTTTATATATATATATATATATATATATATATATATATAAATGGAATACGACCCAGCCATAAAAAAGAATAAAATAATGCCATTTGCAGCAACATGGTTGGACCTGGAGATTGTCATACTAAGTGAAGTAAGTCGGAAAATCAAAGAAAAATACCATATGATATCACTTAAATGTGGCATCTTAAATGTGATGCAAATGAACTTATTTACAAAACAGAAACAGATGCACAGACATAGAAAACAAACTTGTGGTTACCAGGCGAGAAAGGAGAGAAGTGGAGGGATAAATTAGGAGTTCAGAATTTGCAGATACTACTATATATAAAATAGATAAACAGCAAGGTCCCACTGTGTAGCACAGGGAACTATATTCAATACCTTATGACAGCCTATAATGAAAAAGAATATGAAAAGAATACATATATATATATAAAACTGAATCACTATGCTATACACCAGAAATTAACATAACATTGTAAACCAACTATACTTCAATTAAAAAAACTAAAAAAAAACTGAGGGTGGGGCAAAAGCCCTGGGAAAGACTTCATCAAGATTTTAAAATATGTGCTTGAAAGGACAGTATCAAGAAATTGAAAACACAACCCATAGAATAGGAAGAAATATGTACAAAGCATATATCTGATAACGGACTCATATATACAATATATAATATCTATATAGAAGTTTTACATTCAGTGATAAAAAGAGCACAATTAAAAATGGACCAAGAAACAGAAGAGACACTTTTCCAAATAAGATACAGAAATGGCCAATAAGCACATAAAAATATGCTCAACATCATTAGTTACCAGTGAAATATAAATTAAAACCACAATGAGAAACCACTTCGCACCCACTAGAATCAAAAAGTCAGAATATAACAAGTATTAACAAGGATATAAAGAAAATGGAAATTTCAAACACTGCTGGTAGGAACGTAAAATGGTGCAGGCAGTTTGAAAAACAGTCTGGCAGTAAAATTAAACATAGAGTTACCATTTGACTCAGCAATTCCACTCCTAGAACCAAGAGAAATGAAAATATATATTTATGTTAAAAAAAAGTACATGAATGTTGATTGCAGCATTATTTATAATAGCCCAAATGTGGAAATAACCCATACGCCGATCAACTGATGAATGAATAAACAAAATATAGTCCCCATACAATGGAATATTATCTGACCATAAAAAGGTACTGATACATGGTCCAACAAGGGTTGTCTTAGTCCATTTGGGCTGCTATAACAACAGACTTGGTAGCTTCCAAACAACAGAAATTTATTTCTCACAGCTCTGGAGGCTGAAAATCCAAGATCATGGTCTTGGCATGATTAGGTTCTGGTGAGGACCCCCTTCCAGGCTGCAGGCTGCAGGCTGCTGACTTCTTGTTGTGTCCTCACATGGTGGAAGGAATGAGCTGGTTCTCTAGGGTCTCTTCTAGAAGGACACTAATCCCAATCATGAGGGCTACCCTCTTGACCTAAGCAACTCCCAAAGGCCTCCCCACCTAACGCTATCACCTTGGGCACTAGGTTTTCAACATATGAATTTGGGGGCACACAAACATTTGATCTATAGCAAGGATGACCCTTAAGTTAAGGAGTTTGGTCCTCATCCTAAGAGCTATGAGAACCAAGGGAGAGAATGGTTGGACAGTGTGTCCTAAAGATCATTCGGCGGGTAGTGTGGAGCACAAGGCTGGAGAAGGGACCAGTGAAGAGTGTAGTACAGTTGTCTCTCTGCAAGGGAGGCAGCGTGGCCCAGGGCAGCAGGAATAAAGAAAACTGTGTCCTGTTTATGGAGAATGGAGGTATCCATGTGTATGTTTCTAAACGTGCCTATGAATGTGTGAATCCTTCCACAGAGGGTCAGCCTAACCAGAAATCCCAACCCTACCTGAGTTTTGTGACCCGCCAAATCCAAAATGGCTGGGGCGAGGCCAAGGACACCAAAGAAAGAGGTTGAGATGCTTTTTGCCAATGCCTGACTGTATTTGTTCCTCTTCAACATCATCCTGTCAGATTCAATACTCTTCTGCAGGCTTTCAGGGCCTTCTAATCTTGCTTATCTCATCTAAAAAATGTGTTTTCGGCTCCTCTTTACCTCTGTGTCAAAACCCTTGCGCAGGTTGCTGATTTAAAAACCTACAAGGCCAGGCTGAGAGTGGAGCCTTGAGTTGCCAGGAAATCTCACCCTAAGTTTAGCCCCCACCTGGAACAGCTACTCCTCCCTGGCCAGGCCCACGTTGGCCTGCCGGTCAGCCCCATGCTCAGGAAGTAGGCTGACACACAAGGGCCTAGCCTTAGGCCAGCATGGAACTTTAGTGAAGCCATTGGAGAGGGAACTGGTGCATTAATCTACTCCTTTCTTGATGACTCAGCCTCAGATCCTGATAACCAGTGCTTCCTTCTCTCAAGGGCCACCCTTTAAAATATATAGTTTATATTACTGACCTCAGAACAGGCCAGGATTTTGCAGCTATTATAGAGCATAGGCTCTGAAGCCAGAATCCCTGCACTTAAATCCTGGCTCTGCCACTTACGAGCTGTGTGATCCTAAGCAAGTTGTTTAACATCCTTGTGCCTCCATTTCTTCATCTGTAAAATGGGACTAAAATAGAATCTACTCCGTAGGGTTATTATGAGGCTTCAATAAATCCACACATGTAAAGTGCCTAGAAGCAAACTGGCAGATAGTAAATACTAATTGAAGTTTATCACCTGTTAATACCTGCTGCTTCTCCTTTTGGAAAAATGACCACTGTAGCCCACCTCCAGTCACCCAGCACTTTTCTAGCTGAACGTCATCCCCCAGAGGTTACAGATTCCTCCCATAGGTTCTCTGAAATGTGCTGTCACCTCCTCAGTGCAAAGCAGTTCAGCAGTGGTTCTCCAAAAGTGGGATTCAAACTAGCAGCTTTAGCATCACTTGGGAACTTGTTAGAAATGCAAATCTCAGCCCCACCCCAGACCTACTGAATTAGAAACTTTTGGTGGTGAGATCCAGCAAGGTGTATTTTACCAAATTTACTGGGTGATTCTGATATATGGGAAAGTTTGAGAACCCCAGCAGCGGAGTGTTGCATAGTGGTGTATTTAGGTAGATCCAGCCCAGCATGACACTGCGCCTTCCACCAGGAAGTGTTCCTGATTTGCCCAGAACCCCCTTTCACTGACCTCCACAACTTCCTCCCTAGACTGCAGTCATCTGTGCCCACGTGTGCCTCCCTGGACTGCAAGTTCCCTGAGAGCAGGGTTGAGTTTCATCCATCACCCCACCTCCTCTGGGCTTTGCTTAGAAAGATAAGTCAGGCACACAGCATTTCCAGGTTCCTCTGACTGAGGCAACTGCTACCAGGCCTCCGAGCCTCTGGGATCCTTGCTCACACTGTGGATTTCCTATGGGAGTTGTGGTTGTCTCCTGTGCTGGGATGCCTGTCCCTTTGTCATTCCTCCAGTGTCACAAGTTTCTCTGGGCATTTTATCCTTCCCCATTATGTTTGTTCAAAGCCCTTTGGACAGGTTGCCCCATCTCCAGGCAAATCTGTCCTCCCAGTTCTCGTTTTCAATCATACTACTTCTATTGATAACATTTGTCAAGTATTAGACGCTGGGCCCTGTGCTGGGCACTTTGCATTCATCCTTTTAGTCCTTGCAACAACCCTAGGAAGGAGGAACTTTACTTATTCCCATTTGGATGAAGCATAGGGAAACAGGCCTGAACCCAGCAAGCAACGTTCACATGTCATCTGTGTCACCTAGTGGGCTCCTGACAAGCCTGCATCTGAAGAAAGGGTTTCATGGCTAAAGAAAGCTGGGAAAACTACTGCTGAAAAGTAATTGTCTTTTTAAAAAATATAATTAACCCTAACATTATATTTGTTGCAGTTGTATAACTTAATGATTTGATATACGTGTGTATTGTGACATGATTACCACAATAAGTCTCATTAACATCCGTTACCACATGGAGTGTCTTTTAATGCATCTGTTTCTTCCCCCAGAATGTAGGCTCCTGGAGAGTAGGGACTGCAGCTCTGGATCAGCATAGGGCTAGGAGGGTCTTGGGAAAGATGGGCCAGATGGAGGGACAGATTAAAAAAAAAAAAAGCATGCATGAGCTTTCTGTGCAACAGGTTTACTCCTCGCCCCTTCCCTGCAGGGGAAAAGTCCTGGGAGAGTGGAGTAAGAAGCTTACAGACAGAATGATGCAAGGGAAACTTTCTGTACATGTTGCAGCAGAACACGCTAAAATGGGACTGGGGCTGTTCCAAAGGCTGGTTCCCAAGGGTCTCAGGCCTTCTCCTCTCCAGTGAGCCAGATCTGTCCCACAAGACAGGACCAAAGGCCACTACAGAGCCCCCACCCCCAAGTCCTGGCATTAGAGCTGGTGGTCTGTGCTCCTGGATTCTGGTCTGAAACCTAAAGTCAGCTCCGATCATCTCCTTGTGCCTTCTACCCTACATGCCACCAAGTCCTAGAGATTCTAAGACCTCAGCATCTCCCCAGCCTTCCCTTCTTACTTTTCACCCACCACCACTTCAGTTCAGGCTGCGTCCTCATCATCTCTCCCCTACCCCACTCCTTCCCCCTTTCTTCCTTCCAACATTAGCCAAGTCCCTCCTGTGGGCAAGGGCCAGTGCTGGGCACTAGGACACAGAGAGCACACTGATTACACCTTCGCCTTCAAGTAGCCTCTCCTGGGCAAGACGGGTGTGTAGACATTAAGAGTTACAAGTGCTCTAAAAGAGAAAAGCTAGGGGTCCAATAGGGGCACCGAGGTGGAGAGGGTCCTCCTAGGGCCACTGCCCTCCAGACCCACTATCCACCTTTCTCTACCCCAAACTCTGCCCAGATTCTCTGTATGGATTGCGTCGTTGGGCTCCCTTACCCTCTGGCCAACAGGAAGCCCTGACAGAAGATGGGCAGGAGGGAGGGACAGAGTGACCCTGCCAGGTCACTGGGGGTTGTCTGTGCCACAGCCTCCATCAGGCAGCCTGCTCCACACACCTCCTGCTCCACCTGGCCTCCTCCCTTTGCCCTTCAGGCCACATTCCCGGAACATGTCACTAGCTTTGGGGCACTGCACCATCCCTTAAGTTTCCCCTATACCTTGCCTACATCTTTGCAAACAATCTTTGTATTAAAATTTCCTCAAATTACACAATTACAGATAGGCTGTTTCCTGCAGGGACCCTGACTAATACAGGGCAGAGGTAGGCAGGAAGCATGCCATGGAGGTGACATTGCCTGGACAATGACCCTTCCAAAATCAAAACTGACTATGTGTCATCCCTGCTAGAACCCTTTATGGCTCCCCATTTCTCTGAGGATAAAGTCCAGACTCCTTAACCTGGCACCTGAAACTGTACACATCTGGCCCCTGATGACCAAGCCATGTGTAGTGAAGTCATCAGAAGGGGGACAGTCAGGGTTTAGAAGGGGAGGGTAGGAGTCCAGGGAGGGAAGGAGTTCCGTGCCCAAGGGCAGCCCTGCCTGGCAAATTCCTGGACAGGAAAGGAGGAAGTGGATGACACATGGCACAGATCCCCAGAACCATGCCAGGCCCCTCTCTCCCGGTCATCACCTCTGTCTTCCCACCCTCCAAGTGAGCTGAGCACTGGGAATGAGTTTGACCCAGACAGGCCTGAGCCTTGGGCCAGGAGAACTGGCCCAAATCCCAGCCCCACACTGACAACTGGAAAGCCTTTTGAGTCCCTGAGCCTCAGTTTTCCCAACTGTCAAATGGGAACAACCTCACAGGTTATGGAGAAAGCTGAAAGGAGGAAAAGGATGGGAAGTTCATTTCGTCAAGCAGCTCCAGTGTTAGGGGTGAAGCAGGGAAAGCACACGAGCTTGAGGCTCAGGAAGAGTTGGGTGTAAATCCCAGCTTTGCTACTTACTCACTATGTTGTCCCCTTGCAGTTCCTTTACCTCCCTGCACCTCACTTGCAAAGCAGGGTGATAATCACTCCTGGCAGGGTGGCTGTGAGGACTCGGTGAGTCACACAGGCCAGGCCTGCATGGAACAGAGCGCTTGTAAATGTTTGTTTCTGCTTTTCACCCTATGCCTCTCTTAGGGTAGATCTCCTCTCTGCCTTGCAGACTGGACACTCACCTCCTCCTCTGTGCAATGGAGGGGCTGAGGCTGCCATCACTGTTAGGGGCCTTAGAGATGCCAGTACCAACCCCTCACAAACCACAAAGCAGCACCCATAATTCCTAAGGGCTGAACAACCCTGGTGACTGAAGGGGGCCGTGAGACATGTCACCCTTCAGTCACTAGGGTTGTGTTGGTGGGCACCCAGGGGAGCCCACCCTGGTCACTGGCTTGGTGGCTTGACTTGGCCTCTCCTTCTGGGGTTTGGCCCAAGCACTGTGGGCTGGGTTGAGAGGCAATGAAGGAAAGATGACTCAGGTCCTGGAGCCATCCTGCTGACACACTGGGCAGGAAGAGCAGGGCAGGCCATTAGGATGGGAAGGTAGGGATGCTGGGGTGTGTGGAGAGGGGCCAGAAGAAGTCAGTGCCTGGTAGGAGCCCCCCACACGCTCACCCTGCGAAGGAGAGAACAGTCCCTGGACACAGAAAGCTGCCAAGAAACATCCTCCCTGGGCTATGCTAACGCTGAGTCTGGTTTTCCATCTAAGCCAACCTGGCTCAAGCTGCTTAAGTAGGAGCCATGGGCATGGCAGGTGGGGGCCAACGGGAGGAAGCTGTCACCTTGTGAGGTGGCCCAGAAGCAAGAGAATGCTCCTCCCAGCCCTCAGACTTGCCTCTGCATCCTTGATGAATGTTCCTGTGTTGTGAAGGGCCCAAGCTGGGATCAGGTTTTATTGTCCCATCCCAAGCCCCTACACCACCCACCTACCCACCTACCCAATCTTTCTAACCCTCCAATCTAGTCAAAGTGCTCTGCTCACACCCCTCCTTTGGTCTGGCTCCACAGAATGAAGCCCAAGCGTTTTGTAGGATTACAAGGCTCCCTCAGATCCGGTCCAGTCAACCTCTCCAGCCTCATCTCCTACTCTTCCCCTGCCTGCATCCCTCTTCCAACCACATCAGGGTGTGCATGGTTCCCATCGCCAGGCCTCTGCCCAGGCTGCAGCCTCTGCCTGAGGGCCTTCTCCTTCCTCTTTGTTGGGCAGAATCGTACTCATCATCTCAGGTCCAGCAGCAACATATCTCCTCCTGAACTTCTCAATTACCACTCCCTCTTTGCTGCTCCCACAGCACTTTGTCCGTGACCCCATTTTACTCATTCTCTGGTCAGTCCATCATTGACTGAGTCACAAATCCAAGCCAGGCCTACACTGGGGCACAGAGTGATGAGGTTCCTGACCTTCCTGGGAAGGCTCTTGGCCCAGCAGAGAGGCAGACACTGCAGACAGTGACAGCACAAAGGGAAAGACTGAACTCAGCACAGCCTTCCACATTTCCTTGTACCACAGCCTGGCTGTCTTGCTGCAACCATTGGCTTTGGGACACTGTCTCTTCATCAGGGCTCCTTGAAGACAAGGACTATGTCTGATTACTCTCTGGGTTCCAAAGAGAGCTTGGCCCAGGAAGGTGCACAGGAAAAATGTGCTGAAGTAGATGAACTTGGGATCTGAATGTTTCAAAGGGGACTTGATCTTGATCCAAAGTCCTGCCATCGCAGAGAATGATATTTTATTTTCCTAGCATAGTGGTGACATCCTTTCACATGTTGTGATTTCATTTGATCCTCAAATAAGTGCAGTCAACAAGATAGAAACTGTCACCTCCATTTTATGATGCAGAAGCTGAAATCTATTAGGGGATGGTGACTTGCCCAAGGACACGCTGCAAGTCAGCGGGACAGGAAAGGCCAGAATGTAGGCCTCTTGCCTCCCAGCCCAAGCTCTGCCCCTTAGATCATACTATGAGGAGAGTGGCTGGGCCATATGTTCTAGCCTCACCCAGGAGACCTTTCTGGAGCAGGAACAAGCTACACACTGACCTGGAGTCCTTCCAGGCCAGCAGAAGTCTCACCTCCAAGGGGACCCAAAACACCTCTGGGGAGAGGATTGAAGAATTTATGGCATCTTCAGCATTCCCCTTGCTGCATTGCTCTTTCCCCAGAAATACAGCACACCTGTCCCAATGTCCCAGATTTTGCACATACCAGACCCCCACGGCCCTGACAAACCTGGAAGCTGCTAGCTTTCCCTCAGTTTCCTGAAAGGCACCAAGCTCTTTTCAGCATCAGAGCCTAACCACATGCTGGTCCCTCTCTACCTGGAACGCTTTTTACTCTTGGTCAACTCATGCCTCAGGGTTCGACTTTTTCTTAAGGAGGTTTACTCCTGTGGCCTTGAGTGGCTTGAACAAATGGCAGTATTTCTAGGTTCTATCTGTGGCATTTGTCACCTGCTGCCCCGGCACTGTGACTTCTGACACCCCCCTCCCAAGAAGAGATGGTAAAGACCTCAACAGCAGAGACTCTCCTGCCTCTTATGCCGTGAACTCACGTGAACCTAGCTTGCTCAAGATGTCCCAAAGGATCCATCTTTTCACTGACATGTATGCTGCCCCTACCCCTTCCCTCACCCTCCACATCCAATAAGTCATTCCACCACCTTACCTGCAATTTTCTCAGACCAGGCCTTCCCTCTACCCTTCCACCACCACCTTAGCTCAGGGATCATTCTCTCTCACCTGGGTCCCTCCCGCAGCCTCTTTAAGGCCCCCTGGCTTCCAGCCTCTCTGCACACTACCGCTGGAGGATTCTGAAAAACGTATGTGACCATCATCATTTCCCTACTACAAGCTAGGCCCCATAGCCCCACCCCTACCCTGATGTCTCAAGAGGGCTTCATCAAATCTAGCCCCTGCCTCACTCTCCACAGCTGCCAGGGCTCCAGCCACTCAAGGTGCCCTAACCCTATCCCAAACATGCCGCCTTTTCTAAGACTTTATGTCTGGCCTCTGCTTTGCCCCCCAAACCTTCATCTACAAAACTACTCATCAGAGGGCAATGAAAATAATTTTGAAATACTTTCTACGTGCCTGGCACTATGCTAGGCTTTTTTTTTTTTTTTAATGCTTTACCTCATTTAGTTCTCAAAGCACCTCACAAAATATGTGCTGTTCTTCCCTCTGTACAGATACGGAAACTGAGATTCAAGAAAGGGAGGGCCTGAACTGGGCTGAATCTACCTGATTCTAGCGCCGCAGCGCACTAACCTCTCTGGGAAGTGCACAGAGCCCCCAGCCCAAAGCAGGAACCTCTCTCCTTGGGTCTATAGCCAGAAGCTTCTCTCTTGTCCCTGCACTGCTGCCAGCATCTGTGATTGTCTCTCACCAACAACGTAAGCATCCCCAGGACAGGGCCTGGGCTGACTAGGCTGGGTCCCAAGCACTCAGCAGTGTATAGATGCTCTGTGAGGTTTCTAGAGAAACAGGCGGAAATGTAGAGGCAGCCCGGCGGGGTTCAGGAGTCCATCCCTACCTAACTAATCTCGATACAACCACCAACCAGATAGGGGACCTCAGCAACTGTACCCAAGGCGAGGCCCTGCCAAAAGGAAAACACAAACCCCGCCCGCCTCCTCCTGGCCTGCACGTGCCCGGCCTCCCGGCCCACGTTCCTCACGGCGGGCCGCACCAACCTCCGCAGGGGAGCGGCGAGGGGCGGGCGGACGGAGCTGCAAGCATAACCCGGCCGCCCCTTGAAAGGAGAACTTCTTTCCGCTCGCCGCCCACCCGCGCGGAGCAGGCGCCCCGGCGTCGCCCACCCGCCCCGCGCGGAACCGAGACCTGCGGAGCGGAGCCCCGCGCTCCCCCGCCCCCACCGAGGTGGTGCGGCCGCGGTTGGAACGGCCGGCCCCGCCCCTGCCGCGTCGGCCCCGCCCCCCCTTGTGAGGTTACAAAGTGCCGCGCTCCAAGGGGCCAGCGCAGTGGCGGTGGCCGTAGCCAAGGCTTCTCTTTGGTGGCTGCTGCTCGGGGTCCGTCGGGCCGCCCGCGCCCCGCTCCCCCTGCTGTCGCCGTCCCTGCGCTCCCGTGCTCGGCGCGAAGCCCTGGCCCCGGCGGCCGGGGCATGGGCCAGGGGCGCGGGGTCAGGCGGCTTCCTGCGGGGCCTCGACCTGCACCGGCTTCGCCATGAAGACCCTCATAGCTGCCTACTCCGGGGTCCTGAGAGGTGAGCATCAGGCCCGGCTGCCCGGAGGGAGAATTCTGACGGAAGAGCCGTGCTGTCCTGTGAGGGCTGAGTGTCTGGGATTGGAGCTGTCGGCACCCAGGCTCTTCAGGGCCTTGCGGGCTGCTTCTAGAGGTGATGCAGCTGCAGGAGGGTTTTCAGGAAAGGATGTGATGAAGGGCTCTAAGGCAGGCAGGGAGGCGTGTGTTGGTGTAATGAGGTTACATCGCTGGCGGACAGGCCGCTATGCGGGCTGAGGTCCCAACCTCTTTTCGTTTGGGTCAGCTTGCCACCCTCTCACTCCTCCCACTCCCATTCTTCCCCCTCAGCTCATCTAGGGTCTGGGATGATGGTTACCTGGTTTGATCCAGGCAGCCTGGCACGTTAGTCAAATGTGAGCTGGATGCATTCTCCACTCTGGCACTCATCAATCTGGGGGAACCTCTGTTACATCACCTCTCTTCCTCAAGCTTGTGAGGTGATAGTTGAGAACTCCTCTCCAGCCCCCAGCATTGTTCCTGGCCCCTGGCAGTTCTCTCTCCTCTCTCCTCACCTGGTGGATCAAATTCTGAGGTGTTGAATGAGTGGCAAGGGTTTTGCAATACTCTGAAATAGCCTCCAGACAGGGAACATGCCTGGCTGAGACAGGTGTGCCTACACTGTCCTAAGCTCCCCACCCATCCTTCCACCCAGGCTCAGGAGCCCCCTTAGCAGCACCCTAGTTACCCCCTAGTGTGGCCTGTGCCCATGTTCCACCAGTGTGCCACTGAGGCCCTCCACGAATCAGGGGCGGAGCTGAGATCAAACTCTAGAGCTTTTCCCACAGGAGGAAGAGCATCCCTTCCACACCTCCCACTTCTTACCTATACTTGCAGAAACTGAGGTGGCAAGAGGCATGACCTACCCAAGGTTTCCTTGACAAGTGCTTTGGCCAGGAGATTAAATACAAATCTAGGAGAACCTGAGACATCCTCACAGCTGTCCTGGTCTGTGTGTGTGTCTTGCTTGAATCCTCCTGAGCTTCACCTAAATCTTTACTCTGTTTGCTGAACCTCTCCTACTTAGGGTTTTTCTTTAGTAACTAACAGTAGCCTACCCCACCCACCTTCATTATAAAAATAAAACATAAGAATTATTGGAATTTTGGGAAAATATAGAAAATCAGGAAACAAAATACAAATTTTGCTGGTAAATTGACTATCCAAAGATAGCTTCCTGGTAGTGTTCATCTGTTTCTGTATCATTTTATTTGTGCTCATTATTTAGATAAAGTTTAGGGCATGATGTAGATACAGTTCTGAGTCCTATTTTCTCCCTGTTAATGTTCAATTATGAGGATTTTCTTCTGTTACTCCCCTTCAACTTACAATATTCTAGTGCCTGCTGGATAACCACCCTGGAGCTGTATCACATTAACTGTGTCCGGGGCATTGGCATTGTTCCCTGTGTGACTCTTGGCGTGATTATCTGCCCTTCTTGATCTGGATGCTGCTTCTTGCCCTTGGAGAGGTACTGAGCTGCTGTCACCATCATGGGGACAAGCAGCCTGAGCTGCCCTATGCACCTGGCCTGACAGCCTCTGACAGCCCCTTTTCTCACTTAAGAGTGCTTGTCAGAAGGTGGGGGTGCATTATGGCTCAGAGGTAGAGCACATGCCTAGCACGCACGAGGTCCTGGGTTCAATCCCCAGTACCTCCATTAAAAAAAAAATGCTTGTCTGTTCACTGTGTCATTGAATGGCCATAACTGGGGAAGGAAGGGACTTACCCATATTCATGCTTTTAAAAGGCTTTTGTCTCCAGGGAATGGGATAAGGATGCTCTTTGCGGTGGTCCTTCCTGGAGATCCCCTTCCCTCACCTCTGCTGTCCACAGGCTGTGAGCTATGTCTTCTAGGAGCAGGTGACCCTGACTCCTATGTTTTTGACCTAGAGTTTGTGATTCAGGAGGACTTCTAGTGAATGATTTTTACCAAGTCACTTACTATCATATAAGGATTTCCCCATGTTGTTATCAGGTCTTGAAACTTTTTTTAAACTGGCTGCAGACAATTCCATTGTGGTATGTAGCAAGTGCTGGTATGAAATGCAAACCAGTCACTTTATCTCTCTGGCTTCCACTTTGGTGAAAGACTGGGTCGGGTAGGGAGGGTGCTGAGGCAAGTCCTGTGTTATCTGGCATCTCCATAGGACCTGCTTTCTACATCCTTGGTCTTTGAAGACACTCCCCAGTGACCTGGTTTGCCTCTGCCAATAAGGTTCCACTGTTGTGAGGTGGTGAACATCCTGTCAGTGGTGATATTCAAGGAGAGACCATGGTTTCTGTGAAGGGAAGTCCTATGATGGGTGAGACTGAAACAGCTACCTTGGTGTCTGGTTTCTTGGCCGAAAGAAAAGGCTCTCTGTGGGAAAAGGCTGGAGGGGACAGGAGTCTGCATTGGAATTTTCTAATCTCTGAAGGATTTACCTGTGCCAGGGGTGGAGGGTGCAGAGTTAGTCTTGTTTGCCTCCCTGCCTTTGCCCTTTGATGTGAGGCTTTTCAGGTCAGAGCCCTCTGACAGCTGCCTGTATCCCCAGGGTTCACCACAGGACCCAGCATGAAATGGTGGCAGCCCCAGTAACATTCTGAGCTGATTTGTTCTGTGTAGCTCCAAAGAGCAAGGCCGGAGACGAGGGTGGGATTATAGGGGGCAGATTTGATGTAATGGAGGAATCCTTTCTAAACAGCTGTTGAGAACCACAGCAAGCTTGGTGTGGATGGGGATGGAGCTCCCCATCACTGGGAGGATGCAATCAGGAGCTTGGTAGGGGTTGAAACTAAGAGGCTGGATTGTTGAGGGTAGGGGTAACTCTGGTACTGAGCCTTGACAGGGACCTAACCCATCCTAAATCATAGGACGAGAACATTGCTCTCATGTTCCCATCACCCCCAATTCTTTGTACTTTCCCCTCCCCACACCATTTCCCCAACTGCTCAAGTGCCATTTTCGGGCTCTCTGTGCTACTGAGGGTTCTTCTGGGCTGGAAAAGGAAGGCCCAAGAGTAATATTTTACTAGCAGGCTGGGTGACTCAGTGGCCAATGAGGAAATCCTGCCCTGCCCCAATCCCCTCCCAGCCCTGAATTCAACAGCAACGACTTGAGTCGTAAAATGAGTCGTAAAATCATAGCTCTCTGTTAGCGCTGGATCTGGCCCAGCCCTCATGTTACAGATGGGACACTGGGCCCCAGAGAGAAGGGCCTGGACTAGGGTTGTCAAAGCCAAGGTTGAAACCCAGATCCATCTCCCAGTCTGTGACTGGCCACCTTAAGCCAGGAGAGAAATGTGGTGAGGCCATGAAGGGCTGAGTGTGGGGCTCTGGCCACTGTAGGTGCTCATTTCCTTTATTTTTTTTTTTTTCAGTAGAGGTACTGGAGATTGAACCCATGACCTTATGCATGCTAAGCATGCACTCTACCACTGAGCTATACCCTCCCCACCTCTCCACCTCTCCCCAGGGGTCTTCCTGTTTGCCCAGCATTCCCACCAGTTCAGTCCTGTCTCAGGGCCTTTGCGTGTGCTGCCCTCTGCCCAGGTCTCTGCATGGCTGGCCTCTGACCATTCAGTCTTCTCTCAGAGGCCTTTTCTGACCACACCATCTGGAGAGCCACCCCTTAGTTGCCACATCTTATTTTATTTTTCATAGCTCTTCTCTTGACCTAAGTTCTCACATGTACTTATCTGTTTAGGTGATTGTCTTCCCCAGAAGAATGTCAGCCCCTGGGGAACAGGAACCCTATCTGTCTTTCTTAGTGTTTGTCCCAGCATTTAGCACAGGGCCTGGCGTGTAGTAGGTGCTCGGTAAATATTTGTTGAATAAATGAATCATTAATGGGACCTCAGCCTTCCTGAGCGCTGCCGCTTCCTCTTGGCAGGAAGCCCTGCTTTTGCTTCAGTGCGATTCCTCCACCCTTCCTCCAGCTTCCTCTCTGCCCACCTGCGCTGGGTGCTGGGCCTCCCACCTGCCGTCCCCTGCCCTGGAGACACCACCGTCTCCTGAGGAGCCGGCTCCAGGGCTGAGTGCTGTGTGGGTGGGTGGGGCTGGCTCACCATGGTCCCCTTCATTGCACCCAGGGCTTAGAAGCTGGAAAGCTGGGGTTCCAGCTCTGGCTTCCCTCAGGGACCTGGCTGGGCAGCTCACTTCCCCTCTGGGGAATCTCACTCCCCCTAAGTGGAAAATAGGATCAGAAATCTCAAACTCTCAGAGAGGTGAGGGTTTAGGTGAATGGAAAGTACTTTGTAAAATAACTTGTGACACGCATGTTAGTCCTTGTCATTCACTTCGTGTGGCACATGCAGCAGGCCCCCAACACTATGGAGAGTAGAGCTTGCTCTGGGGCTTCCAAGAAGGCTTCCCCACAGTGGGGACTTGGGCATGGGCCCTTCGGTTTATTGATGGAGCACCTCTGTGTGTCAGCCTCTGTACTGCACGCAGGTCGATCAGCCCTGGTCCCTGCCTTTAAGGAAGTGAGCCTAGGGAGATGTATACAGGATGACAGGGCACAGTGACCATGCAGTGATGGGGAAGAAAGCATAGGGAACTGTGGAGGCCTGAAGGTGAGGGTAGGGCAGCTAAATCATCCTGGAATCAGGGAAGACTTCCTGAAACAGGTGACATTTAATCTGGATACTGAAAGATGAACAGGGGTTATCAAGGCAGGCAAGAACATTCATTTACAGGGACCAGCATAAATAGAGGCGTGAGTTTAGGGTGGGAGGGAAAGTCTGACTGCAGGGCCTCTGGTCTCTCAACATGAGCTGAGGTCCTGGAGTGCTCAGAGACAATGGACACAGAGGATGCTGTGTCCAGGCCTGGGGTGGCTCACCTATGCCCTTTGCTGGGGTGAAGGTGGGGGGTGGATTTGAGAGCTCCTGCGAAAGGAGCTGGGAGCACTCAGAATTTCTTAGCCTCTACCACTTCTGGGGCCTCCTGGGTATGGAGCTGCTGCTGGCAATTTTGAGAGCCCGGGGCTGGGAGTCTTAGTCTCTTCATCTATAAAATGGGCAAATGCATGACAAGAATATCTGCCCAGGTTACAGTGCAGACCCAAGGAAGCTGAACCTACACACCCATTGGGCAAATCAACAGACGCAGGAAACTTGAATTCATTTTACCATTAGGGCAGATTTAGTGGCCAGGAAGCTCACTCTGCATCTACTTCCCATGTGACCTTGGGCAAGACCCTGTCCTCTTGGGACCTCAGCCTCCTCATCTATACAGTAAGGAAGGCTGCATGAGACAGCCCCCTGGGGTTCACTCCAGCCTTGCTGCGGAAATGTCATTCCAGTCATGCCACGACTGCTGTGGGACCCTGGGGTTCAACCTCCTCCTCATTCTCGTCCTCAGCTTGTCCTTGTGAAAATGGGCTCATGTCCTGCCTGGGGCCCAGGTAAGTGTCCTAGAAGAGCCTAGCTCCCCACACTTGCTCATGTATTGTGATGAGGGCCTATTTTGAGGACTCCTTGGTGGTAACAAACCCACAAGCTGGTGGTGTTGCCACGGCAACGCCTCCCATTTCAGTAGCTTTTTTTTTTAATGTGTCAGAAGATGGGGGTTGAGAAAGCAGGTCGATGGGTCCTCAGCAATCACCTCCAGAGTCCTGGTTGCAGTTCCAGAGTCTCAGGAACACTGCATCTAAGAGTCTTACTTCCTTGACCTCACCTTGCAAGACCATACCCTACTTCATGCAAACCAGATACTGGAGAACCCTGGCCTCTGGAGTAGCCCAAGGAGGGGCTTGTAGTCTCTTTAGGGAGCTCTTTTGTGGATAAAAATTCAGTAGTAGATTCTAGCTGAGCACAGGAGACCCAAGTTGTCAGGACTTCAGATGTCAGCTAATCCAACCCAAACCCCTAATTGAGTGTCAGTGGAGAAACAGACCTAGTGAGGGGAGGAGGAGGCCGAGGCCCACGGTCCCAGCACAGAGCGTCCTGGCAGGGAGCCAGGCATCCTGAGTATCCCTGGGACCTGGGGCCTCCTCCTCCCCTCTGGGCCCAGATGCGGCATCCTTGGGACTGGGGATGTGAGTAGGGTGACTTCCCCACTCAAGGAGCCCCTACAGGCTCTCACATCTCTGCCACCTCATTGGCGTCTGTCTAGCTCTCTAATAGATGTGCCAGGCACTGTTTGCTCCTTGTCCATAAAGTGTTTGGATTCCTCCCAATAATCCTAGATCATAACTAAGGTGGACGCTGAGTCTCAGACAAGGGTAGTGACTTTCAGGGTATCATAGCTGGTAGGAGTCAGAGCCAGAGTTTGAATCCCAAGTCTACTGACGCCAGTGCTTCCGTTCCAAGGCAGGGCAGCAGTTGTTATACCCATTATACAGGAGAGGAAACTGAGGCTCATTGGGTAATTACCTCGCATTCACGCAGGTCTTTACTTTTTATGATGCTCTTGCTTATACATTATCTCACTTAATTCTCACAAGAATCTGGCGAGGTAGGTATTAACCCCACTGGACAGTTGAGGAAACTGAGGCTTATACCGAAAGTGACTCACCAAGGCTGTACTTCCTGGAGCCCAGTTTCTCCTGATGCTCAGCCTCCTGTCCTCTGCACCCTCTCCAGGCCAGCGCACCCCCTCCCCAGATGCCAGTAGCAAAGGAGGGTGGAGCAGGCAGTGTGGGCCATCCAGAGGCCTGACCAGGGCTGTCATGCGTGCTCCGGCCTCCCCGTGGCGGGAGGTCACAGGATCAGAGGGTCCTCTTGTCCCTCCCTCTAGCTTATTACCCCAAGTTATTTTTCTGCAGAGCTCCCCTCACTGACTGACCTTTCATCTTCTCCCTCCGTGGAACTTAAGCTCCCTCACAGGTGAGACTTGACCTGCTGCATTCACGGATGTTTCCCCAGTGGCTAGGACAGTGCTCAGCACTCGTAAGTGCTCCAGGCTTCAAGTCTGGTCCTCGTCTCCCCCCACCTCCTCCAGGAGGCCACTCTTGGCTACTTGAATCCTTTCCATCTTTCCTGTTCTTGGCTTCAGTTTTGGGTAAATGGGTACCCGCACTCCTGGCTCATTGAGCATTCTAGGTTTGGGCCGGCCTCTTCGTAACTCCCTCAGAGTCTCTGTTCCAGCAGTTGCCCCCAACCCCGGCCTACTTTCCTCCTCTTCGCCACCCAGCTCTTGTCTTCTTGGCCCTGCTGAGGCCTCACCGCCTCCTTGGAGCCTCCCCTGCCACTACCCCCGCTCTGCTCCCCCTGCTCCTCACACGCAGGGTCATGGCCACACACATGTTGAAAAGCTGTGTTTGCTCCTCAGTTCCCCTTCCCACTCTGGTCAGTGGTGGAAGCCCTGACAAGTGCTGATCTCCTAACCGGCGCAGTCACCTAGCAATTCCGGGTGTACCTTACATGCATTGTTGTTTTCATTTAATTTTCCCCAGTCACCCTGTGAGGTGGGATTATCATCCTCACTTTACAGATGAGAAGCTAAAACTGAGATATGCTAAGTGACTTGCCCAAGGTCACAGAGCCATACAGGGGCAAGGCTGGCCCAGGACCCTTTCTCATACTGCGGGGACTGGAGCTCAGACCCTGCCCGCTCAGGAGGGTGTGAGAGGGAGCCCAGGAAACCCTGGTTTCACCAGTCCTGGGTACAGCCTCCCTGGGCCCTCTGCTATTGGGCGGGGAGGTGTTACACACCCATCCATACCCCCAGCCCTGGCCTGGGCCCTGGGACTGAGGGTGTTTAGCCCCGAGGGGAGCTTTGGCTGAGATCTTGCAGAAGCTTCTCGACTTGTGGGAGCACAGGGGTGGGGGTTCACGTTCCTTTAACAGCCAGTCTACAGGAGACTGTCCCCACGAGACTTGGGACATGGTTTGGGGCAGAGCAGGCAGCTCTCCCTTCACCAGGAGTGTGTTCCTGAAGTCTGGGTGTAGACTGGCTTGTGTAGTGGGGACCAGCCCTCAATAGCTTGGCATCATGGAAATGGTGATGGACTCAGAGCCCAAACACCTGCCTTGAGACCTGGCTCCCCTTCCCTGCCCTCAAGCAAGTGGTTTAACCTCTTTTGGCCTCACCTTGCCTCGGTTTCCACCTCTGTGAAACGGGGTTGCCCATCCCTGCTGTGTCTATCTTCCCGGGGAGTGCAGAGGGACAGTGAACCCTCATACAGATGTTGGGGAGGGGAGGGGAGGGGATTCCTCTCTGGGGGTAAGAGTACTGCTCTGGGCCTCTCTGGCAGCTCCACCCTACCCTGCCCTCCCAAATCTAGGAGCACATGAGGTGTGTAAAATAAATGGTGGAATCGTTGGTGCCCTGGAATAGCTATTTGAATTGGCTATTAGGAACTTTTCTTCATAGAACAAGTCAAGTTACTCTATGACCTATCTCGTCTCCCTCCAGGAGTTAGGGACTCATGCTCAAGGAGGGCAAGAGAGGCCCACTCCCCGCTGCCTACCTTGCCTCCAGGGTCCTCAGGAATGAGGCTGGGGGCTTTCCTGTCAGGCAGCTGAGTCTAACTTGGGCATCCAGGCCTTAAGCTGCCTCTGGGGCTGATGGGTTTGTTCATTCATGCAGTAAACCTCTGTGAGCTCCTTCTCTCACAGATCTGGCCTGGCTCTGGCCACATGGATGAATCAGGTACCAACCCTGGCACCCAGGAGATGCTGGCAGAGGAGGAGGGCCAAGTAAATAGACACTGGCTGCAGTGGGGCTGGTGCGGAGAGGGTGTGCAGAGAATGTAGCATGCCCTTGGAGGCGGGGAAAGGGTGGTGAGGGAGCAGACTGGAGCAAAGACTTGGCCAGGTGCTGAGGCTCCCTGCCGGCCCCACCCGGGACTTGAGGACAGTCAGGCTGGGTATGATGGCAGTGGCAGTGGTGCCATCTGATTGCAGCATTGGCATCCAAACCAGCTTCTGCTGGACCCCTCCCAGCCATAGCCAGGGCAGAGGAGATGCTCACAACTGAGGGGTGAGGGCGGGCAATGACCTGGGGGTGCCTAGCTGCATCCTCCCTTTCCATCTGCCAGGCAGCCGTACCAGGGCTGTTGCAAGGTGGTGGGCCCCTACGTGGTGTCCTCGGGAGGGTGGACACCAGAGTCTGAGCAGTCAAAGAGCTCATAGAATTCATCCTCCTCACCCCCATTATAGATGGGGAAACCAGAGCCCAGAGAGGTGAAGTGACTTGGCCAGGATAACACAGGAGTCAGTGGTACAACTGGGACTGGAAGCCCAAAGCCTGCTGCCACTTAACTCACTTCACAGGATGCCTGCTCCTGGTCTGCCCCTGTGGAGGAGAACAGGCCATTCATTTTCTCATGTCCTCTCCCAACCTTCCCCTGCTTTTCTGTAGAGAGAAGAGAGAAGAAAGTTCGGAGGACCTACAGCATAGGGGTTAAACAGCAGCCCTGGAAGTTAGGCCTGAATTGAGTCCAACTCAGCCACCCTCTAGCTGAGTGACCTTGGCCATGTCACTTCCCCGGGCCTTTATCACCATGAACATGAAAGTGATGATGCCAGACTCACAGGGCTGATGAGGAGCCAGGGTGCCTGTGGAATGCTCTGGAGGCCCCACAGCTGCCTGGGCCATGTGGGTTGCCTACCTGTCGCCCAGCCCTGCAGAGAGACAGCTGGGAGTGGGGGGCTGAGGGACAGCCAGAGCAGAGACCTGCTATTCCTCTCACTCAGCATACCTTTCTGAGTGTTGGCTCTGGGCCGGACCCTGACAGACCACCGGGAACCCAGACGTGGATCAGACCCAGGCCCTTGGGCAGCTCCCATGGTGACGGGAGAGGGGACTGGTAATCAGCAGGTGGTACAGGGTGAGGGGCTGTGGGAGCCCTGTGGGAAGCCTCCATTCCTCCCTTATTTCTCTGCTCTGCTGGCCTCTGCTGGCTTCACCAACTGACAGGTTCTCTCCTGGTGGGTGGGGGGAGTGTAAGATGGCACCTGCTGCTTACACGCTTGCATGGGACTTAGGGTTGGTGATTCCAGAGAAGGAAAGACGACCACTCTCCAAGGTCTTGCCCTGTCTGGGTTTTGAAAGATGAGCTGCCTTATCTCATTGTCAGGGGGTCATCAGGTAGGCAAGGCAAGGAGCGGCTTTGTAGGCAGATGTTTCTTAGACTAGATATTAGGTGCCCAGGAGGCTTCTGCTGGGCCTGGGGTTCAGCATCATGGATAGGCCAGCTCCCAGGGCTGGGCTCTGTGCTCAGCCAGGTCGGGGTGGTGTGAAGGGAGAGTGGGCCCGAGTGGGCCCAGGCCTCAGGGACGCACAGTGGCAGCTCCCTCCCAGCTGCCCGCCCGCCCACAGGAACACCCAGCCCTCATCAGTGGACTTTGTGTTTCCCACTTGGTTGCAGAAGGGGTTGTGGGCGGGAG
This sequence comes from Camelus dromedarius, assembly GCF_036321535.1. Lineage (NCBI taxonomy): Eukaryota > Metazoa > Chordata > Mammalia > Artiodactyla > Camelidae > Camelus > Camelus dromedarius. The sequence continues at coordinate 49,768,662 of NC_087447.1, forward strand.
TTGGGATGAGGCAGGTGAGGACAGGCAGGGGAGTGCGGGAAAGCCTGGCTCTGGCCTACCTGCCCACCTGACCTGCCACTGTGTTGCTTGTACGAAGCCCTCCTTCTGCCTGGTTAATAGGGAGATGGTTGAACAAGATGGTCTGCAGTTCCTGCCACCTTGACTGTATGTAACTGTGAGAGATCTGTAATAAGCTTAGCACACAGGTTTGGATTAGGAAACAGGGAAGAAGTTTTAGGTCTTTTCAGTTGTTCTGATGGGGAATATGTCACCAATGTGGAATTACTGTGTGCACCCTGTCCCCCGCAAAGTGGAGAACGACATGTAGTGAGTGTGACTGGTTGGTTGGCCCTGACCCAAAGCCAGGGGCTGGACAGCGAGCCCTTTCCTCAAGCATTCTTCGGGGCCTGTTTGCAGTAGGAAGTGATCAAGTCATGCCCTCCCCTCCATTGCCTTTCTTCCCTGCCCCGTGGAAGGTGGAGGCCCCCAGCTCCTCCCTGTACACCCCCCACTCCAAACTTGCCCTACCTGACACTTTGGACTGAGTGTGTTCGTAAAATGCAGACTTCGATTCAGTAGCTCCTGGCTGGGGCTCCAGGCCGTGCATTCATAAGCAGCTCCCAGACCTGACTTTGAGCAGGAAGGTGCCGGAGTATATTCTGTCTTCTCTCGAGCCAGGGCACCCAGCCTGCCCCAGACCCGGTGCGGGGACCCGCCTGCCACGGTCCTTTCTTCCCTCCCTCCTGCACAGCTCCGGAGGCAGAGCCAGGGGATAACTTGGCGGGCCGACCCTTAGATTCGGGGTTCAGGCCTTGGCCTCACTTCCCTCCCCACTGTACTCACCCAGTGCACTCTCCCTGCTGCTGAGCACGGGCCACCCTTGGACCTGCTGTGTCCTGTGGGCAGAGGCCTTTGCATTCGGCACTTGCTGTGCCCTAAGCAGAGGGCAGGAATCCTGGGTTCCAGCTCTGGCTGTATCACCTCCTGCTTGGGCAACCAGTGCTCCTCTCCTCAGCTTCCCCAGTGGTTCTGTTGGGCTACACTAGATGACCCCAGAGGGCCCTCAGTCTCCAGGGTGGGATGTTGGGAAAGTGTGGAGGTGGAAAGGGCTATGATGGTAGGATATTCGCATAGAGGGCAAACGAGCAGTTTGGCCCAACCTCTGGAGTGCCTCTGTGGCCCAGCCTCTTCCTTCGCTTTTGTGAGTTCACATCCTGCCACTTCCACTCCAGTTATGCCTGTGGTGTGTCAGATGCTACTGAGCACCCAGTATGTGCTGTGCCCTGGGGATGTGGCAGTGCGCCTGGGAGGTCTCACCTGGGGTCACATGGTGAGTGGAATCAAGGTTTGTACTGGGATCTGACTCTTCTGCAGTACTAAGCCCCTTCCCTCTGCTCCATTAGACCAGGCGAGGGCGACAGGACTGCTGTGTCTCCCTTGAGGCCTGGCATTATCCACATGCCTCCTGAAAGTTAAAGGAATTGTCAGCTTTCAGCAGATGAAGGTTGTGTCCCTTTCTAAACTCTGCTGTGACCTTGCCGCTCTGCAGAGTTTGAAGAAATAAAAAGGCTTGAGTGTAAGCCCTTAAACCCCTCTCCTTCCTACTTCCGCAGTAGGTCGGGGTGAAAGGTCAGAAGGCCCTCAAGGACCAGATTGTGACTCAGTGAGGAGCCTTGCAGAGTGGGTGGTGTGAAGGGATGTTTGACCAGCACACAGCTGGCACTTGGTAAAGCTGTGTTGAGTGAAGGGCACGTAGTTGGAGCTCAGTAGCTGTTGGGCTGGAAGGGGCACACTCCCTCAGTCCAGCTGCCAGAAAACTGGGGTCTGGATCAGGAATGTGGCCCATGCTCTTCCCCAGTGCTGCCTCTCCTGCAGCCACCAGGCTTTCTGGTCCCTCCACCCTTCAGCCATGGGAGTCAGGGCATCATCCTGGGGACACAGCCACAGAGCCAATTAAGTGGGCACATCTTGTCCTAACTTATAGGCTCGGCACTTGCTTGGTAGCAAATGTAATTGCAGCCGTCAGTGTCCCAGGCTGCCCGAAGCTCCCTGACCACTGAGTCCTTTGGGGAAGCAATGATTCCTGGCTGGTTCCTCTCTGGGCCCCAGCTTTGGGCACTGAGATGAAGCTGAAGGTGTGAGTCCTCTGAAGGTGGTAGTCCTCTGAAGGTGGTAGTGGTGGTGCTGGGGGTAGGGACAAGAGGGCTCAGCTGCCTAGGAAAGGATATCAGTCCTGGAGGTAAAGGGGTGGGGGTGGGCCAGGGATTGGGGGTGCCCAAAGTACACTTGGAGGGGAAAAAAACATTGCAAATTGGATGTTGAACCTCTGTCCTTGGCCTCACAGACACAGATAGCAAAAGTTAAATATTTGTACTAGATCCAGTTAAAGGATAAAGAGAGGAATCTGATTGGGGTGGAGGGGAGTGGAAAGAACTGGCAACTGTGGCGAGCCTCCCCCCACCTCTTTGGATACCCTATATGGTCTCCAAAATTACTCTTTGAGAGGGACGTCATTCCTGTTGGGTATAAACATAGCAACTGGGGCACAGGGAAGCAAAGCATGTGAACAGCCCAGAATTACAAAGCTCTTGTGAGGTAGGGCTGGGATGTGAGCCCGGGTCTGCCTGATTTTGTGGACCATGCTCCTCTCACATCTAGGAAGGTACCTCTGGGAGGTGGGTTGGTGTTGGGGACTCTGAAGCTGGAGGGAAGATGGCAACAGGCTGATAGCTCCCCTCTGTCACAGGCACTGGCTCCAGCATCCTCTCCGCCCTCCAGGACCTCTTCTCCATCACTTGGCTCAATAGGTCCCAAGTTGAAAAGCAGCTACAGGTCATCTCGGTGCTACAATGGGTCCTGTCTTTCCTCGTGCTGGGTAAGCTGGGGCTTAGAGGGCGAGGGCAGGCAGGGGCCACCTCCCCAACAGAGGTGGGAGCAGAATCTCTGCTCTGCAGGGGTGAGGGATAAACACATCCTCCCACTTACCATCTTTTGGGTCCCCGATCAAGTGCTCTACCCCACGCATGCATGAGATTCAGTGGGAGGTGATGGTATGGTTCCAGTTTTACGGATAGAAAGCCCAAGTCTCAGAGAAGGTAAGTAACTTGTCCAAATTCACACAGATTTGAATCCAGGTCCATAGGACCCCCAAAGCCTGTGCTTTTCCCTCGTGCCACCCTGAAACATTTTCCAGCAGATGGTATGGTCCTGGGATTGAGTTCCGACTACCACGGAGAAGCTTGACCACTTAACACAGGTTCCTTGGATTTCTGAAAGTTACTTTCCTTGTTTCAGATAGAGAAAATGCTCCCTACTTCACATGGCTTTTGTGGGGATTGGAGATCAGGAATAAGAGCACACAGCCCAGGGCCAGGTCATGGTGGGCCCCCAGGATAGAGGAGCTGCTGCTGGGAAGGCCTTCAGAGCCCCCTCCCAGGCCTCACCCACCTTCTGCTTGACACGGTCCCCAGCTGCTTCACATGGCCTGTTCAGTGCTTCTCCCATCTCTCTCTCAGCACCTCCCACGTCACTGCAGGTCCAGGTTGGTGCCCCAACTCCCTGGGTGGCCATCCAGCCAGGGTCAGGTCACCGTGGGCTGTCTGGGAGGAGGAAAGGCCCCTTGCCTGGGACAGCCCTGCTCTCCCAGGAGCCTCTCCTCTCTCCCAGGCCCACGTCCTCAGCATAAGTGGCTTCCCCAGCACGTCAGGGCAGATAAACCTGCTGCAGAGCATCCCACAGGACATTCCAGGGCCTGTGGGTGCATCCCTCTGGGCATCCCCCTCTTCAGGATGGTCCAGGCTGATGGGGATTGCCAGAAGCTATTGTGTCAGCCCTGAGCCTTGTCCTCCCAGAAGGCACACAGTTTCCAGGGTGGCAGCTGCCCCCCTTCCCTTGGCAGGGTAGAGAGCAAGGATGGGGTGCTATTTATCGAGCCCTCTCAGTGAACCAGGCACTCGATGTGTCTTTCCTTGATTTCTCACTTCACGGGTGAGGAGGTGGAGACTCGCGAGGCTCTGTGACTCTCTGAGACAGTGAAGATCATTAAGGGGCAGAGTTAAGAATTACATGGAAGCCCAGAGCACTCACCAGGGAGCCCAGCTGACTAGGGAGCGCAGAATAGTGGTCCTGGTCTGAAATAGCCAGTCTTCCCCTTGTGGCCCAAGAGTGGGTTTTAGGGTTGGGGGAGTCCATGAACTTCTAAAATTAGATGCAAAATTATATGTGAAAGTATATGCACATTTTTCTGGGGTGAGGGGCAATTGCTGTCCTCTTATTTTTACAGAAACACGTGGCCTCAACAGGATAAAGAAACCCTGCTCTGAGGAACAGAGTGAACTAAACTAACTTCCTCAACTCAAACCCCCAACTTGGCTTTTTTTTTTTTTTAGAGTCCTGGACTAGAGAGCACAATGTAACCCCTCCATTTTCAGAGGAAGCAGGGGCCCAGTGAAGGTCAGAATCACATGAGAAAGAAGTAATAGGACCAGAACAAGACCCCATGGACTCCAGCCTCCAGGCCCCGGCCTAGTCTGCTGCGCCAGCTCCCTTAGTCCCTGCTTGCACCTGGAAGCCACCCCTACCCGCCACACTGTCTTAGTGGGTCCAAGCTTGGCTGAGGGGGAGCTGAGCGGCTGGCTGGTAGAACCCCACCCCATGCAGCAAGCAGAAGGGGCTGGCCCCGAGCTGTGGGTTAACAATTGATCAAGCCCAGCCACAGCCCAGAAACTGGCCCAGCATCTTCCCAACACCCTTGTGTAGGTGGGAGCCAAGCCTAGTTGGACAGGCAGGTCTGCTGAGCTGCTGCTAATTATTGTCCCGAGCAGCCCCAGCCACTCCCTCCCACTTTTCCCCAACCAGATTTACTGGCAAGGGCTTACCTGGTGTTGCAAAGGCCGCTGTGGCCCCATCAGCATCCCTATGAAACAGAGTGACTCACCACCATTTTTGTGCATGGATCCCCCTGGCATCCTGGTAAAGGCTATAAACCTTTCTCAGTGGTTTTAAATGTGTAATACATCAAAGGAAATCAATGATATTAAAATATAAATATGCACGGATTAAGAAATCAAATTAGACATAGATTGACACGTGTGCTTTTTAAAATTATTACATTAAATAAAAAGATCCAGCAGCAGAAATAGTCATTACCAGAATTCGTAAGTGGTGGAGAAAATGATTTTTCAAGATATATGGAAACACCTTTGTTTTCTATTGTTGTCACCGTCAACAGGTACCACTAGGACTACTGCGATCTGGTACGTTCCTAAACAAAGGAAGCAGTATATATTCATAAGAGATGGGTGAAGATGAGGATACCATTTTTTCCCCATTCAAGTCCATGGATTTCTAGTTTGGACACTTATCGTTGTGTTAAGTCCTCTTCATCCATCATCTCATGTAATCTTCTTGACGCCCTGTTGGAAATTGAGGCTCATGGATGGGCCATGTGTGTGGCCAGCGAGCAGCAGGGCCCCAGCTTCAGGAAGAGCACCTCCAGGCTCTTCACAGCCCCAATGCTGCCTCCTTGCCACTGAGCAGCCACAGGTGGCTGTGGGCTGGTGGGCCTCGGGGAGCAGAGTTTTGAATCACAAGCTGGACCCTGATGTGTGGGGAGGGGTGATTGTGAAGGTGGTCCTGAGCCTTCCACATGTGGAGACACAAGCTGTTGGCATCTCATGGCCCCATTGGAGTTGGTTCCTGCTGCAGCCCCCCAACCTCTGAGGAGGGAGCAGGGAGCAGGGAGCACATTGTTTAGAGGCCCGGGATTAGACTCTGAGAAAGGAAGGTTGTTTGGTGGGTTTAGTTCATTTTTTGCTCAATAAACCTTTGCTGTATTGGTTGCCAGGGCTGGAGAAGTTCATCTGACCTGGTTCCAGCTCCCAGGGAGCTCAGGGGCTGAAAGACTATCTGATGGAAGGAGTCTGAAGGGGGAGACAGAAAGCAAGACAGATGCTGGGGGCTGTGGACATACAGGGGCTGGAGGAGTGAGCCCGCCAGCTGAGGGGGACTAGAATGCAGTCTCTGAATCCTCAGTCAGTTCTCTTTTCTTCCTTCCAGACTGCATTAGCACCAGAGTGAGGACAGTCAGTAGGGATTCCCACCTTCCTGGAGAGCCCAGATATCTAGGCAGTGGGTCCTGGGGCTCAGCCTCCTCTGGTCTCTCTACCCATCAGCAGAGTAAGGGGTTTGATAGCAGTTAGGTACCCAGCCTACTCAGACCCTAGCCTGAACCTCAGGGCCCCACCTAGGCCCACCTGGAGCATCCATCTAACCTCTGAAGGCACTTAGATACCTGTGGGGTCTAGGGGACTAGAGTGACCTTTATTTGAGGCCTAAAAACAGGGACCAGAGGCAGACTGTTCAACAATATGAGTGACTTTGTAAATTCACCAAGCTGCCTCAAGTACTTCACAGTTTGCCTTTAACAAAGTTTTGTGGGTTGCAAATCTGCCCTAGAGACTCATTTTCCCTATCTGTGACGTCCCACTCCTAAGTGTGAAAACTGGACACCTGGCCACTCTGTGTCACTGCCCCTCCCAAGAGAGTTGTACCACTTTTAGCTGCCTTAGAGGGAGGCTGGCTCAGAAGCCTAGAACAGGACTGGATTGTGAATGACAAGGGACTGCATTTTCCTGCCTTTTGACTCATGGGGAGTCTGTGTCTGGCTCTCCCCTCTCCCTCGGGAAACCAGAAGAGGCTGAGCACAGTGGGGAGAAGAGAGCGTGGAATCCAGAGCCAGGCAGCCCCAGAGCACCATGACCAGTGCAGCGCCCAGCAGAGGGTGGGCCTGCAACACGGGCTGACTTCTCTCGTGGGCTATGGGGGGGGATGCTGGACTGAGGCCATGCTTCTACCAAGCATGAGGACCTGTTGCCCCAGTGCTGTGCTGGGTGACAGGAAGCAAAGAAGATGTGGCCTCCTAGGTGGAGAATTCAGAGGTGAGAGATCCCTGTGGGAGGATGATATACTGGAGAACAGTTCTTGAAGAGATGAGGTCTGAGCTAGGCCTGAAGGTTGGGTAAAAGTTGGAAAGATAGAAACCCTGATGAGGGCTTCTGTGCCAGTTTATTCAGCCTCATGGCCAGCAGGCCCAGAATGAAGGGACCACTGGAAGCTGGCCCCAGAGGGTCTTCTAGATGTCTTACTGGGGGGTTGAGAGAGGAGCTGCCTGGCGCTCCTCCTGGGGCAGGAATCCCACTCTCTCAGATCCCTCTAGGGGCAGTCTGGGGGTTGTAATTTTTGGTCAGCTTCTAAAATCTAAAATTATGGGCTTAATGATCAGACTTTAGTTTGAGTCCTGGCTCTGCCTATTGGATGACCTTAAGCAAGTTACCACCTCCTAGAGCCTCAGTGTTCTCATCTCTGAAATGGGATAAACGCCACCATGCCTCTCACTTGAGCCAGTGACTCAGCCCAAGTCTTGAGAGGCAGAGGCCCTTGGTAGGTCCCTCCCCTTGTCCACAGTAACTATGCTGGGCACTAGGGTGGGGAGAATGTGCAAGGAGGGGGCAGAAAGGACGGCTCTAAGGACAGCTTCACAAGCAGCTGATGTCCACATTCTCCGGCATTGCTGTCCAGACATGGAGCCCACGTGCCTCTCGATGCCAGGACAGCCTGTCAGAGTCTAGGAAATGAGGCTTGTGTCCCTGTGAGCCTCCTGTGCCTGCAGGCTCCCTCTGCCCGTGTCCCCAGCTGTGCCTAGCTCAGTGCCACAGTAAACACTCACTCGGTTGCTCGGTGAGCCTTTGTTCGGGGTGGGAGACTGAAGCCCACCTGGGGAGGACAGGCCTGACCTGGGACCATCTGCCTCCCCACCAGGAGTGACCTGCAGCATCCTCCTCGTGTACACATTCTGCACTGATTGCTGGCTCATCTCCGTGCTGTACTTCACCTGGTTGGTGTTTGACTGGAACACGCCCAAGAAAGGTCAGAGCATGGGTTACCTTGCCCCCAGCCCCTCACCCTCGTGTCACTCCCTCCTGTACCGGCTGAAGTTCCTCATTGTGGGTGCTGCCCCTTTTAAATTAGCACATACTATGTGAAAAGCACTGGGCTAAGCCAGGGTGTAGTTTTGGATGAAGGGGTTATAGTGCCTCAAAAGTCACCATCCTGGTCCTCGCTGGAGCTCCCACTCAATCCAGGGTTTGCATAACATGAGGGAATGAACGTTGAAAGGGGCCCAGGAGGAAGAGGGGAGGATGCCGCATAGGGTGGTGGTCACCTAATTCAGGAGTTCACACTGACTCTGCCCAGACGTCACCCTCCCCCACTCCTACTCCTTCCCAACACTGTGTTTTGTACCTTGGAAGGTGGCAGGAGGTCACAGTGGGTCCGAAACTGGGCTGTGTGGTGCTACTTTCGAGACTACTTTCCCATCCAGGTAAAGATTTGTGGGTGTTATCTTGGGAAGGTGGGAATGGATGGGAAATCTGAATTCAAGCCTTAACGACAATTCAAGCCATTCACAGTGACTACGTGTGCTGTGTTGAACCATGTGACATCTCCCATTATGAGCATCTGTTGGTAATTTACCCCACTTTATGCAAGATTTAAGGCAATTTAGGCTACATATAATGCTATACCAGGTAAAAAGAAAAATCAAGACCTAGGGGGTAAATATTAGTGTTTTATTCTTAAGGGTCACAAAATTGCAGTGATTGCGCTTCATGATCATCTCTGAACTTCCTGGCAGCCAAGGCAAAAAGGGAAATATGATAGTCATTTGTTCTCATTTTGGGAAGGGAAGAAGCTTGCTAGCTTCTTAGGGAAACAAGACGTGTTCTAGCATTTGGAACTACAAGATGTTTCAGACACAGATCCTGAGTGATGTAAGGAGCAGGTATAATAGCAGATATTATGATCAGTGCTTGTCTGTTTTCAGTGAATATTAAAGGCATTACTTAAAATGGAGGTGATTTATCAAGAGCAGTACTAATGTAGTCCAAGTTCATCTGGCCAGAACCAAGGATAACAATAGATGTGAGGGGTTTTCTTTTCTTCTGAAGCTCTTATAGAAATACTGCTTCTCTCAGCCAGTCGTGGGTGGGTCGCTGGGGTCATGGCCCTGGGGATTAGGGCCCAGAAAATTTGGTGAGCAGTGACTGAAGAGTGAGACCCTAATTGCTGAAGGGCTTGGGGAAGGCTTCTGGAAGCACTGCTCCTAGAACTCTGTCCGGAAGATAAGTAGCACTAAAGGGGTGGGGAAAACAAGGAGAGCCTAGGCAGCTGAGTTTGAGAAGCCTGGAGGGTGGAAGATGGTTAGGAGGTGGAGGAGAGAGGGAGGATCTCCATTTATTGGGAGCCTTCTGGGAGTCAGCACCTTTCCCCAAGGAGTCTCCTTTAACCCTCCCAGCATCCTGTAAGATGGGTATTCATTTGTCCCATTTTTATAGAAGAGGAAACTGAAGGTCAGAGAGTAACATAGCTGAATGAGACTAATAGGGGATTGAGTCAAGATTCCAGTTGCTGTCTGGCCTCAAAGCCTGGGCTCCTCTCAGCATAGCATGCTGCCTCCCCATGTGGCAGAGCTGTGGGAAATAAGCTTGGACCGATTCTCAGGCTTCCATCAGGCTTGGAGGACAGAGGCAGGAAGAGCCCAGTCTGACTCCGGGTGAGGCTGGGTCAGTTTAGACCAAGTTGATCCCTGGGTTTCCTTCCTCCTGCATCATTGGCTGCTCTGGGACCCCCACACTGGTCTTAGCACCTATCTTTTCTGGGGTCAACCTCAAGGGCCTGACAAGATGAAGGGTGGCCTGGACTGGCTTTCCATCTCATCTCTGCTGGGCCCCCTGCCTGTGGTCTGCAAGCTAGGTTGGCAAGGCAGAGGCATCTGGGCCCTGGTGCCTGTGGGCGACGCTGGTGGATTGTGGATAATTCTGGCAGAATCCTGAAGGTTTTTCCTGCAGGGGAAAGACCTGTCTGGCCAGCTCACTCAGCAACCCAGCCCCGGCACACCCTAGCTGCTAAGGTAACCCAGCAGAAATCATTGGGGTCTGAAGAGCAGAGGCAGTGTGTGTGAGTTTGAAAGTGTGCATGATGCAGGGTGGTGTATGATTGCTGTTGTGAGTCACTGACTGAGACATCCTGGCATGCTGCCTGGAGGAGGTGGCTGGGTAACCCTACATTTCTCTGCTGCACTCGGTATTGTGGGGGCGGCTCCAGGGCCAGCTCCCTCTGCCCACGCCAGCCTGAGCCCAGTTTTCCCAGGACCTTTGGGGAAAACCCCGTCTCTTTGGCTGCAAGGAATCCAAGGCTGTTGTTTGTGGGAGGACATTGCATCATAGGATCCAACCCTCTCATCTTGGAGGTGCGGAAATGGCATCCCAAAGAGGGGCAAGGACTGGTCCGGGTTGCGTAGTGACTCCACGCCAGTGCTAGGACTAGAATCCAGGCCCCAGATTCTTTCCCACTGAATGCCTACTGTCTGTTTCTCTGCGAGAGATTCAATCCTGGATTTCCACCCCCAGACTTCGCCTGTCTCCCCCTCTCTGCTTTACTGTTGGAGACCTGGGTTCAGATCCTGCTCTGTCACTCTATTCACTGTTGCTCCCCATGTAGTGCTGGACTCTCTGCTGGGCGTGGGGTCCCAGAAGAGTCTGCCCAGGTCCCCACCCTTGGGTGGGCTCACTGTCTAATGGATCCTGCTAGACTCGTCTTTTTTCCCCCAGTACTGTGGGCACACACTTTCTCAAGCTCACTGAGCCTCATTACTTCACGTGTAAAGTGGAGCTCTTCATATGATAAAAAGTGGGAAATGATGGTTGCGTGTGAGGGCTGATGGACTCTGTTCTCTCTGCTGGGGCGCTTACACGACCTGCCCCTCAGGAAGCCTCTCGAGGCTGACAGCTTCCTCCTCCCAGAACAGGATGACCTGACGACCAGCGGTTGGAGCCAGGACAGGCAGGTGCCCTTCTCCACTGATCTCTGTCCTTCCCAGAGAACCAAAACAAAACCCAGTGCCTCTTATCTCACCTCTGTTCCAAGAATTCAGCTGGGAGTTGGAGCCACAGGACACATGTGAGCTGGCTCCTGGGCACCAGGCCCAAAACCAAGCCGGGCCTGAGGCAGGCCAGGCATTATGCCTCAACCTGGGCTCTGCTCTTGCCTGCTGGCGGCCTTGGCCAAGCCCCTGCCCCTCGGGGCCTCAGGCTCCTCTTCTGTGCAGGGAGGGTTTGGCCTTGTGACCTGACGTCAGGGCTGATGTTCTGTGGAGCCCTGTGCGACCCTCCTGCCCCTCCCCCCTTTCCCAGCCTCTTACCAATGGTTGTGGAAGGGTCTCTAGCTGGACCCACCCACCCATACTTCCCCACCCTCCTCCTAGTGAGGCTCTTTGCCACCAGAGCAGCTCAGCTGGCCCAGAGAGCATCCCCCCTCCCAGCAGAGCTGGGGCTCCTGTGTTCGCAGCAGCGACCAGGACCACCGGCTGCCTGGAAGAGGAGTGGGCAGTGCCCGGGTCACCTCTCCCTGAGGGACAGGCAGTGTCGTGGGAGAGACTCGGAAAGCCTCTCTGAGCTTAGAATCATCTATCTGTCCCTCTGCCTCATTTCACAGATGGACCAGCTGAGGCAGAGAGGAAGGACTGTCCCAAGGCTGCAAAGCAAGTCAGTGGCAGGGCTGGTACAGAAACCAAGACTGTCTGCTTCAGGGCCCGTGTTCTCACTCCGTTCCTCTGCCACCAGCGTGCCCCACTGTGTAAGCTTAGTCAAGTCTCTTCTCTTCTCTGGCTCTGAGTTTCCTCCTCTGTATGGTGCCAGGCTCTCTGAGCACCTTGCCTACCCTGGGAGGCAGGGAGTGAGGAGTGACTTGCTAGCAATGTGTCCTAGGCTCATGTCAGCCAGCTGGCCAGGCCCAGGCAGCCCCTTGGGCTGAGACTTTGCCATGGGGAACAGTCAGGGGACTGGAGAGCGGGTGTGTCAACAGAGCCTTCATCAGCATGTCCTTCCTCCTCCCTCCAGAAATGGACACTCTGTCCCCCCGGGGAGAGGGGAGTGTGGCAAGAAGACTCATCAAAGCTGTATCAGATGCCTGTACTTTTCTGGGTGTACTGCATCTGGGGCCTTCAAACTGCCCGTCATTTAACCAAAAGTCCTACAGGATAGAGGCTTGGGGGAGGAGGGAAATGATTTAAAGAGCCAGCCAGGGTCCCACCAGGTGGCATGTCTACATCCCAGGCCCAGGGAAAAGCACAGCTGGCGGGCCTAGTCTCGAGGTTGGGGGTGACTTGATGTGATCTCCAGGGAAGCAGCAGCTCCTTTCTCTAGGCCTCAGTCTTCACCTTGTAATCAAAGGAATGGCCCAGATCTGGCTCTTCCAGCCCATCCTGTGTTCAGGGCTCTCAGCCCCAGCTGTCAGCTCATGAACAACCTTCCAATGTGGTACAGGCTGCCTCTGCTCTTCCCTCAACATCCTCCTCCTCCATGGAAACTGGCCCAAGATGCTTTTTCGTTCTGGCTTTTTTAAAAACAATAATTCATTTGTTTGTTTGTTTGCTGGGGGGGAGGTTTAAGTAGGTTTATGTATTTTTTTTTTTTTAATGGAGGTCAGGGGATTGAACCCAGGACTGTGTGTGTGCTAAGCACACACTCTACCATTAAGCTATACCTCCCCCGCCCCCCCCCCCCCCACCATTCTGGCTTTACTGAGCTCAGATCTGCTCTCTGAGGCAAAACCCCAGCACAACCACCTTGCAAAGCTCATGTAAAGCTGGGCTCCCTTTAGACCCCCTTGTGCCCACCCCCACCAGCCCTGGATTCAGCTGCCACTGTTAGCATTTACGTGGCGGCCAGCTAAGGATTGGTTGGGGTTTTGAGCTGCTTTAATCTGCTCGCCAAAGGGAGAAAGAGTACAAATGTCCCAAGCAACAGGGTGACACTCAGGGGGTCTTGCTCACACTCAGACACACTGGCCGTGACAGAGCCAGGGGTGGTGCCAACCACCCACGCTCCCACCCACTTCTGTCCTCTGTCACCCGAAGACTCAGGTGTCAGTTTCCTGACCTCTCACACCGCCTCCCCCGAAACTGAGCATGAGCTCCTGCCCTCAGCCAGGACGTTCCCAAAGCTGGAGGCATAGAAAACCCAGGCTCCTGACACTCTGCTGGTGGCCAGGGGCTTGGCTCCCAGCTGGCATCGGTGGGGGGACATGGATACTTTGAAGCACAGCAGGTGGGAATGTCATCAGTGCCACCTCTCCAGGGGCAGCGCAGCCCAGCAGACCACAATGGCCATAGACCCAGGCACTGTATTCTAGCAGTTTGTCTCAAGAAAACAGTCAGATGCGAAGATAGAAATCAGGTATTTATGGAAGCATTATTTCCAAAGGAAATTTTGGAAGCTTTTTAAAGGCCCAAATTGATGACAATTCTGTTACATGTTGCACAGCCATGAGACAACACGCTACTGAGGGATTCTGATAAAGGAAAATAGCTATGATATGCTTGGTAGGTAATTATATAAAAATGATATCAACCATATGACCTCAGTTTTGTGGTTTTTAAAAAAGAACGTGAGAGTCAGAAAAAAACTCATGTCAGTGGTTTATCTGGATGGAGGTAGGACTTTCGTGCTTTTGATTTTCTTCCTACTTTTCTGTATTATTTTAATTCTCTGGTTATTCACTATTTTTCTTAACAGAAAAAAGTGATGTTTTCTGAACACGATGCCCATAGCTCTCCATCCCTCTCCTCACCCTCCACCTGCATTGTGTTCCCTATAATGCTGGGTGGGTGCCTCTTGTTGCTCAGGGATAAGGGAAACTTGGCGCCATCTACCCCACCCTTCATGCCACCAGTTCCAGGGCAGGGGGTGTGCCCTGAGAAAGCTAATCATCCTTTAGAGCATCCTAGGACAGCTTTGTTGGTAGCACCGCAGGTCAGCTGCCCCAGCTTTATAGCTGACCTCTCTGCCCCTACTGCGGCCGGTACAAGGGCTGTGTGGCTTGTCCTTGTCCTTCCTGCATTTGAGGCTGAGCTGAGTCTGGCTGCCTGGAAGGAAGTTTCCATTCAGGCCAGCTGCGCTGTCCCTTCTCTGGCCAAAGTAAGGGATTTGGACTTTACCCCGACGGAAACAGGACATCCCTCTTTATCTGAGAGTGAGGGGTTGCATTGGGGTTTTAGAGCAGTCGCTCTGGCTGTGGGAAGCTGGGCCCAGAGGTGGGGAATGCAGTAGGCTGGCAGAGTGCAGTTAGGAGGACCTGGTGTGTTTGGTTGGAGAAACAAGGGGAATGAGGGTGAAAGTTTCCCACCCGCTTCCCAGGAACTCACAGTCCAAATGGTGACTGCGAAGTACCCGGCACTGTGGCACCAGTGATGAGAGTCTGAGGTCAGCGTGGGAGAGTCACTCCAGTCCTTCAGGCCGAGGGTCTCAGGGGGCATGTCACACCTAGTCCCTCCCCTCCCTCTGGTACCCAGTACCCCTCTCCTGGCCAGTTCCTCTGACCCGAGGTCTTCCCTGCAGCTGGTGAAGACACACAACCTGCTGACCACCAGGAACTACATCTTTGGCTACCACCCCCACGGCATCATGGGCCTGGGTGCCTTCTGCAACTTCAGCACGGAGGCCACAGAAGTGAGCAAGAAGTTCCCTGGCATCAGGCCCTACCTGGCCACGCTGGCCGGCAACTTCCGGATTCCAGTGCTAAGGGAGTACCTGATGTCTGGAGGTGAGAATCCGCCTCTGCCCGCCCCTGCCCAAGCCTCTCTGTTGGCCAGGAAGCCAATCCACAGGGCCCCAGTGGCTGGTCCCGTGTGGAGAGATGCAGGCTGCCACAGGCATGGTGGGTCAGGGCTGAGTGGGAGAGATGTTTGTATGATCTTTATTTAGGTTTTTATCCGAGATAACATCTTTCCTAGAAAGCCTTCTCTGACCCCTTTTCTGGGCATCCCCAGCCCCTGTGCTGTGCTCTGCACAACCTGATCGTTGTCCATGACTAGTTATCCGCCCACCTTGATCCCCACCAGCCTGACTCACTGGCATTCCCCAGCACCTGGTACCAGCCAGCCAGAATTAGGACCTCAGGGAATGTTTGCCAAATGGATGGGTTCCCGAAACAACCTTGTGTCACTATCCCCGTTTTACAGATAATTAGTTGAGGCTCAGAGAAAGGCATAGCTTATGCAGGGCCATACTTCTAGATGGCTGGGTTAGGTCTGGGGCCCAAGACCAGGGCTCCTTCTGTCTATACTGTGTGCAGGGGATGGGGAGTACATCCATGGGCAGCCCTGACTGTGTGTCCCCCCTTCACTCCCCAGGCATCTGCCCCGTGAACCGGGACACCATAGATTACTTGCTTTCAAAGAATGGGAGTGGCAATGCCATCATCATTGTGGTGGGGGGTGCAGCTGAGTCCCTGAGCTCCATGCCCGGCAAGAATGCTGTCACCCTGCGCAACCGCAAGGGCTTTGTGAAACTGGCCCTGCGCCACGGGTGAGTGCTTCCCTGCACACACGCATGCACACGTACACACCCCTCCACAGCTCTGCTCCATCTGGAGCAGCAGCTTCTTGGCTCCTGGGGGCAGGACCCAAACCCCAGAAAAGCATAGAAGGGAGTTCACCATCCTGTCTGGGAGGGGAGGTTTGAGCCCAGAGGTTCAGGCCAAGTTTACCCAAATGCATGCTGGGTGGCTGGGTGGGCAGAGATGCAGCCTGTGTCTCCTGGGTCCTCACAGGTGGGCTGAGAGGTCAGGCCCAGATGCAGGACTCTGTCCTGGGGCCAAAGCGTGTCAAGCTGCTAGGAGAGTAAGAAGCAAGGAAGGAGGATGGTGCGGGTGGAAGCATCAGGGAAGGCTTCTTAGAGGGGTGACCCTGAGGACAGGCAGAGAGGAGCTGGGCAGCTTGGATTTCTGTGACCTTTTCTGGAAATTCAGAGGCACATTCTGTGTAGCCACCTGTTTAACACGTTTCACTGGGCAAAGCACATTTGTGTCCACCAGCCTGTTTGGTTCTCCTGCAAAATCCTGCAGTGATGCCACCTCATTTTCTATTTGAGAAAACTGAGTGAGGCTAAGTGACCTGGTCAGGGCCACACTGTAAAGCCCTGGCGTGCTTGCCAGTCACTAATGGGGCAGAGGGCCTGTCCGCATCTGGCGGTGAGAGGGTATGTGCTTTGGGGTCCCTGGGGGATTATGGTGCACACCTGAGGGAGGGGAGCTTAGCTGGTGTCCGGGGCCTCTAGGGCTGCCAGGAGGAACTAAAGCCAGTGATTGGGGTGTGACGGACTCTGGCGTCTCCTTTCCAGAGCTGACCTGGTTCCCATCTACTCCTTTGGGGAGAATGAGGTGTACAAGCAGGTGATCTTTGAGGAGGGCTCCTGGGGCCGATGGGTCCAGAAGAAGTTCCAGAAGTACATTGGCTTCGCCCCATGCATCTTCCATGGCCGAGGCCTCTTCTCCTCTGACACCTGGGGGCTGGTGCCCTACTCCAAGCCCATCACCACTGTTGGTGAGCCCCCTGCCTGCAGACCCTGAACTCGGGGTGCCACAGCTAGATTAGAGGCAGAGTTAGGATTCAGATTTGGGCCCTTGGCTCCAATGTCCATCCTCTAAACCATTAGGACGCGGACCTGTTTGCGTGCTGATGGGAATGAGCGGTAGGGGTAGAGGATGGGGGATATTTCCATTACCACAAGCTAAGCTGCGCTGGATAAGAAGACAGCTTTCAGCCGTTCTATGTCTGTAGAGCTCAGAGTCTATCAGGGAAGACCCTGTTATGGCGGAGAGCAACAGGGTGTGGAGAGGAGGTGCAGGGTGCTCTGGGGGGTCCCAGCGGACCCCAGGGAGGAGGTGACTCTTACACTATTAGCCGAATAGGAATATCCAGCAAAAGAGGGGAGGAAGAGGGTTTTTGTCAGAAACAGTAGCCTCAGTGAAGTTCCTGCAGCAAGACTGTATCTATTTTTGAGGAATAGAAAGAAAAAAAAATCAACATTCCTGGAGCAGAGGCCTGTAAGATGTGTAGCAAAAAACCCCCCATAAAATCCAAAAAAGAAAAACCAAAATAACTGGCTGAAGTGGGCCCTCAGCTGTGTTGTTTTGGGTTTATTTGGGACAGTTTAGAGGAATCCAAACAATTATCTATTGTAGAGGGGGGTGTGTGTGTGTGTGTGTGTGTGTGTGTGTGTGTCTCTGTCTGTCTGTCTGTCTGTCTGTTAATGGTTCACAAGCTAGAGATCACACAGAAGTGCAGGGCCACAAGCCATGGACCTTAGAGGTCAAAGCTCACACAGATACTGGGAGTTATCAGGGCCAGATGTTTTGCTTTGTACCTTCACAGAGAGACCAAGTTCCTGCATTTTGGGTTATGTAACCCAGACTTACCCTCAACTCTGGTTATACACAAATCCCACACCTGGTCTGAGGTCTGCGAGGCCGCAGGGACATTTCCATGCATGGGGGGCTGGAGAGGGACAGGGTCTGGCGGACAGTGCGAAGGGATTTGCTCTTCACTTTAAGAATGGAAAACTACTTGAGGGTTCTGGGGAGAGGAGATTCAGACTGGCATTTTAAAGTGATCCTTGGGGCTGCTGAATAGAAAATGGGTTAGAAGGGGCAAAAATGGAAGCCAGAAGACCAGTCCAGAGTCTTTTGTGGTAGCCGATCGTTTGGACCGAGGGAATGGCAGTGGAGATGGGAAAGAACTGCATGAACTTGGGAGAAATTTCAGGAATAGCGCTGACAGGTCTTCGGGATGAGTTGGGTTTGGAGAGGAGGCAGGATGAAAAAATTAAATTATGCTTGGGTTTATGAATGTTGGTCTCCTCCTCCTCCTGCCCTTACCACACTTCTCAAAGCATCCTCAGCAAAGCCCTATGAGGAAGGATCCCCATGTGATAGGTGAGGAAACTGAGGCTCAGAGAGGTGAAGTGACTTGCCCAGAGCAGGGACATAGCAAAGCTATTATGTGACCCCACACCTCCCACAGGAGATCCCAGCTGAGCACAGTAGGCACAGCCAATCGCGGTCTCACCTGCTGCTGAGTGGCTCTGTGGCCTTAGGTAGGTCCCTTCCCATGCCCCTGGGCCTCAGTCCTCTCATATGTAAAAGGGACAACCTGCGATAGAGCACATTCCATGCAGTTCCTGGCATGTGATTGGCACAGGGTACAGAGTTGACGCCATCAGCATCCTGGTGGACGCCCAGGGAGCGTGGGCCAAATGGCATTGACTAACCAGAGACCTCTGCCCCATCCCTGCAGTGGGTGAGCCCATCACCATCCCCAAGCTGGAGCACCCGACCCAGCAGGACATCGACCTGTACCACGCCATGTACATGGAGGCCCTGGTGAAGCTCTTCGACCAGCACAAGACCAAATTCGGCCTCCAGGAGACTGAGGTCCTGGAGGTGAACTGAGCCCATCTGCAGGGGCCAGCTTCTGGGAGGAACCAGCTGCAAACTGTTTTCTACCAAGTTCTCGAGTCTTTTTTGTTCTGTAAATTTGGAAGTGTCATGGGTGTCTGTGGGCTATTTAAAAGAAATTATAATAATTTTGTTAAACCATTACCATGTTAGGTCTTTTTTAAGAAGGAAAGCAGTGCATGTTTCAAGCTCTTTCACTTCCAGCTTGTCCTGTTCTAGGTGGTGGCTGACACATCTGGCCCTTTGTGGTTTCCCAACCAACCCCTCTTCATCTCTTCCCAGAATTACAGAGAAAACACAGCCCTTGTTACTTGGGGAAGGACAGCCATTAGTGACTCAGGCCAGTTAGATTATTTGCCCTTCGCGGGGTAGAGGCTACTTCTAATACAGACAGCTCTGTTCCCAGCTGCCTGACACTTGACTGCAGGACCTGTCCCTCTGGCCAAGGGGAAGACTCTGAAGGCACAAGGGTCCCCATTGTGAAGAGCGCAGGGGTGAGCATCGGGAGTTCTCAAGCCTGGTTCTCCTTTCTGCCACCCCCCCCACCCCTGGGGCTTTCCAATCTGAGCCTGGACTGGGCTCCAGAGAGGTGATGGAGTGCCAGTGATCCATGCTGGGATGTAGGACTGTCCAGGTGAACCATCTCTTGCACGATCCAGCCCCATCACTTTCTGGTTGGAGTGACTGGCTTTCCTCAGGGGGGCCGATGACATAGACCCAGTACAGACCCCACCTTGGCCTGAATCACATACCTCCCAGCAGCCTCGGTTTGCTTAACCCACACTCCCAGCTGTGGATGTGAGGAAGGAGTCCCATTTCCTGTTGACAGAGGGACCTGGCCTTCTGAGCAGCCGATAGGTTCCAGAACAGAGGTCCCCCAAACCCAAGCCTCACAGATTTGTGCCTTTCTGAGAGGGTGGGGACCAGGGAGGAAACCTAGTCCTCGGTGTGTTCCCTTTTCTCCTGATGAGATCATGACACCATATCAGACTTTTGTATATTCCTAAATGAGAACATGAAAACAAGTCCTCTACGAGTTATTGCTGCATCTTGCCACTGACACGCAGGGAGACCACCGCCCCTGCTGGGCCACCTGCTGAGCCCTGGCTCCCTTGCCTCTTTGGCCCATGTGGCTCTGTGTGGTGTATGAGCTATCTAATGCTGCGGAATAAATTACTCCAAAACTTGGTGGCTGCAAACAACAC
Source organism: Camelus dromedarius (assembly GCF_036321535.1). Taxonomy (NCBI): domain Eukaryota; kingdom Metazoa; phylum Chordata; class Mammalia; order Artiodactyla; family Camelidae; genus Camelus; species Camelus dromedarius. The sequence goes on from NC_087447.1 coordinate 49,788,218, forward strand.
TATGTGTACAGTTTCTGAGGGTCAGAAGGAGAGGTCCAGCTTAGCAGGACCATCTGCTCCAGGGTCTCTCACAAGGCTGCACTCAAGGTGTCAGTGGGGCTGCCATCATCTCAAGGCTGGACGGGGGAGGATCCGCTTCCACAGCCATTCTTCAGGCTGTTGGCAGGGTTCGCTTCCTTCCTGGCTGTTGACCTGCAGCCACTCCCAGTTCCCTGCCATCCGGCCCTTTCCTAGAGGAGCTCACAGCATGGCAGCTGTCTGTGTCAGAGAGAGTAAGAAGAGCCAGAGAGAGAGAGTGCAGACAGAAGTCACAGTCCTCTGTAGCCTGAACTTGGAAGTGACCACCTGTCACTTTCGCTGTTTCTTTTCCTTGATGCAAGTCCCTAGGTCCACCTGACACTCACGAGGGTCACACACGAGCTGAATACCAGGAGGCTGGGCTGGTGAAGGTGGTGAAGGCTCGTGCCCAGCTGTCAGGTCCTGGAATGGCTGGGCTGGGAAGATCCATGTAGATCACTCAGACCGTGTCCCCTTGCACCTGGCCTTAGTTACACCACGAAGGAGGAGACCTGGCCTGCTGTCACTCTAGTGATTTCATGCCACACCCGGACCTCACAAAAGGCCACCTCTCTCTGTTCTAACTCCAATTCAGTAAGTACCAAGCCCCTGGGACCCTTTCCTGCTGAGACTAAAGGGGCTCCTTCCCGCTTCCCCACTGCCTAAGGCCTGTCCTCGCCATTCATCCGCCTCAGGGAACACTCTGCGCCAGAAGCAGTGCACAGGCTGCTTGGGAGCAGAAACAAACATTGGAAACAGCCGAGACATGCAGGGTGGTCAGAGCTGTGACAGGGAGGCCCCTGACCCAACGGGGGGTGCCTCATTGAGCTGAGGCCCCAGTGCCTGAGCTAGGACTCAGGGTGATGAAATTTGCCAGTGTTACAGAAACGACAGGCTAGCCAAGAAACAAGCACCACTCGGAGGGCTGGAGTACTCAGCTTTATTATGCCGGTGGGCTCAGAGGGGGTTCTGCTCCGGAGCTCTGAGCACCTTCAAGATGGGTGAGTGAGGTTTTACAGGGTTAATTACAAGCTTGGGGTATTCGGCCAATAGGCATGGAGCAGCTTTAGCAGCATCATTATCACAAAAGTAGAGGCAGGGAGGCAGCAACAAACCAACATTCCAAGGCCAGATATGTGTCTGAAAATCCAGCTGGCTAGCAGAAAAAACAAGAGCAGGGAATCAGCAAACTGACATTTATTAATTTAGATTTACGAGTTAGCCCAGCAGAACTCAGGTCAGTAATCCGACACTTCTTAAACTTAGATTTACGAGTTAGGCCTAGCCTAGCTTTTCCTTTACACCAGGAAGGAGTTGGAGGGGCTGATCAGCAAGTGCAGATGGGGAGACTGCTGATTTGATCCACCAAGAGGTGGCGGCAGAGATGTCCGCAGAGAGGTCTGTGGTGGGGCTTCACTTGGACAGGCAGGGAACTGGCTTCTTGAGATTTTAGGTGGGCAGGAGGGCAGGGCAGAGAGAGGAGGTTCCCTGGAGGGGCCAACAGAGGCTGGATTCTCCAGCTCCAGGCAGGCCTCGGGCTGCAGACTCCAGGTCAGAGGAAAGGCCTGTTTTCTGATGAGTCTCAGCCACACCCCACCCTCACCTGAGGATAGACATGACCCTTAGCATCTGGCTCCCAGCTAAGCCCTGGGCCTAACCTAGGCCACTCCACAAATACAGGCCAATGTTCTCAGCATTAATTTTGTGAAGACTGAATACCTAATGTGCACCAGAAACTCCACCATCTCTGCCTAAGAACAGTGACAATAACCAGGCCCTAAATCTTGGAGGGGTCGTGTCACCCAAATGCAGTTAGCCCTCTGTACTCGCTGGTTCAGGCCAACTGTATGGCGCCATTTATATAAGGGACCTGAGCATTCGAGAGTTTTGGTATCCACACAGATACCAAAGGAAGCCTGTATGTCTGTGCAGAGCAGAGGTCAGCCCTGCTCTAAGCTGTGTGTAAGGAACTCTAGGTAAATGCTGTGAATATTGCTTTGGGTTGGAAATTGTTACCTTGGGAGAGGCAACAGGAACCTCCTTTTCCAGACCCTCTGCCTTTGGACCGTGGGAGTGGGGCTGCCGGTTCAGCCCGAAGGTCGTCAGTTCATGTTTCTGCTTGTTGTTCCCAGATGTGGCCACTAGAGGGCACTGAGGATTGTTCTGAGGCAAAGGCCACACAGTGTCCTAAGCTTCCTTTTCACATTTTGACTCTTAATCTAGCTCCTACCCAGCGGTAGAAGCTGGAGATAGTAAAATCACAGCCTCCCAAAAGCTCAGAGTTAGACAAAAATTTAGCATTCATCTTGGGCAACTCCTCCTAATCCGGAAAATTTGGCACAGAGAGGCCAAGGGACTTGCTTCTAATCACTCAGCAAATCAACATTTACCAATTCCTCCTCTTGACAGAGCCTGAGGGGCTTCCAAATTGAATGCCCCTATTCTCAGGTGCTTGTAATGTAATAAGGGAGGCAAAAATGCAAAGCACTTATACTTCTAAAAACCTTTGCCTCCTTTTATATTCCCTGTCTAGGTTCTAGATGTCACTGCTGCACACTCGTCAGCAGACCCAGCCTTCAGTCCTTGTGGGCTCTCCTCTCATGCCCTTCCCCACCCCCCACTCCACTCCAACACCTGCCCGCTGATGCTGCCGAAATTTTTGTCTCCCAAACCATTGCCTCCTGTCTCATCCCTAGTAACATATACTAACGAGTGTGGGATCCAGCCTGTGACACTGCCCTTACCGGCTGCATTATCATGTCACTTAGCCTCTCTGAGCCTCAGTTTCCTAATCTGTAAATGGGAATAATCTATATTCCAGAGTAAAGGAGATAACATGTACCTAAATACATGATGTATAAATAAAAAGTATTAATCCAAGATTTGGCCTATAGTCTCTCATCAGGAAATAATAGCTGTCATCATCATCACCATCGTCATCATCACACCCTTACTGGGCCTCCAGACCTATTAGACTGATCTCCGTTTCCAGGTCCCTCTCCAGTTCACTGTTCCTGCAACAAAGTCCCCAGCCTTCCTTCCCTTTTTTTTTCTAATGAAAGCTTTAATGAGATATATCACATACCATAGAGCCCATCCTTTTAAAGTATATAATTCAGTGGGTTTTAGCATATTCACAAAGTGGTGCATCAACCACCACTCTCTCATTCCAGAACAATTTCATCACCACCCAAAGAAACCCCCATGGCAATTAGCAGTTACTCAGGCCCTGGCTAATCGTTAATCACTAATCTACTGTCTATATGAAGTTCCTATTTTGGACATTTTATATAAATGGAATTATACAGCATGTGGCCTTCGGTGTCTGGCTTCTTTCACTCACCACAGTGTTTCTGAGGTGCATCCATGATGTTGCATGTATCATGAATCATATGTACCATATATCCTTTGAAGCACGAAAGTTTTACATTGTGATGTAATCAAATTAATCTAGGATTTTTTTTTGTAGTGTGTGATTTTATATCTAAAAGCTATAGCCTAATCCAAAGTTACAAAGATTTACTTCTGTTTTCTTCTAAATGTTTTAGAGGTTTTAGCTATTACGTTTAGATCTCTGGACTATTTTGAGTTAATTTTTGTATGTGGTTGAAGTGGGGTCCCACTTCATTCTTTTGCATGTGGATACCTGGTTATCCCAGCATCATTTATTGAAAAGATCATTCTTTCCTCATTGAATTGTCTTGGCCCTTTTGTCCAGTCAATTGCTCGTCAATGTGAGGGTTTACTTCTGGGTTCTCCGTTCTGTTCCATTGACCTAGATTTCTATACTTACTCTAGTGGCACACAGTTTTGATTAGCTTTGTAATAAATTTTGAAATTGGGAGATGTGAATTCCAACTTTGTTTTTTTAAATACTATTTTGGTTATTCTGTGTCCCTTGCATTTCCATATGAATTTTAGAATCAGCTTGTTAATGTTTGCCAAAAAGGCAGCCAGGATTTTGATAGAGATTGCATTGAAGCTACAGATTGTTTGGGTGAATGTTGCCATTTTAACAATATCAAGTCTTCTAGATGTTTTTCCATTTATTTAAGTTTTCTTTAACTTCTTTTTAATAATGTTTGTAGTTTTAAGTGTACTGAAATTGGACTAAATTATTTAGGAAGAGAAAGAGGAAGAACTGCATAGAGAGTTATTCTTCAGATTCTTTTTTTTTTTTGGCTGTACTTTGCTGTTCATGGCAGTAAGTTCTCATCCTTTTGGTAAAATTTAGAGTCCTAAATAGTGTATTCTAACTAATGCAGGAAGTATGGTATGGGGACAGAGTTCAGGGATCAAGAGACCTAGGTTCACACCTTCTATCTGCCACCAAGAACCATGTGACTTCGGGCAGCACCTTTCCATTTTCAGAGCCTCTTTTTAGGCTTCTGTAAAACTGGGGCAATAATATCTACTTCAAAGGGTGCTGTGAGCATTGACTGTAGTAATGTATGTAAAGTATTTAGCCACAGTTAGTTCACTTTAGCCCTCCAGGGAAACCTTTCAGGGAAGGAACTCCATTTGCCTAAAATCATGCAGCCCGTGAGTTCAGGCCCAGACTAATCTTGATTTTTTTCTGACCCCTGGCTTGGAGCTCTTTCAGTCACACCACGTTACAAACAGGATGCTGGTTCTCAGGAACCCTGGAAACCATGCCTGCCTGGTGGAGTGAAAAAGGGAATTTAGGTATCCTTCAACCAGTCTATCCCCAGGAATGCCACCATATTCCTTTGATCCAATTGTCCTCTAACTCAATGAAGAAAGGGCACAACTTACTGTGGTTTTCATTCCTCCCCCTATCCCTGAATCTGCTCTTGACCCAACAGCCAGAGCAGCATTTTCAAAACATAGGTCAGATCACGTTGCGCCCCTGCTTAGACCCTTCAATAGTTGTATTCGTGCCTTAAGCAAAGTCAGACCCCAGTAGGGCTCCAACACCTGGCAGGATCTGGCCCCTGCCAGAATCTCCAACTTCATTCTGTGCCATCAGGGCTGGATTAAAAACTCCAGAATCCCTAAGCACAGAAAAGATAATGCTACTTTGGCTGTAGGAAATTACAAATAAAAGCAACACTAAATTGTAGAAGAAATGGGAAGAGGTCTTTTCTTTTCTTTTCTTTTCTTTTCTTTTCTTTTCTTTTCTTTTCTTTTTGAAATATCAATTTCTTTCCAAAAGTGTTCTCTTTCTTTTCCTCCTCCTCTCCCTCCTCCTCTCTCTCCTCCTTTCTCTGCCTACTCCCACTTGGCCTTCCTTTTAATCCCTTCAGTGTTCCCCACTCCTTCTTCAGCTGTTCCTTCTGCCCGAATTGCTCCTCTTGCTTTCACTAGCCTCCTCTGCCCAGTTAACTCCTACTCACCCTCCAGACCTCAGTGTGAAAGTCATTTCCCAAGGAAAGCTTTCTCTGGGGACTTGGACTAAATCAGCCCCCTGGGTTAGATGCACTTGTATCCACTGTGTGTCACCCCAGCTGGTCTAAAACTCACCAGCTCCTGTGCTCACGTTGGCACAATTATAGTCTGTGACAGTGTGGAAACCACTGGAACCGAGGGCAAGAGGTTCCAGTCTTTGTCTCTGCTTTGCTACATACTTTGAGGGACCTTGGAAAAGCTCACTTTCTCTCTCTGGGGTCACGTCCAGTGAGAGAAGTCTGAGGCCCCGTGTCATCCAAACATTCACTTACTCAAGCATTCAACCATCCTCTGATTTTATTCATTCATTTCATCATTTTCTCACTGAAGCTGATGGAGCCGGTCCTCCGTATCAGGATGCTGGGGATACAGGATGAAGTGGAGAGCAAGAGTTCAGAGCGGAGTGGGTGAGACAAATACAAACTTCTCAGTGTATGGCTAGGCACCTGGCTACCTGTACTCAAGAGAGGTCGGGCAGCTGCTATGGAAGCCCAGAGGAGGTAGCAATTAGCTCACATCTAGGACTTTTTTGAGAAAGTGACCTTGAAGAATTGATAAAGAAGAGGAAGAAATGCTGCCCAGGGACCCGTCTTTCAGGTTTGTTGGGCATGTGCAGGCTCTCTGGGGAATGGCCTCTTTGTTTTATAATTCTCACCTGGCCTTCTGCAACAGTCTTGCTCTTCAAAGCTGCATCTCCAGGGCGGCCTGATCATCTTTCCAAATGACTTCCCGTTGCTTAAGATTAAGCCCGAGTTCTTAAGCCTGGTAGTCAGGTTCTTCTCACCTGGCCTCATCTCCCTCTTCTAGCCTCCTGGCCTGTTGCTGCTCCAGGCAACCTCTGATTCAGCCACATTCAACTCTGAATGCTGTGTCCTCTACCTAAGTGTCTTGGCTCGCGCTGTTCCTTCGGCCTAGAATACTCTTTTCTCCTCTAGAAAGTCTTCCTGCACAACATCCTGCACTTAACAACTTCCTCTTCTGTGCTTCCATTATTCTTTATCATCTCAATGATTGCACTTACCACTTTGTACTGAAATTATCTATGAACTTCTTGTAGTCAGGGATTCTATCTGCCTCATTTCTGTAAATGTAGTACCCAGGCCAGCAACCTTGTAAAGCTCTGATGAGTGTTTGACTAAACAAGTAAGTGAATGGAAGAAAGAAGACTCTGTTGAAAAGAAGGGGACAGATTTAATTTATTTGGGTTTGAGACACAGAACGACCAATCTACCCTATTTTGCTTTTACCCAGTGCATCACACCCATGGAGTGTGAAGAATGAAGGGGGAGGAGGAAGAAGAGGCAACATGAATTAGAGTAAGTTTGCCTTTTTGGCTCTGCAAACTGACATTTTGATTTTAGTACCCAACATGGCTCTAGTTAGCTGTTAAATCATCAGCCATCCCAGGGAGGGGGTATAGCTCAGTGGCAGAGCACATGCTTGGCATGTGTGAGGTCTTGGGTTCAATCCGCAGTACCTCCATTAAAAACAAAACAAAACACTAAGAACCAAACAGGTCTAATCCCCTGTTGTTCATCTATCAAACTCCTAAGCATCCTCTATGAATTTTGTGAAGCCTGCTCTGACCTTGCCCACCAGCCACTGTAGAGTCTGTCATTCTGTTACCACTTGACCTTGATCTTTCTTCTGTCATTGCATGTATACTGTATTGGCTACCTTTTAATCCATGCACCTTAAACTTGGACATACGTTTTGCTAGGGGATTAATATGCTACTATATAAATATTATAGTTATTCAATTCTAAGTGATTACAAATATATTTATGTTGAAAAAAGTACAGCTATATTATGGAATGGGATCCAAAATAATACAAGAAGTCTTAGAATGAAATAGGACACACAAAAATAATGATGGGCAGCATTTATTGAACATTTACTATACTCAAGGCACTGTTCTAAGCACTTCATATGCATTCTCATGAATATTTTGCAAGTGGCAGGCTATTTCAGTTTGTTGCCATGTCCCTAAGAGTGAGTAGCCAGCTTTCCTAGTATTTCTGGCATGTGGGTGGAAAAGTCTGAGAAGGGTCTGTAGTTTCGTGTCCAGTTATCTGCCTGATGCAGAGTTCAAACTCAGGAAAAGCTTGTGGAAAAGAATCACTCCTGCTCTCTCTGCTGAAATATCCTTTCTTCCCTCCCTGCCTGGTGAACTCTTATTGGAACTTCAATACCCAGGTTAAATGTTACCTTCACTGTGAAATCTGTCTCCTCTGGCTCCCACAGCCCGTGGACGTCCCTCAGACCCAGCACTAAGTCCCTTGACTTGGGGCTTCTGGCCTCTAGAACTGTGAAATAATTTTCTGTTGTTTTAAGCTACCCAGTTTGTAGTAATTTGATACAGCAGTCTCAGGAAACTAATATAGCTTGGAAACAGAAAAATGTTTTCTGTGAAATTCCACCAGATCTTGGAACCAGATGAGCTTTGGGATTTCCCAATTACTCTCTTCTTAACAAACACCTCACCACACACCTTACGCTCCCGGCATGAGGAACTACTCAATGTTTCAGAATAGGCGAGTGTGACATCCATCTTAGCCAGCCCTGGGATCAGATTCAAAGTATCTTCAGGTTTCTGAACACCCCTGAAAGACAGAATCCTTGCATTTTATTAAAATATTTTTAGTGCAATTATTATATGCCAGGTCCTGCACTGGCACTTTACATATATTGACTTACTAAATCCCCACAGCAATCTTGTTATTATTTTACAGATGGGAAAATTAAAGCTGAGAGACAGGAACTGCCTTGCCTAGGAACACACAGCAAAGAAGGTGGCAGAGCCAAGAGTCCAAAAGTTCCTGATTCTTGTTCTGCCTGACTCTAAAACACTGTGTTCTTTCTGCTGCATCAGTCCAGGCTGTGGAGAAATTCAGTCTCATGTGGGGAAGGAAGATCATTCTACAGAATGACTTGATGATGTTTATTATAGAATCAATTGCTACAGATGCTACTATTATGAATTATGATCAAGGAGGTCTTCAAGGAAAAGGTGGCATTTGAACTGGGCCTTCACTTCAAAACCATGTCCTGGTGGGGAGGGCATAGCTCAGTGGCAGAGTGCACGCTTAGCATGTATGAGGTCCTAGGTTTAACCCCCAGTACCTCTGTAAAAACAAAGAAACCTAATTACCTCCCCTACCCAAAAAACAAACAAACAAAATGTCCTTATTCTCTGCCAGGCACCAGGAATTCAAGTATGAATCCGACAAGTTTCTTTCACTTGAGGAATTCACAGTATGTGAGCGAGTGTGTGTGTGTGTGTTTGTGGGAAATGTATGTGTGGCTGCACGTGTGTCACACACTTACTAAAAGACAATAGAATGCAACAGAAAAATCAGGAATTAGGTAGTGACAAGTCTCCAGAGTGAATCAGAGAAGCCCTTTGGAAGAATCTCAGCCACAGATGAGATTTGATGGGTGAGTAAGCATTAGGCAGGAGGAGAAAAGTAGCAAGGGTTTTCTAGGGACAGCGTCAACAACCTACTCATAGAAGTGAAACAGCATTCTGTGTGTCTGGCACACCTAGAAGCCCAGGGTACCAGTTAGTGGAGTGTGAGGAGGGGCGGGGATTTGTGGGTTGGAATTGGTCGTGGGTAGAGCTGGTGGGGCTGCGGAACAAGTTTCTGGTCTCAGTGCTTCTGCGTGGTGGCTTTCTGCCGAACCGTAAAGTATTCATTTTCAATTCCCGCACGTTGGCGAGAGCCCGTCAGGAAAAGACTGCTCAGGGAGCCCGCAGTTACATACCAGCCATCGCGACCCAGCAGGCACTAAATGGGTCCCGGTTACCATGGCAACTAGGTTAGGGCGGAAGTGCCTCTCCGAACTCTCACTAATCAGGTGACTCTCCTGCCTCCTGCACGTGACAGCAGAGCCCAGGCGCACTTTCTACCTAATCTGACTCCGCCCCTCTTTTCCTTTACTGACAACTGACAGCAACCTCGAGCAATGGTCCTTGCGAATCCCGAGGAGACCCCGCCCCATGGTAGTGAAAGAACCAATTAGACTGGGAACAAAAAGAAGCAACGCCCCAAGTCTCACCCCGGTTTGACAGACGCAATTTAGGCCATCCCCGAGTCCCTCCGCCCGCAGCCCATTCCTGCCGGCGATGGATAGCCCGGCTGCCCAATAGCACATCCACTTTCTGTCGTTGGATCCCGCCCTCATGGGAGCTGAACCAATGGGCAAGCCAGGTCTCGGCGGGTGGTGGGGGTTGCACTGCGGTAATATGGCTCTTCCTTAGCCAGCGGCGGCGGCCAGAGGTCCGGTGGAGCGGTCTTGCCTCCGGGGTGGCGAATTTCTGGGCTGCAGGGGCTCTGCGGGTCGTGACTAGACCGTGGTGGCGGATGTCGAAGGAGCGCCGGCCCCGCCGCTTGCCGGCCCCCGGGTCAAGATGAGCGCCTCGGCGTCGGTCGGGGGCTCGGTCCCCCAGCCGCCCCCAGGCCCGGCCGCCACGCTGCCTCCCGGTTCTGCCGCGCGGGCCCTGCATGTGGAACTGCCGTCTCAGCAGGTAACCCCGCGCGCTCGCGGCACTCGGGAGGGGCTGGGAGGAGGTTCGAGAGGGGACCCCGTGGGCGGCGGCCTGACCCTGTGCCACCCGGGAGACCCTGAGAAGTTGCGGGGGAGAACTCGGAGAGCCGAAGAGGGCTGTCCGGAGGTCTTGGGAGCGGAGGGATCCAGTTGAACCTCTGGAGGATCCCTGAGTCCCAGGAGACCTCCCGTTACAGGAGATGGGCTGCGAAGAGACGAGAAGGACCCAGTGAAACTCCCTGGCTAGGTTGGGCTGGGGGCGGCCAGAGTCCGCTTCTCCCCCCGTAGGGAGCTGGAGTGTCCCTGGCGCAGACCCTTCCCTTATCCCTCCTGGGAAGGGACGGGGGAACCCTAGTGTCACAGAAGAGAGGCAGAAAGCACTTTTCCTTTCTCAACCCACTTACTTGCGGACAAACTAGTTGGTACTCTGCTACGCGAGTCTTCAGGATTTCTAACATTTACTTTTAATCTCTTTTTATGAAGTACTTCTTTAAACTTATCAAGAAAATCCTTTGA